>NC_086451.1:146036948-146346114 GCF_028390025.1 Pseudophryne corroboree | reverse complement strand
CCGCTTCCCAGTTGTCCACTCCCAGAATGAAGATTGCCGACAGCGCCACCACATGCTTTTCCTCCCAGAGGATGATTCTCGTTACCTCTGACATTACAGCTCTGTTCTTCGTTACGCCTTGTCGGTTTATGTAGGCCACTGTCGTTACATTGTCCGACTGAACTTGAATGGCCTCTTCTTTTAGATGTGCCGCTTGTAGATCGTTGTACACGGCCCTTAGTTCCAGTATGTTTATCGGAAGGATGGATTCCAGACTTGACCACCTTCCTTGGAAGTTTTCCTCCTGGGTGACTGCTCCCCAACCTCTGAGACTTGCATCTGTGGTTAGGAGTCAATTCTGAATCCCGAACCTGCCGACCTCTAGTTGGTGAGAAGTTTGCAGCCAGAGGAGCGATATTCTGGCTTTCGATGACAGACATATCCTCTGGTACATGAGATCCAGTTGGAAAGACCTTGCATGAAATCTTCCGTACTGTAGAGCCTCATAGGAGGCAACCATCTTCCCCAGAAGGCGAATGCACTGATGAACCGATACCCGGGCTGGCTTCAGGACATCTTGGACCATTGCTTCTATTACCAATGCTTTCTCCTCCGGCAGAAACACCTTCTGTACTTCCGTGTCGAGGATAATGCCCAGGAAGGACAGTCTCCTTGTCTGCACTAAATGCGACTTTGGAAGGTTCAGGATCTATCCATGATCCTGGAGTAGTTGAGTCATGAGAGCAATGATCTGTAACAACATCTCCCTGGAATACGCTTTTATCAGTAGGTCGTCCAGATAAGGAATTATGTTCACACCCTGCGTGTGGAGTAGTATCTCTGTCATCACCTTGGTGAACACTCATGGTGCTGTGGAGAGGCCAAACGGCAGCGCCTGGAATTGATAGTGACAGTCCAGTAGCGCAAATCTGATAAGCCTGGTGAGGCAGCCAGATCGGGATGTGAAGGTACGCATCTTTGATATCCAGGGATACCAGGAATTCCCCTTCCTCCAGACCTGAGATCACCGCTCTCAGAGACTCCAGCTTGAATTTGAAATTCCTCAAGGGGTTCAATGACTAGGTTTAAAATTGGTCTTACCAAACCATCCGGTTTCGGTACCACAAACAGGTTTGAGCAATAACCCTGGTGGTGTAGGTAAGGTGGAACCGGAACAATGACATTTGACCTCCGCAACCTTTGAATGGCTTCCTGTAGGATAGCACTTTGTCAGCAAAGCTGGCAAGCCCGATTTGAAGAATCTGTGAGGCGGGAGTTCTTGAAACTCTAGTCTGTACCCCTGGGTAACAATTTCCAGTACCCAGGGATAAAGGCAAGAACGACGCCCAGACATGACTGAAATTTCTTAGTCTTGCTCCCACCTGCCCGATCTCCAGGCTGGGGGGTCCACCGTCTTGCTGAGGATTTTTTAGGAAGCAGAACCAGGTTCCTGTTCCTGGGAACCTGTGGGTGTAGGTTTTTGGGATTTCCCCCGGCCACCTCTAAAGAAAGTGTATGGGGATTTGGACTTTTTTGCTTTAGCGGTCCGAAAGGACTGCATCGCAGACGTAGAATATGATTTCTTAGTCTGTGGTGCAGCAGAGGGAAGAAAGGTGGACTTACCAGCAGGTGTCGTGGAGATCCACGCATCTAACGCTTCCCCAAACAGAGCCTGACCTGTGAAGGGTAGGCTCTCCACACTCTTCTTTGATCCCGCGTCCACATACCATTGGCGCAGCCAGAGTCCCCTTCGTGCCGAGACAGCCATGGAAGAAGCTCTTGCATTCAGATATCCAAGGTCCTTCATGGCTTCCACCATGAAACCTGCAGAATCCTGTATGTGGCGTAAAAATAATTCAATGTCACTTCTATCCATAGAATCTAAATCCTCTAGTAAAAGTGCCTGACCACTTTACAATGGCTTTAGAAATCCATGAACAAGCAATAGTAGGCCTTAAAGCTACGCCATTTGCTGTGTATAAAGATTTGTGTGTAGTCTCAATCTTGCGGTTGGCCGGCTCTTTCAAAGAGGTGGACCCAGGTACAGGTAAAACCACTTTTTTAGACAACCTAGAAATAGAAATGTCTACAACCGGCGGGTTTTCCCACTTTTTCCTATCCTCAGGGCAAGGAAAAGCAATGAGAATCCTTTTAGGAATCTGAAATTTTTTCTCCGGGTTTTCCCGGGATTTTTCAAACAATGCGTTCAATTCTTTAGATGCAGGGAAGGTAAGGGAGGCTTTCTTATTGTCAGTAAAATAAGCCTCCTCCACCTGCTCAGGAACCTTATCAGTAATTTGTAAAACATCCCTAATAGCCTCAATCATGAGTTTCACCCCTTTAGAAAGAGATGCCTCTCCCCCACCCCCCCGTATATCACCATCACAGTGCTCTGAATCAGTGTCGGTATCCGTGTCGACTTGCATTATTTGGACAAGAGCACACTTTTTATTATATACATCTGGGGTTTTGGATGAGGTAGCGGTAGCAGAATACGACTAAACCTCCACAGATCTTTTCAAACCTGTATTTCAGTCTCATTATGAGCTATCCTAGATGAAATCTGGGATATCATTCCCTTAAGAGAAGCCACCCACTTGGGTTCAGATTCAGAGGGCTGAGACAGTATATTAAGTTCCTGAGTACATAGAATAGACTCCTCTGGAGAAGATACACACTCTGCAGCACAAGATATGGTAATGTGAGATCTATAAACATACAGACACAGGAAAATGTCAGACACAAGTTTCCCCAGAGTACCTTCAGAGAGACACAGAGTATAGGGAGCCAGCACACACAGCGCCCCAGTAGGCAGTTATATGATAAATGCCTGGCGCTGACTGAGTAACCTTAATAGATTACACAGTAATAATAACAGTGAATAACACTCTCCACCCCTTCGATAACCCCCTGGTACCGCACAGGATAGCTGGAGTTAAGCGGAGGGTCAGTGCTCCCTGTCAACGTCTCTTGTCTGTGATCTTCAGGGAGAAAATCGTGCTAGTGAGTGCTGAATACACTCTGAGGAGAAGCTCCGACCCCTGTAATGGCGCATCTTCCCGCACTTGATTTTATACTGGCCTGAGGTAAAGTGTTGCTAGCAGCAGTACAGAGCCCGATAGCCATAGTGACCAGTGTAAAGGGTATTGCGCTGGCCCAGGGCGCCCCTCACAGCGCCGCAGAATTGTACCTCTGAGCCCTCCTGAGTGCAGCCTTACAGTGCTGCGCTCCTACCCTTGTGCCGCCATTCTCGTCGGTGACCCGCTTATCGTGGCGCCGGCATCATACTCACCACCTCAATCTTCTGGCTCTGTTAGTGGGTGGTAGCAGTGCTGCGGGAGCAAGCGGTCGCCTCGGGGGCTTGCAATCGACACCCTCAGGAGCTCAGTGTCCTGTCAGCAGAGATAGCAGCCATTAACCTCAGAGGGTTGGATCCTACTCCTCCCCTAAGTCCCACGAAGCAGGGAGGCTGTTGCCAGCAGCCTCCCTTGTGCGTAACTCTTTAATAAAACAATAAAATAAAAACTCCTAGGAGCACTAGCTGTGACCGGCTCCACTGGGCACATTTTCTAAACTGAGTCTGGTAGGAGGGGCATAGAGGGAGGAGCCAGGCCACACTATTAAACTCTTAAAGTGCCCATGGCTCCGAAGGGACCCATCTATACCCCATGGTACTAATATGGACCCCAGCATCCTCTAGGACTCAAGCAAAACTGTGTTATCATCTCAGGATCTGGTTCAGGATGGTTTGTGTGCAAATTGTTTTAGCTTTCATCAGGGGTTAATGAAAAATACAGGGCAGATTCAGGTGCAGATGGATCCACCTTGGGCTATGTTTGCACAGACTTTATCCAGTATAGGTGAATGGATAATTCCTTCAACTCCTGTACCAGGGATGTTACATTATTATCCCTTACATGCAGCTCCCCACATATGGTGTATCACTTCCAGCAGCAGCTACTCAAAAAGAAACAAGCTGATAAACCAGTGGTAAGTAAAATTTCACCTTCACAGGCTACACATGATTCAGATGAGGATTAATCGGAAGATGAAAGCTCAATTAATTCTACTTCGGCATACGAAGAGGAGGAGGAAGGTCTCAGCTCAGTGGATATAGCAGAGTTAATTAAAGCTATTAAAGCCATTCTATCCTTAGAGGATTCAGCAGAGCCTGTGTTAAAAACAAATGCACCTGTGTTTAAATGTCCCAAAACAGTTAAGAATGAGTTTCCAGGGTCAGATCAGCTGACGGAAATTATGGAAGAGGCTTGGGCTACGCCCAATAAGTTTAGAATTCCTAAGAAATAGAATTGCAATTATGTTCCAGCTGGGGATTGTAAGTAGAACAGATATGTAAGGCAGCCACATGGTCTTCCATTAACACATTCATTAGACATTATGCCTTGCCTCTCATGATGCTGAATTTGGGCGAAGGATTCTCCTGTCCAATCAGGAGCGTCGCCACCACTAAATTGCTTCGGGAAATCCCATTGTTATCCTGTGGATAACCTGTGGAGCCTGCCGGAGAAATATACGTTATGGTAAGAACTTAGTTGATAATGGTATTTCCCCTAAGTCCACAGGATCCACAGGGATCTCACCCCGACGCACCTGATTTGAGGATCCTTTTACTCACTAACCTCTTCCTTCTTGTACGGAAGGGTGTGCATGTGTGTTCTTACCGCCTGATTAGGGCCATCTATGATGCTCCTCCTGCCTTAATCTTTGGAATACAACTGATTTGCCTAAGCAAGGAGGCGGGGATATATGGACAGGCCCATTGTATGCAGGGAGGCTGGAAAAGCTGAATAAGAGGGGTTCAAGACCCTATGTAGGGGTGCAGTCTCCACTTATGGGATCCACATCATCCTGTATATCATTAGTATCTGACAGTAGTGCAGGTAAAGTACATTTTTGTGCACCTGTAGTAGACAGGGGGATGTTTAGCAGCTACATTTGCCACGGCTTGTTGCAGTTCCTGAGTTTTATTGGCATTTGCAGTGAGTTGAGATGACATATCAGACATCATAGTTTTGATAGCCCCCAGCCAGGAGGGCTCTGGACTCTCCCCCACATTGTCATCAGCATTTTGTGATGACCGACTACACTGTTCACATGATATTGATTCAGATGAGATACGGGAGAATCTAGCATTACATACACTGCATAACTTCTGTTTTACCATTGTGAAGAAGAAAAACCAGTGCAAAACACATACAACACAGCCTGAAATACAATACAAGCCTGCCCTATTGCATGTGAGAAGAGACACAGGAGAGAGGACACCAGCGCACCCAACGCTGCAGTGAGGCTGTCAGCATTTTACATATAAATAACCAACAGTGAGACTATCTTATAAAAATTCCCTCAGAGGAATGAGATTTGTGCACAATATAGTGGCTCTCCCCCTCTAAACCCGGTACCAGTGATCCAGCGTATGAAAGTTATGGAGGAGCTGTATGAGGCTGCTGCTGCTTATGCAGAGGAAGGTGCCAAAATGCCACTGAGCTTGCTCTGATGTAGCTCCGCCCCCCGTAATGGCCCTGGAGCTACTGTGTAATATTTATACTCGCCACATCTCCCTGTGTGTTTGTAGCCTCACATAAATGCTTGGTATAAGAATATTTAGCCAGTGTCACGCAGGGGCTACAGCAGGTTCCCCCAGGAGGGACCCGTACTCCTCACCCAGGCTTCTGCCACACAGTGACCTGGGGTACCCCCCTAGCGGGGTCCCTGGTGTGTACTCACCACCAATTATCACCTTCAGGAAGCATTAAGTGTGTGGCATGCTGCGACAGCCAAGGCGCCATGCCCCGCTGAACGAACAGCCCCTCAGGATGGTGGTCCTGTAGCGGGGAAGCAGCTCTGCACCTAAAGAGGCCCCTTCCACGGCGCAGGTATGCCCAAACAGCATACCGAAAGAAAAGGAGATTTATTGTAAGAACTTACCTTTGTTAAATCTCTGTGAGGTACACTGGGTTCCACAGGGAATAACATCGGGGTGTAGAGTTGGATCTTGATCTGAGGCACCAACAGGCTAAAAGCTTTGACTGTTCCCAAGATGCACAGCGCCGCCTCCTCCTCAACCCCACCTCTGTGCATAGGAGCTCAGTTTTGTTAACCAGTCCAATGCAGTAGCAGGTAAAAGACGACAACCGCGACAGGAGAAGGTACCAGTGGCTAATGCCATACAAACCCAAAGAAGCTAAGTGTGTCAGGGTGGGTGCCCTGTGGAACCCAGTGTACCTTTCAGAAACAGATTCTTACCATAAATTTCCTATTCTGCAGCAGGGTACACTGGGGTTCCACAGGGACCAACATCAGGGATGTCCTAAAGCAGTTCCTCATGGGAGGGGATGCACTGTAGCGGGCACAAGCACCCGGTGTCCAAAGGAAGCATCCTGGGAGGCGGAAGTATTGAAGGAATGGAACCTCATGAACGTGTTCACTGAGGACCACGTAGCCGCCTTGCACAATTGTTCAAGGGTCGCACCACGGTGGGCCGCCCAAGAAGGTCCAACAGTCCGAGTAGCATAGGCTTTGATGGTAGCAGGAGCTGGAAGACCAGCCTGTACATAAGCATGTGCAATCACCATTCTAATCCATCTGGCCAAGGTCTGCTTATTAGCAGGCCAGCCACATTTGTGAAAACCAAAAAGTTCAAAGAGGGAATCAGATCTCCTAAGAGAAGCTTATTTCACATAAATACGGAGAGCCCGAACCACATCCAAAGACCACTCTTTGGAGGATAAACCTGGAGAGGTAAATGCTGGAATCACAATTTCCTGGTTAAGGTGGAAAGACGACACCACCTTAGGCAAATAACCAGGACGAGTTCTAAGAACCGCCCGGTCACGGTGAAAAATCAGAAAGGGAGACCTACAGGACAAGGCACCCAAGTCTGAAACCTTCTAGCAGAGGCAATAGCCAGCAAGAACAAGTCCTTAAGAGTAAGCCACTTAAGGTCCACAGACTCAAGAGGTTCAAATGGAGACTCTTGTAAAGTGTCCAGAACAACCAACGAGCCACAGGCGGGACATAGGGAGGTTGAATCCATAAAACACCCTGAGTGAATGTATGAACATCAGGCAGAGTCGCAATATTTCCATGAAACCATGTCGACAAGGAAGAAATATGAACCTTGAGGGAGGCCAGACGAAGGCCTAAGTCAAGGCCCTGTTGCAGGAAAGTCAAAAGCTTGGCAGTACTGAACTTATATGCGTCATAATGGATAGTCACACACCAGGCGAAGTAGGAATTCCAGACCCTATGATAAATCCAAGCAGACGCTGGTTTAGGGGCCTTCAACATGGTCTGAACGACCGCCTCAGAAAAACCTTTGGCCCTCAGTACAGAAGGTTCAAGAGTCACGCTCTCAAAGCCAGCCTGGCCAAATCCTGGTAGAGACAACGGCCCTGAACGAGGAGGTCTGGGCATTGCGGAAGTAGAAGAGGACGCTCTATCGAGAGATCCTGCAGGTCTGAGAACCAATGCCGTCTAGGCCATGCTGGAGCGATTAGAAGTAGTAATCCTCCTTCTTGTTTGAACTTCCTTATCACCCTGGGCAGAAGTGACACCAGAGGGAACACGTACGGCAGCCAAAAGTTCCATGGAATTGCCAGTGCGTTAACGAACGCTGCTTGAGGATCCCTTGTCCTTGCTCCGAAGACCAGAACCTTGTGATTGTGTCAATATGCCATCAGGTCTACATCTGGTAGTCCCCACTTATCCACTAGGAGTTGAAAGACTTCTGGATGAAGGCTCCACTCTCCGGCGTGTACGTCCTGACGACTGAGGAAGTCCGCTTCCCACTTGAGGACTCCCGGAATGAACACTGCCAACATGGATTTTAGACACTTCCATCATTGCCATGCAGCTTCGAGTGCCGCCTTGATGATTTATGTATGCCACAGTGGTGGCGTTGTACAACTGTACTTGAACCGGCCTGTTCTGTACTAAAGGCAGGGCTAGTTCAACACAGTGAAAACTGCCCGCAATTCCAGAATGTTTATCAGGAGGAGAGATTCCTCCATGGTCCACCGACCCTGAAGAGTGTTGCAGACAGGCATCCGTCATCAGAAGGACCCAGTTGGAGATCCAGAAGGGACGTCCTCTGCTCAGTTGCTGGTCCTCTAGCCACCAGCTCAGTGACAAGCGGACCTCCGGAGTCAAGGAGATCATGTGAGCCCTGATCCGGTGAGGCAGGCCGTCCCACTTGGAGAGTATCAACTGCTGAATAGGGCGTGAATAAAATTGAGCGTACTCTACTATGTCGAAAGCCGACACCATGAGGCCTAGTACTTGTATCACAGAGTGTACTGACACACGTGGGTGAGAGAGGAAGCATCTTATCTTGTCCTGAAGTTTCAGGACCTTATCCGGAAACAAAAACAACCTCTGGTTGTGGGTGTCCAATATTGCTCCTAGGTGCACCATGCTCTGAGCAGGGACCAGGGAAGATTTCTTCCCGTTGATGAGCCACCCTGGGGCTTGCAGGAATTGGACCGTCAGTTACAGATGACGGAGGAGAACCTCTGGAGAATTTGCCAGGATCAACAAGTCACCCAGATACGGCAGGATCCTGATACCCCGACGGTGGAGTAGAGCCGTCATGACCTTGGTGAAAATTCTTGGAGCCGTGGTCAGACCGAAAGGTAAGTCCTGAAACTGAAAGTGTAGGTTGCCAATAGTAAACCACAGGTATTGCGGATGCGCACTGCAATAGGTGCTTATAAACTGTCTTAAAGTAAACCGATGGACAATAAGTCAGTTCCGCAGTTTCCCCAATGTTACGCTGTTTACACTTTATTCCTGGCTACGGGCGTACCTATGCGTAGTGCCACTTAGCGTACCTTTTGAGCGTTGTGGCGCTCTCATAATACCGTGGTGAATATATATATGGCTACAGCAATATAACACACTTAAACCTTAGTATAGTGTCGGAAGCATCCCTGACGCTTCGCCAGATTAACAAAATAACTTAGTGGAGACAGAGGGATAAATTTGGATTAAAGGTCCAAACCCAATAACCATATATATATTAGTCCCTAGCAGACACAAGGGGATAATGCTACACTGTAGCAACATAATACAATTCAAAGATCCAATAATACGTACAATAATGTACAACACAGGGGAAATAAATGCAAGTAAAATTAGCAATACAACTATACCAATACAGTAGTAACAGTTACCGTCATACATACGCTAGTTTCCCTGGTGCAGGCAGCCAGTCATCAGAGCAGAGTGTGTGTGAGAGTGTATGTGTGTGTGGTTGTGTGAAAGTGTGTGATAGTTCCGAGATAGGCGAGTTTTCTACCTAGGCCAGGAGTGTGCTCTTTTATACAATAGTTCAAACGGTAGTACAATAGGGAATGTATGCTCTTCTTCCATTGGTCCGGGGGTGGGGCATATCCAGTACACTGGGGATCATTGGTCGGCTCAACCGGTGGGCAATGACTAATCCTGAGATGTGATTACTGTTTGTTTACAGCCGTGTTCCTGCCCCAAGACCAGTCAAACACACCACATTATCTTACCGTAATATACATGAATCCGGCATTGCTAATAACTTGTTGCCGAAATATGTGGCAATATTCTCGCAACCACCGAATTACAATTTGATCCCACACACGGTATTCTTACACGGTGTTCTTGATATTTAATGTAACAATACCTATAATATAGAAATATATATATATATAGTTTCCTGCTATTACAATTACGTTATGTATATATATATATATATATATATATATATATATATATATACACATATACATATATAAAAACTGTGGGTTAGAGGTGTTTAAAACTATGGGGGGTAATTCCAAGTTGATCGCAGCAGGATTTTTGTTAGCAGTTGGGCAAAACCATGTGCACTGCAGGGGAGGCAGATTTAACATGTGCAGAGAGAGTTAGATTTGGGTGGGGTGTGTTCAATCTGCAACCTAATTTGCAGTGTAAAAATAAAGCAGCCAGTATTTACCCTGCACAGAAACAAAATAACCCACCCAAATCTAACTCTTTCTGCACATGTTATATCTGCCTCCCCTGCAGTGCATATGGTTTTGCCTAACTGCTAACAAAAATCCTGCTGCGATCAACTTGGAATTACCCCCTATGTGTAGGAGAATATAAATGTTATACATTTGACATATCATACATCAATGTCTGGTCTGTACGATATTGAGTGTCAACTTTTAGTGGTCTTGAAAGGTATTAAGCAAACAATGGTCTGGCTTGTGTTTCTGTACATTATATTGTGTTCTTGTTTGTTCTGACCTCTAGTGTAACAATGACAGTCTAGTATCTATTGACTCAATATACAACTCTCAAACAATTGGGGCAAACAACGGTATTTACACATTCCCTCAGTCCAAGGTCTATCTTCCATGCAAACAAATGCTGTTTGGACAAAGCAATCTGATACTGTATGTTTTAGGACACTATAGGAATTCATATTTCTGGCTGTAATACATTTGATTGTGTGTATAAAATTATTTGCTATTTTTTGACAATATATTTAACAAATGCATCTTCTACGGTAATGCACACAGTAATGTGCCATTATGGTCATTCGCACCCTACCGTATCGACGCATGCATCGTAGATACATCCATTAATAAATGCAATAGCATATTCTAAATATAGAAATATGTAATTTGACTTAACCAAGGTACTGTATATGCAGGTACGCATCCTGTATGTCCAGGGATACCATATAGTCCTTGGGCTCCAAAGCCAGAACAATAGAGCGAAGTGTTTCTATACGGAATTTGGAAACTTTCACATATTTGTTCAAAGACTTGAGGTTAAGAATGGGCCGAGAGGACCCATTCAGTTTCGGGACTAGGAACAGCGTGGAATAGTACCCCCTGACTCTCTGTGCCAGAGGTACCAGTACTATAACTCCTGTATCCAGGAGGGATTGTACCACCAAATGGAGAGTTTTTGCTTCTACCTGATCAAAGGGATGTTTCTTGAGCAAAACCGGCGAGGGGGGCGTTTCTTGAAAGAGATGGCATATCCGTTAGCAACGACTTCCCTTACCCGGGCGTCTGAAGTGGTCTGTAACCATGCCTGAGCAAACCGTAGAAGTCGGCCTCCCATCCTGGGATCCCCCAGGGGGAGGCCCGCCCTGTCCCGTCATGCAGCAGGCTTGTCTGTTTTGAAAGTAGGCTGACTGGTAGCCCAGGCACGTTTTGGTTTGGGCTTAGAGGTTTTGGAAGTGTGAGCCTGTTTCGGGTACGCCTGACCCTTAGCTTTACCTGGAGGTCGAAAGGAAAGGAAGTACTCTTAGCCTTCGGGGCTGAAGGAGTAGTACTAGGCAGACATGCAGTCTTAGCAGTCGTTAAGTCAGTGACAATCTTGTTGATATTTCCCCCAAAAAGAATGTTTCCCTTAAAAAGGATTACCTCCAAGGTCTTTTTAGAGTCCAGATCTACCGACCAGGACCGCAACCAGAGGATCCGGCGAGCCAGAATAGACGTAGTAGACGCTTTGACCGCCAGGATACCTGCATCAGATGCCGCCTCCTGAATATAATGAGCATTATCAGGAAAATCAAATGGTAGTTCCGCTTCAACTTCCTGAACCCAGGCCTCAATAGCTTTAGCAGCCCAAGAGGCCTCTATAGTGGTCCTATGAACAGCTCCAGCCAGAGTGTAAATGTACTTCAAGCAACCCTCCACACACTTATCCGTCGGTTCCTTCAGCGAGGTGACGGTAGTGACAGGCAGAGCAGAGGACATCACCAGACGCGCGACTTGTGAATCCACCGGCGGATTTTTACTCAACTCTGCAGCGAGGGGATAACGAGCTAGCATCTTTTTAGACAGGGATAATTTCTTTCCTGGATTTTAACAGGATTCCTCACGAGTTTCATCCAAGTGGTCAGAATGAGGTAAAAATAATTTAGTAACCTTCTGACGTTTAAACTTATCTGGTTTCTTAGAGGTAGCTGGAGGCTCGTCATCCTCGATTTGAAGAATCAGCCTGATAGCCTCCAAGAGGTCAGGAACATCCACTTGTGTCAGATTCCCCATCAGAAGCATCTACATCAGTGTCTGAAGGGTCAGTGTAAGCGCCACCTTCATCGGATGAGGTATCTGAAACGTGTGGATTGTGAGGAAGTAATGGCCCGTTTAGATGACCCCTTGGTCTTAGGCGGGCGAGAGTCAGGATTTTGCTTAGCTAGACTGATTTAATTGCTGTAACTGAGAGGACAGAGTATCTGTCCATGGCGGAATAACTGTAGGGACAATATATGTCTGTAAGGGCAAAGGAGGTCCCATAGGGGGCGCAAGTCTAGTTACTAGCGTAGTCAGTAAATTAGAGAAAGCAGCCCAAGGTGGGTCTTGATTTGCCCCCGTTGCTGCAGACTGACCATGGGGTATAGAAACCCCAGTACCTGAACCCTCAGCTGCATGTTTTCCTTCCAGTAATCTGTGGCATCAGCACTGCAATGTGCAGGTTCAGCCATAGATTGACCACCCTGTTTAGCAGACATTGTATGCAAGCATAACCTTAGGGCGTAATAGTACAATATAAGCAGACAAATTACCTGACAAAAATAAACGTTATGGTAAGAACTTACCGTTGATAACGTGATTTCTCTTATGTCCACAGGTATCCACAGGATAACATTGGGATATTGTCGAGCGACAGCGAAAATGGCACCAACACGGTCACGAGCTTTCTGGCCTCCCAGGATGCATTGGGGCCTCCACTATATAGTCCCGCCCACTGACTCAGTCAGATCAGTTCTTTCCACAGCGATTATAGGCAGGAACATTAGGTACAAGAAGGAAGAGGTTTTTAGTGTTTGTCTAGATCCTCAAATCAGATGCGTCCGGGTGGGATCCCTGTGGACATAAGAGAAATCACGTTATCAACGGTAAGTTCTTACCATAACGTTTATTTCTCTGGCTGGGTCCACAGGATTATCCACAGGATAACATTGGGATTCCCAAAGCCATTTTAGTGGTGGGGACGCTCCTGATTGCACAGGAGGACCTTTCGCCCGAAGTCTGCGTCATGAGAGGCAAAAGTATCCAAGGCATAATGTCTGATGAATGTGTTTATGGAAGACCATGTGGCTGCCTTACATATCTGTTCTGCTGATGCACCCTGTTGTGCTGCCCAAGAAGGACCTACCTTACGTGTAGAGTGTGCAGAGACATTAGCCGGAATACTGAGATCTGCATGAGAATAAGCTTCAGATATTACCACTCGGAGCCATCTCGCCAGCGTCTGTTTACTAGCAGGCCAACCTCTCCTATGGAATCCGTAGAGGATGAAGAGGGAATCTGTTTTCCTGATGGCACTAGTACGATCTATATAGATTTTTAAAGACCGGACCACGTCCAGTGACGCTTCTCCCGCAGATAGTCCCGATACCTGAAAAGCTGGGACTACAATCTCTTCATTCAGGTGAAACTTTGACACCACCTTTGGAAGATAACTAGATCTCGTTCTGAGAACTGCTCTGTCTGGAAAAAAAAAAACTTAGGAAAGGAGACTTACATGATAATGCTCCTAAATCTGACACTCTTCTGGCTGACGCCATTGCCAGTAAAAAAAGAACTTTAATCGTTAACCACTTAAGATCCGCTCTCTCAAGTGGTTCAAACAAAGGACCCTGGAGAAATTTAAGAACTAAATTCAAATCCCAGGGAGCTGCAGGAGGAACAAATGGAGGTTGAATATGTACTACTCCTTGGAAAAACGTACGTACATCCTGTAGGTCAGCAATCTTCTGCTGAAACCATACAGTCAACGCTGAGACTTGCACCCTCAAGGAAGCAACCTTCAACCCCTTATCCAATCCTGCCTGCAGAAAATCCAAAATTCTAGCTACTTTAAAGGCTCTTGGATTGTCATTTTTTCCAGAACACCAATGAATATAGGCTTGCCATATTCTATGATATACACGGGCCGAAGAAGGCTTTCTTGCTCTAAGCATGGTTTGGATTACTTGCTTTGAAAATCCTTTAGCCTCTAAGATAGAGGTTTCAACAGCCACGCCGTCAAAGACAGGCGATCCAGATGGCTGTGACAACAAGGACCCTGCATTAACAGATCTGGACGTTGAGGGAGCAGTATCGGTGCTTCCACGGACATTCTCCACAGATCTGTGTACCAATGCCTTCTTGGCCAAGCTGGAGCTATTAGAATGATTGCTCCTTTTGCCTGTTTAATCTTTCTCACTACTCTGGGTAACAGAGATATTGGAGGGAACAGATATGCCAGCTGAAACCTCCATTCTACTGACAGTGCGTCTACCAGGACTGCTCCTGGGTCCCTTGTGCTTGATCCGTACCTCGGAACCTTGTTGTTTAGACGAGACGCCATAAGGTCTATCTCCGGTAGACCCCATCTGTTCACCAGTGTCTGAAACACTTCTGGGTGTAGTGCCCATTCGGTTTCCTGAATGGTGTGCCGACTGAGAAAATCCGCTTCCCAATTTAGTACACCCGGGACAAATACTGCTGACAATGCTGGGAGATGGAGTTCTGCCCACTTTAGAATGGGAGTTACTTCCTCCATCAGACTCTTGCTGTGAGTCCCTCCTTGATGATTTAGGTATGCTACTGCCGTCGCATTGTCTGAGCGGATCTGGACTGGTCTTCCTTGTAGATTGTCCTTTGCCTGAACTAGGGCCAAGTAAATGGCTCTTATTTCTAACAGATTTATCGGCAGGCGACTTTCCCTTGCGGTCCATTTTCCCTGGAACCATAGGCTTCCGAGTACCGCCCCCCAACCTTGCAGGCTGGCATCTGTCGTCAGGACTTGCCACTCTTTTATCCAAAAGGGTCTCCCCTTGTTTAAATGGTCTGTCTGTAGCCACCATGCTAGAGACCTTTTTACATTTACTGGAATCTTTATCATCTGCTTCTTTATTGTTTGATGATTTCCGTTCCATTTTGTCAAAATGAGATGCTGCAATGGTCTGGAGTGGAATTGCGCATATTCCACCATATCGAACGTTGATACCATCAGACCCAACAGTCGCATTGCTGCATGGACTGACATTGTCTGGGCTTGCAACGCTTCCTGAGCCATGACCTGCACCTTGACTATTTTCTTCTCTGGTAAGATAACTCTCTGTAGGTCTGAATCCAATATGGCTCCCAAATGAACCATCCGCTGTGATGGATTCAGGGACGACTTCTCCCAATTTATGAGCCACCCGTGTCTCTGTAAACAAACTATCGTCTGTTGGAGATGGCTCAACAGTAAATCTTGCGACTGTGCTAAGATTAATAGGTCGTCTAGGTATGGGAATATCCTTATCCCTTGTTTGCGCAGACAAGCTGCCATAACCACCATGATCTTGGTAAACACCCTGGGTGCTGTAGCTAGCCCGAAGGGCAGAGCTTGGAACTGGAAGTGTTCCTTGAGGATGGCAAACCTGAGGTAACACTGATGTGATAGTGCTATAGGCACATGTAGGTAAGCATCCCGCACATCCAGAGATACCATATAGTCTCCCGGTTCCATAGCCAACATTATGGAGCGTAACGTCTCCATGTGGAACTTCGGGATCCATATGTAATTGTTCAACATCTTCAGATTTAGAATTGGTCGATATGACCCATTTGGTTTCTGGATTAGAAACAGATTGGAGTAATACCCCTGTCCCTTTTGTGATGGAGGTACTGGGACAATCACACCTGACTGCAGTAATTTTTGGACTGCTTCTTGCAGGACATTGGCCTTCGACTCTATACGAGACGGGCTGGTGCAAAAAAATCTTTGGAGGAGGCTGCCTCCTGAATGGGAACCCATACCCCTGAGATACTACCTTCTGCACCCAGGCATCTGTTGTTGACTGTTGCCATGTGTGTGCAAATTGCAGGAGTCGGCCCCCAACCCTGGAATCCTCCAGGCGGAGGCCCGTCTCTTCAGGCTGAGGGCTTTTGTTCAGGTTTGGAAGCTGGCTTTTTGCTAGCCCACTGCTTCCTACCCCTGGATTTAAACTGGGGTTGTTTAGGCTCCTCTTTACCTTTCGCTTTGCTTTGCCAGCGAAATGAGCAAAATTTTAAACCCTTGGACTTAGGGTTGTAGGTAGCCGGAAATCTGACCTTCTTCGATTCAGCCTCTGACTCTAGGATATCCGATAAAGGTTTTCCAAATAATATATTACCCACGAAAGGCAATGCTTCCAATTCCTTCTTGGACTCCGCATCTGCCTTCCAGGTCCGTAGCCAGACTGCTCTGCGAGCGACTACTGCCAGGGCTGAAGCTTTAGAAGCAACAGTGCCTACATCAATGGCTGCTTCTTCTAAATACTGGGCAGATTGTCTTAAACGGCAAAGACGATCCTCTTGCTCCCTAGTAGGAGAGGGGATGTCATTCTCTAGTTCCTCTATCCATTCGCCCACATTGCCTTTGCTACCCAGGCCGAAGCCATAGCAGGTCTTACCACTGCACCCACAAGAGAAAAAATATTTTTCAATAGGCTCTCTACCCTCCTGTCTGTGACATCATTCAAAGAGGTAGATGACAGTGGCAAAGCAGATTTGTGCACTAGTCGCAGAACATGTGCATCTACTTTTGGAGGAACTTCTCTCTTCGAACAATCTCCAGCAGGAAATGGATAATAAGAATCCCATCTCCTAGGAATCTTATACTTTTTACCGGGCGCTGCCCAAGACTCATCCATCATTTCCGTCAACTCCTCTGACGCTGGAAATTCAGCTTTCACTGACTTTGTTCGTTTGAATACAGGTGCTTTTGCTTTTAACGCTGTCTTGGCTGGTTCTTCCAGAGAAAGCACAGCCTTTACTGCATTAATGAGTTCAGCTACATCATCTGAACTAAAGCTCTGCGACTGATCATCATACGGAGTTGAATCTATTGTTTCCGCATCATCATCCGATGTATCCTCTTGTGTAGTCTGCCATACAGATGTATCTGTCTTAGTCTTACCTACCCCTTGGTTGCTTGTAGAGGCTACTGGAACCAAACCATAGGAAGGGAGCTGCATGTATGGGTTCATAGTGTAACCTAACCCTTGAGGTGGTGCTACTGGAGCTAACCTGTCCGTTATTGAAGACAGAGTCTTTGCGAACATATTCCATGGTGGCTCTACTGGAGGTTGAACTAACTCCTGTTTTTTACTTCGCTGAAAAGCGAAACAGTTTGCACACAAACCCTCATAAGTGACCAATTGAATCATATCAATTACCCCTGACTTACAAGATAAGCATGTTAGGGCTGTAGGAGTGCTTGCAAATTCTCCTCATCACTTTTGCCGCTCACAGACATCTTTTCTGATATTGACTACACAATTTTGTGACTGAACCACACCCTATAATCAGTATATAGAGGTGAAATCAATCTGACCACAGTGCACCTGATTTGAGGGTCAAAACAGGACTGACATTACACAGAAAAGTCAGCACACATACTAGCAGTCAGTCACATGTTAAAGCATTAGACATTGTCATATGAGAATACAACCTCCATAATAACTTATACATAAGTAGGAAAATTGTACTTCTGTTTAACTGGTTCTTTTTCAACATAACATGCAGAAAACACAGTAATATACAGGTCTCATATGCAATAGGTACTAAAAATTAACAGTGCACACTAAGAAGTAGAAGGAATTTTTAGTACTGTATACCCTGCCTCCAGGGAGCGGGATACAGGGAGACTCACCACACTTCCATATCCAAGCAAAGACGCTCGAAAGACGCTGAGTGGATTCAGACGCTACTGGAGTACACTGCCGCTCTTGGTAACTGATAACGGACACGGACGCTCACCAACGGACACGGACGCTGAGCGACTCCACGTGCATGCAGACACTAAAGGCCTGCGACTCGGTCTGGGCGGGTTTATATCCAGTGTACACAACCGCAGCGTCTAAGCTGCGACCGAGTACCCTCGTGGTAGCGTCTGAGCCGGAAGTGAGGTCATTCAGTTCATGAAACGAGAGACCCGCGGGAACTGGCCATAAACTCGGAGGAGGGACGGCCAGGAGAGCGTCTGAAACCCCCTGTTGACTTAAACTCCCAGGATCGCGGCCTCACCTAGTCCTGGCACCTATGATCCCCGGAGCGTAGCGCTGTCACACTCGAGATGTTCGGCGCATCAACACGCTGTTTGTAGTCTCCACCAAATCAGCGTAGCTGTGTCCTGACCCCTCTAGTAAGAGGAAGTCCATATACTCACTGTCTCCCCATGCTCCGGCCACAGCCTGGTAACGTCTGCTGGACCTGCTAGAACATCCGACACAGACGCCCGTCGAGACAGCACTGTACCGCGAAGGTAAGCGTTGTTGCGACCCGGTGGGGAGTTGTTGGAGCGACTCTTTCTAATACACGTTTAAGACGCTGTTAAGAGAAGTCGCTCAAACCAAAACAGTAAGTCTATAAAAATAAAGTAATGAAAACTTGAGGCTGCTTTCACAGCAGCCCTGTGACCATGCGGCTTCCTGCCGCACCAAGCAAAAAACTGATCTGACTAAGTCAGTGGGCGGGACTATATAGTGGAGGCCCCAATGCATCCTGGGAGGCCAGAAAGCTCGTGACCGTGTTGGTGCCATTTTCGCTGTCGCTCGACAATATCCCAATGTTATCCTGTGGATAATCCTGTGGACCCAGCCAGAGAAACCACCTGTATAGTGTGACTGCAAAGCAGAGCACAAACTGAGGATTTAAGAGGTATGTGGTGACTGTAAAACACACAGAAAAATACCAAAGTAGTATATCCTGTGAAACACTATATTATATGAGGACCCTGACGCACTTTGCCCCCCTCAGGGTACAGAATATAGGGATAGCAATGTGTGAGATACACAAAATAGAGATCACACAGCAGCTATTGGCACACACTCAGTCACATATATAATGCAGAAATTACTACATACAATAAAACTGCACTGGACTAGCCATACTAAGTGCAAACTGTACCACTCAGTAAAGCTATATAGATATATACTGTAGATATAACAATGCACAGTAAAGACTGGATGTATATCACAGGATACTTGTACTAAATATCCCTGTAGTAATGCACCTGTTCTTAACTAACACTGTCTAAAGGACATGTAGAATACTTAAATGTCCTGTAAATGCACAGCGCTGATGATGCAGGCGGCTTTACAGAGGAGACATTACCCAGCAGTCCCAGAATCAGCTCAGCATGTGTGTAATCGCGTCCAAACGCTGACAGGGAGTGAGGGAGACAGAGAGATGCAGCTCCACGGCTGGAACATTAGCAGTAAATGGCGCTCGGGGCTGGGCCACAGGTCAGAGCCTTATCCCCTTGATGGACTTCACCACCGTGTACTGTGGGCCTTAGCAAAACGGATTATGAGGTAATCCGACCTGTGCCCTTGCCCTAGTGGGGTCCTTGTACGGCCACAGTGTCTACGCCAGCATGTGCGGTCCGACTCCTAAAGACCACGCCGGATCGCGACTTCCAGTGGGTCCCGCCTGGGGGACCCTCTTACCTCCTCCCTTGATGTGGCCACACGATCCCGGAGAGCAGCGGCAAGTGTGTGTGTCCTAGTGGAAACTGGAGCCCTCCGCTGTATGTGTACCCGGCAACCAGGGCGAGGGAGTATACAGCGCCGCCGGGGGGAGTCTTCTGTCCCTTGAAGTCTTCTGAAAAGGTCTTTTCAGGACTGTCCAGTGAGAGACAGATATTCAGCTCCAGGGCGGGAACATTTGCAGTAAATGGCGCCTGGGGCTGGGGGAGGGGCTACAGGTCAGAGCCTTATCCCCTTGCTGGACTTGACCACCGGGTACTGCGGGGCCTATTAAAGAGGATTATGAGGTAATCCGACCTGCACGGCCAGTCTCCTAGAGACCGCAGCGGATCACTGTTTTCAGCGGGTCCCGCCTGGGGGACCCTCTTACCTCCCTCCCTGTAATGCATCCACACGATCCTGGAGAGCAGCAGCGAGTGTGTGCCTGAAGAGAAACCGGAGCCCTCGCTGTAAGTACCCGGCAACCAGGGCGCGGGAGTATATAGCGCCGGTGGGGGAGCCGCAGCACGATGTGTCAGACTGACATAGCACTTTTAAGTGCCTGTGCTGCGGCCCTTGAAGTCTTCTGTCTTCTAAAAAAAGCTCTTTTCAGAGATGCCTAGCACAGCCCTCCCTGTTAGCTGCCTGTACTGCAGACACCAACTTACAAACTGAGCTCCTGTGCACGGAGGCGGGGTTATAGAGGAGGTGGAGCTGTGCATCTTGGGAACAGTCAAAGCTTTGAGCCTGTTGGTGCCTCGGATCAAGATAGATAGGTATAGAGGGGAGGAGCCAGCACACCCAGTTGAAGAAATTTAAAGTGCACTGGCTCCTTTTGACCCGTCTATACCCCATCGTACTAATCTTATCAAACTCATATGCATTAGGCACTTATCCAACTATTCGTACTCAAAAGGTAGATAGAGACTTGGGCGGTCATTCCGAGTTGATCGCTAGTTGCAGTTGATCGCAGTGCAGCGATCAGGCTAAAAATTGGCATTTCTGCGCATGTAATGCGCACGCGCGACGTACGGGTACAAAGGCCTTTTGTGGTTTTGCACAGGTTCTAGCGACGTTTTCATTCGCACTGGCGGACGCAAGAAGATTGACAGGAAAGGGGCGTTTCAGGGTGTCAACTGACCGTTTTCAGGGACTGCTTAGAAAAATGCAGGCGTGCCAGGGAAAACGCAGACGTGGTTGGGCGAACGCTGGGCGGGTATCAAAAGCCAACCCTCCAACATTAGAATCAACACACATGAAGAGTAAGTTCAGGGCTTTTGTTTTGCACAAAAATAGGATTTTGATACCTACCGGTAAATCCTTTTCTCCTAGTCCATAGAGGATGCTGGGGTCCACTTCATGACCATGGGGTATAGACTGTTCCGCAGGAGCCATGGGCACTTTAAGACTTTTCAAAGGGTGTGAACTGGCTCCTCCCTCTATGCCCCTCCTCCAGACCTAAGTTATAGGAACTGTGCCCAGGAAGACGGACATTTCGAGGAAAGGATTTACTTTAATACTAATGGTGAGATGCATACCAGCTCACACCTCAACCATGCCGCACAACATGGCATTCAACATTACACACGCCAACAGGCATGAACCAAGTACAGCCACATGCTGAAACTAATATAACACATGTGTAATTCCAATAAACCAAACTGCAGGTATAGTACGCACTGGGAAGGGCGCCCAGCATCCTCTACGGACTAGGAGAAAAGAATTTACCGGTAGGTATCAAAATCCTATTTTCTCATACCTCCTAGAGGATGATGGGGTCCACTTCATGACCATGGGGTTTATACCAAAGCTTCAGTACGGGCGGGAGAGTGCGGATGACTCTGCAGCACCGATTGACCGAACTTGAGGTCCTCAGCGGCCAAGGTGTCAAACTTGTAGAACTTTGCAAATGTGTTTCACCCTGACCAAGTAGCTGCTAGGCAAAGTTGCAATGCCGAGACCCCCCGGGCAGCCGTCCAGGATGAGCCCACCTTCCTAGTAGAATGGGCCTTCACAGACTTAGGCAACGGCAATCCAGCCGTAGAATGAGCATGCTGAATTGTTTCTCTGATCCAGCGCGCAAAAGTGTCTGCTTGGAAGCAGGACACCCAATTTTGTTGGGAGCATACAGGACAAACAGAGCCTCTGTTTTCCGTATCCTAGCAGTTCTAGCGACAAATCTTCAAAGCCCTAACCACATCTAGAGACTGAGTCAGTGAATGTGTCCGTAACCACTGGCACCACAATAGGTTGGTTTATGATGGAAAGAAGAAACCACCTTAGGAAGACAATGTTGGCGAGTTCTCAACTCTGCCCTATCTTCATGGAAGATCAGGTAAGGGCTCTTGTGAGACAAGGCCCACAATTCAGACACCCGCCTTGCGGATGCCAAAGCCAAAAGCATCACCACTTTCAAAGTGAGAAACTTCAACTATCTCTTGTAGAGGTTCAAACCAATCCGATTGAAGAAACTGCAACACCACATTAAGGTCCCATGGTGCCACTGGAGGCACAAATGGAGGCTGGATGTGCAGAACCCCTTTCACGAAGGTCTGAACTTCTGGAAGAGAGGCCAATTGTCTTTGGAAAAAAAATTGACAAGGCCAAAATATACCGTTATGGTAAGAACTTACCGTTGATAACGGGATTTCTCCTATGTCCACAGGTTTCCACAGGATAACATTGGGATATGCCGGAGCGACAGCGGAAATGGAAACCCACAGTCAATCACAAGGTTTCTGGCCTCCCAGGATGCATCAGGGCTTCTCCATATAATCCCGCCTACTGACTCTGTGAAATCAGTTATTTCCACAGCAATTAGGCAGGAGCATCAGGAAGTAACCTATTCAGGCAATAAGAACACACATGCACACCCTTCCATGCAAGAGGGAAGAGGTTTAGTGATTGTAAAGATCCTCAAATCTGGTACGTCAGGGTGGGACCCCTGTGGATACCTGTGGACATAGGAGAAACCCCGTTATCAACGGTAAGTTCTTACCATAACGGTATATTTCTCCGGCTGGATCCACAGGTTATCCACAGGATAACATTGGGATTCCCAAAGCCAGTTTTAGTGGTGGGGACGCTCCCGATTAGACAGAAGAACCTTTCGCCCGAATTCAGCGTCATGAGAGGCAAAAGTATCCATGGCATAATGTCTAATGAAAGTGTTAATGGAAGACCATGTGGCTTCCTTACAAATCTGTTCTGCTGAAGCACCATGTTGTGCTGCCCATGAAGGACCTACCTTACGTGTAGAGTGAGCAGAGACATTAGCCGCAGTAGGGAGATCAGCACGAGAATAAGCTTCTGTAATTGTCATCCGGAGCCATCTTGCCAGCGTCTGTTTACTAGCAGGCCATCCTCTTCTATGAAATCCGTAGAGGATGAAGAGAGAATCTGTTTTTCTGATGGCACTAGTACGATCTACTGTATGTAGATTCTTAATGCTCGGACCACATCCAGCGACGCTTCTCCCGCAGAAAGTCCCGATACCTGAAAAGCTGGGACTACAATCTCTTCATCAAATTGTAAAGCGCAACGGAATTTGCTGCGCTATATAAGAAACTGTTAATAAATAAATAAATAAATTAAGGTGAAACTTTGAAACCACATTCGGAAGATAACCAGATCTAGTTCTGAGAACTGCCTTATCTGGAAAAAACTTAGGAAAGGAGACTTACACGACAGTGCTCCTAAATCTGACACTCTTCTAGCTGACACCATTGCCAGTAGAAAGAGCACCTTAGCCGTCTACCATTTAAGATCTGCTCTCTTAAGTGGTTCAAACGGAGGTCCCTGAAGGATTTTAAGAACCAGATTCAAATCCCAGGGAGCTGCAGGAGGAACAAATGCAGGTTGAATGTGTACAACTCCCTGAAAGTACGTACATCCTGTAAGTCGGCAATCTTTCTCTGAAACCATACAGTTAATGCTGATACTTGAACCCTCAAGGAAGCTACTTTCAACCCCTTATCCAATCCTGCTTGAAGAAAATCCAAAATCCTGGATACTTTAAAAGATCTTGGATTCAAACTTTTTTCACTACACCAATGAATATAGGCTTGCCATATTCGATGATAAATACGAGCTGAAGGTGGTTTTCTTGCTCTAAGCATAGTTTGAATTACTGGTTTTGAAAATCCTCTATCTTCTAGGATAGAGGTTTCAACAGCCACGCCGTCAAAGACAGACGATCCAGATGGCTGTGACAAGGACCCTGCATTAGCAGATCTGGACGTTGAGGGAGCAATATTGGTGCTTCCATGGACATCCTTAGTAGATCTGTGTACCAATGCCTTCTTGGCCAAGCTGGAGCTATTAGAATTATGGCTCCCTTTGCTTGCTTTATTTTTCTCACTACCCTGGGTAACAGGGAGAGTGGAAGAAACAGATATGCCAGATGAAACTTCCAATTCACTGACAGTGCGTCTACAAGGATCGCTCCAGGATCCTTTGTTCTTGATCCGTATAATGGAACTTTGTTGTTCAGACGAGATGCCATGATATCTATCTCTGGCAGACCCCATCTGTTTACTATGGTCTGAAACATTTCTGGATGTACTGCCCATTCGGTTTCCTGAATAGGGTGTCGACTGAGAAAAACTGCTTCCCAGTTCAGTACTCCTGGAACAAACACTGCTGACAATGCTGGAAGATGGAGCTCTGCCCACCTTAGTAAGTGAGTTACTTCCTCCATCAATCTTTTGCTGTGAGTTCCTCCCTGATGATTAAGGTACGCTACCGCTGTTGCATTGTCTGAGCGGATCTGGACTGGTCTTCCTTGCAACTAGAGCCATATAAATGTCCCTTATTTCCAACAGATTTAATGGCAGGCGACTTTCTCTTATGGTCCATTTTCCTTGGAACCAAAGGCTTTCGAGCACCGCTCCCCAGCCCTGAAGACTGGCATCTGTTGTCAGGACTTGCCATTCCTTTATCCAAAAGGGTCTCCCCTTGTTTAAATGGTCCCTCTGTAGCCACCAAGCTAGAGACCTTTTTACGTTTACCGGAAACTATCATCTGTCTTTTTATTGTCTGATGATTTCCGTTCCATTTGGTCAGAATAAGGTGCTGTAGAGGTCTGAAGTGGAATTGTGCATATTCCACCATGTCGAAGGTTGACACCATCAGACCCAACAGTCACATTGCTGCACTGACTGACATTGTCTGAGTGTGCAACAACTCCTGAATCATGACCTGCACTTTGGCTATCTTTTTCTCTGGTAAGAAAACCCTCTGTAGACCTGAATCCAATATGGCCCCCAAATGAACCATCCGCTGTGACGGATTCAGAGACTACTTTTCCCAGTTTATGAGCCACCCATGTCTTTGTAGACAAACTACTGTCTGTTGAAGATGGCTCAAAGTAATTCCTGCGAATGTGCTAGGATTAAAAGGTCGTTGAGGTATGGAAATATTCTTATCCCCTGCTTGCGGAGATAAGCTGCCATAACCACCATAATTTTGGTAAACACCCTGGGTGCTGTTGCAAGCCCGAAGGGCAAGGCTTGGAACTGAAAATGTTGCTGGAGTATGGCAAACCTGAGGTAACATTGATGAGACCTTGCTATAGGCACATGTAGGTAAGCATCCTGTATATCCAGAGATACCATGTAATCTCCCGGTTCCATAGCCAACACTATAGAGCATAACGTCTCCATGTGGAACCTTGGAATCAAAATGTATTTGTTTAACATTTTGAGATTGAGAATTGGTCAGAATTACCCATTTGGCTTCTGAATCAAAAATAGATCGGAGTAAAAATCCTGTCCCCATTGTGATGGGGGTACCGGGATAATCACACGAGACTGAAGCAATTTCTGAAATGCTTCTTGCAGGGCATTGGCCTTCGACTCTATACGAGATGGGCTGGTGCAAAAAAACCTTTGAGGAGGCTGCCTCCTGAATGGGAACCCATAACCGAGAGATACCACCTTCTGCACCCAAGCATCTGTCGTCGACTGTTGCCATATGTGTGCAAAATGAAGGAGTTGGCCCCCAACCCTGGAATCCTCCAGGTGGAGGCCCGTCGGCTGATGGCTTCTGTTCAGGCTTGGAAGCTGGCTTTCTACTAGCCCATTGCTTCCTACCCCTGGCTGATCTATTGAACTGGGGTTGCTTAGACTCCTCTTTAGCTTTTGCTTTGCCATCGGAATGGCCGAAATTTTGAACCCCTAGTCTTAGGGTTATAACTAGCCAGAAATCTGACTTTTTTGGATTCAGCATCCGATTCTAGAATATCTGACAACTGTTTCCCAAACAATACATTACCAATGAAAGGCAATGCTTCCAGAGCTTTCTTGGATTCTGCATCTGCTTTCCAAGTGCGTAGCCAAACTGCTCTACGAGCGGCTACTGTCAAGGCTGATGCTTTAGAAGCAATCGTACCCATATCAATTGCTGCTTCTTCAAATATTGCACAGCTGGTCTTATACGGCCTAGATAAGACTTCTGCTCCCTGGTAGGAGGGGAGAGGCCATTCTCTAGTTCCTTCCCCATTCTACCATTGCCCTTGCCATCCAGGCTAAAGCCATAGCATGCCTTGTCACTGCCCCGGAAAGAGAATTTTTTTTAAGAAACTATCTACTCTTCTATCTGTGATATCATTTAGTGAAGTAGACGGCAATGGTAAAATAGATTTACGCACAAGTTGAACAACATGTGCATCTACTCTAGGAGGAACTTCTCTTTTTGAACAGTCCGCAGCTGGAAAGGGATAGTAAGAATCCCTAAAACAGTTAACAAAGCTGCTCCAGGCCAGGCTTGAACTCACAACCTTTACAATTGCTCAACAGATACTTTCTTATAAGTACCACGCAATGCCATTGCATCACTGGAGCACTGTTTAAATACAGGTGCCTTAGAGTGACACTGCTTTGGCTGATTTTTCCAGAGACAATAGCCTTCATGCATCAATAAGGTCAGCTATATCTGATCATCATATGGGGTATTTGAATTCATCTTGTGTAGTCTGTAACATAGATGTATCTACCCTGGTTTTAATAGGCTGGCTATTTGTAAAAGCTGCTGAAACCATAAGGAGGGAGCTGCATGTATGGGATAATAGTGTAACCTATTCCCGGGGGTGGAACTGCAGGTGCTAATCTGCCAGCAATTGTAGACAAGGTCTGTGCGACCACACCCCTCTTGCAGGGCGTTGCCCCTCATAAGTAAGATACTAGTCTATTCCATGCAAAAACAGTATACCAGATAAGCATGTTAAGGGTGTAGGGGCCCTGATAAAGTATCTTGTCACTTTTGCCGCTCACAGACAAGGTAAATAATCCATTTTTACAAATACTACTCTCTTTTGTGACTGAAAATCACTTATATACACTGATCAAAAAAAATAAAGGCAACACTTAAACAACACAATGTAACTCCAAGTCAATCACACTTCTGTGAAATCAAACTGTCCACTTAGGAAGCAACACTGATTGACATTCAATTTCACATGCTGTTGTGCAAATGGAATAGACAACAGGTGGAAATTATAGGCAATTAGCAAGACACCCCCAATAAAGGAGTTGTTCTGCAGGTGGTGACCACAGACCACTTCTCAGCTCCCATGCTTTCTGGCTGATGTTTTGGTCACTTTTGAAAGCTGGCGGTGCTTTCACTCTTGTGGTAGCATGAGACGGAGTCCACAACCCACACATGTGGCTCAGGTAGTGCAGCTCATCTGGGATGGCACATCTATGCGAGCTGTGGCAAGGTTTGCGGTGTCTGTCAGCGTAGTATCCAGAGCATGGAGGCGCTACCAGGAGACAGGCCAGTACATCAGGAGACGTGGAGGAGGCCGTAGGAGGGCAACAACCCAGCAGGACCGCTACCTCTGCCTTTGTGCAAGGAGGAACAGGAGCACTGCCAGAGCCCTGCAAAATGACCTCCAGCAAGCCACAAATGTGCATGTGTCTACTCAAATGATCAGAAACAGACTCCATGAGGGTGGTATGAGGGCCCGACGTCCACAGGTGGGGGTTGTGCTTACAGCCCAACACCGTGCAGGACGTTTGGCATTTGCCAGAGAACACTAAGATTGGCAAATTCGCCACTGGCGCCCTGTGCTCTTCACAGATAAAAGCAGGTTCTCACTGAGCACATGTGACAGTCTGGAGACGCCAAGGAGAACGTTCTGCTACCTGCAACATCCTCCAGCATGACCAGTTTGGCAGTGGGTCAGTAATGGTGTGGGGTGGCATTTCTTTGGGGGGGCCGCACAGCCCTCCATGTGCTCGCCAGAGGTAGCCTGACTGCCATTAGGTACCGAGATGAGATCCTCAGACCCCTTGTGAGACCATATGCTGGTGCGGTTGGCCCTGGGTTCCTCCTAATGCAATACATTGCTAGACCTCATGTGGCTGAAGTGTGACAGCAGTTCCTGCAAGACGAAGGCATTGATGCTATGGATTGGCCCGCCCGTTCCCCAGACCTGAATCCAATTGAGCACATCTGGGACATCATGTCTCGCTCCATCCACCAACGCCACATTGCACCACAGACTGTCCAGGAGTTGGCGGATGCTTTAGTCCAGATCAGGGAGATCACTCAGGAGACCATCCACCACCTCATCAGGAGTATGCCCAGGCATTGTAGGGAGGTCAGACAGGCACGTGGAGGCCACACACACTACTGAGCCTCATTTTGACTTGTTTTAAGGACATTACATCAAAGTTGGATCAGCTTGTAGTGTGTTTTTCCACTTTAATTTTGAGTGTGACTCCAAATCCAGACCTCCATGGGTTAATAAATTTGATTTCCATTGATAATTTGTGTGTGATTTTGTTGTCAGCACATTCAACTATGTAAAGAAGAAAGTATTTAATAAGAATATTTCATTCATTCAGATCTAGGATGTGTTGTTTAAGTGTTCCCTTTATTTTTTTGAGCAGTGTAGATATAGAACGGATATCAATCTGACCACAACCCGTGTACCTGACAGACATATAAAAGTCATCACACATACTAGCAGTCAGTCACATGTTAAAATATTAGACATTGTCATATGAGAATACAATCAACCATAAAAATTACTTACAAGTAAATGGGACAATTGTATTTCTGTTTAACCAGTTTTTTCAGACATATCATGCAATGTACAGGCCTCATATGCAACATGTGCCAAAAATTAACAATTCACACTAACAAGTAGAGATAATTTTTAGTACTGTATAACCCATTTCTCCATAGAGTGGGATACAGGGAGACTCACCACACTTCCATTTCCATCAATACGCTCGCAAGACGCTGAGTGGATTCAGACGCTACTAGTGTACACTGCCGCTCTTGATGACTGATTAGAGACACAGACGCTCTTTAATGGATACAGACGCTCATTGACCGATAAGTGTATGCAGATGCTCCTGTCTGCGACCGGGTCTAGGCGGAAAGTCTAGTGTACACCACCGCAGCGTCTAAGCTGCGACCAAGAACCCTTGTGGTAGCATCTGAGCCGGAAGTGAGGTCATAAGTTCATGGACGGGAGACGCACGGAAACTGGTCATGAACTTGGGGGAGGGGTGGCCAGGAGAGCGTCTAACTCCCCCCGTTGACTTAAACTCTAAGGATCGCGGCCTCACCTAGTCCTGGCGCCTATAATCCCTAAAGCATAGCGCTGTTGCACTTAAGAGTGGCGGCGCATCAACCACTGTTTGTAGTCTCCTCCAAAACAGTGAAGCTGTGTCCGGACCCCCTAGTATGAGGAAACCGATTGACTTACCTTCTCCCCATGCTCTGGCCACAGCCTGGTTACGTCTGCTGGACCTGCTAAAATCATCCGACACAGACGCCCGTCGAGACAGCACTATACCGCGAAGGTAAGCGTTGTTGCGACCCGGTGGAGAGTTGTTTGAGCGACTCTTACTAACATGCGTTTAAGGCGCTGTTAAGAAAAGTCACTCCAAAAAATAAGAATTTACTTACCGATAATTCTATTTCTCGTAGTCCGTAGTGGATGCTGGGGACTCCGTCAGGACCATGGGGATTAGCGGCTCCGCAGGAGACAGGGCACAAAAGTAAAAGGTTTAGGACTAGGTGGTGTGCACTGGCTCCTCCCCCTATGACCCTCCTCCAAGCCTCAGTTAGGATACTGTGCCCGGACGAGCGTACACAATAAGGAAAGATTTTGAATCCCGGGTAAGACTCATACCAGCCACACCAATCACACTGTACAACTTGTGATCTGAACCCAGTTAACAGCATGATAACAGAGGAGCCTCTGAAAAGATGGCTCACAACAATAATAACCCGATTTTTGTAACAATAACTATGTACAAGTATTGCAGACAATCCGCACTTGGGATGGGCGCCCAGCATCCACTACGGACTACGAGAAATAGAATTATCGGTAAGTAAATTCTTATTTTCTCTGACGTCCTAAGTGGATGCTGGGGACTCCGTCAGGACCATGGGGATTATACCAAAGCTCCCAAACGGGCGGGAGAGTGCGGATGACTGCAGCACCGAATGAGAGAACTCCAGGTCCTCCTCAGCCAGGGTATCAAATTTGTAGAATCTTGCAAATGTGTTTGCCCCTGACCAAGTAGCAGCTCGGCAAAGTTGTAAAGCCGAGACCCCTCGGGCAGCCGCCCAAGATGAGCCCACCTTCCTTGTGGAATGGGCATTTACAGATTTTGGCTGTGGCAGGCCTGCCACAGAATGTGCAAGCTGAATTGTACTACAAATCCAACGAGCAATCGTCTGCTTAGAAGCAGGAGCACCCAGCTTGTTGGGTGCATACAGGATAAATAGCGAGTCAGTTTTCCTGACTCCAGCCGTCCTGGAAATATATATTTTCAGGGCCCTGACAACATCTAGCAACTTGGAGTCCTCCAAGTCCCTAGTAGCCGCAGGCACCACAATAGGTTGGTTCAGGTGAAACGCTGACACCACCTTAGGGAGAAACTGGGGACGAGTCCGCAGTTCTGCCCTGTCCGAATGGAAAATCAGATATGGGCTTTTGTGAGACAAAGCCGCCAATTCTGACACTCGCCTGGCCGAGGCCAGGGCCAACAGCATGGTCACTTTCCATGTGAGATATTTCAAATCCACAGATTTGAGCGGTTCAAACCAATGTGATTTGAGGAATCCCAGAACTACGTTGAGATCCCACGGTGCCACTGGAGGCACAAAAGGGGGTTGTATATGCAGTACTCCCTTGACGAATGTCTGGACTTCAGGAACTGAAGCCAATTCTTTCTGGAAGAAAATCGACAGGGCCGAAATTTGAACCTTAATGGACCCCAATTTGAGGCCCATAGACACTCCTGTTTGCAGGAAATGCAGGAATCGACCGAGTTGAAATTCCTCCGTGGGGGCCTTCCTGGCCTCACACCACGCAACATATTTTCGCCAAATGCGGTGATAATGTTGTGCGGTCACCTCCTTCCTGGCTTTGACCAGGGTAGGTATGACCTCTTCCGGAATGCCTTTTTCCCTTAGGATCCGGCGTTCAACCGCCATGCCGTCAAACGCAGCCGCGGTAAGTCTTGGAACAGACAGGGTCCTTGCTGAAGCAAGTCCCTTCTTAACGGCAGAGGCCATGGGTCCTCTGTGAGCATCTCTTGAAGTTCCGGGTACCAAGTCCTCCTTGGCCAATCCGGAGCCACGAGTATAGTTCTTACTCCTCTCCGTCTTATAATTCTCAGTACCTTGGGTATGAGAGGAAGAGGAGGGAACACATACACTGACTGGTACACCCACGGTGTTACCAGAGCGTCCACAGCTATTGCCTGAGGGTCCCTTGACCTGGCGCAATACCTGTCCAGTTTTTTGTTGAGGCGGGACGCCATCATGTCCACCTTTGGTTTTTCCCAATGGTTCACAATCATGTGGAAGACTTCCGTGTGAAGTCCCCACTCTCCCGGGTGGAGGTCGTGCCTGCTGAGGAAGTCTGCTTCCCAGTTGTCCACTCCCGGAATGAACACTGCTGACAGTGCTATCACATGATTTTCCGCCCAGCGAAGAATCCTTGCAGCTTCTGCCATTGCCCTCCTGCTTCTTGTGCCGCCCTGTCTGTTTACGTGGGCGACTGCCGTGATGTTGTCCGACTGGATCAGCACCGGCTGACCTTGAAGCAGAGGTCTTGCTAGGCATAGAGCATTGTAAATTGCCCTTAGCTCCAGTATATTTATGTGGAGAGAAGTCTCTAGACTTGACCACGTTCCCTGGAAATTTCTTCCCTGTGTGACTGCTCCCCAGCCTCTCAGGCTGGCATCCGTGGTCACCAGGATCCAATCCTGAATGCCGAATCTGCGGCCCTCTAGTAGATGAGCACTCTGCAGCCACCACAGAAGAGACACCCTTGTCCTCGGAGACAGGGTTATCCGCTGATGCATCTGAAGATGCGATCCGGACCATTTGTCCAGCAGATCCCACTGAAAAGTTCTTGCGTGAAATCTGCCGAATGGAATCGCTTCGTAAGAAGCCACCATTTTTCCCAGGACCCTTGTGCAATGATGCACTGACACTTTTCCTGGTTTTAGGAGGTTCCTGACTAGCTCGGATAACTCCCTGGCTTTCTCCTCCGGGAGAAACACCTTTTTCTGGACTGTGTCCAGAATCATCCCTAGGAACAGCAGACGTGTCGTCGGGATCAGCTGCGATTTTGGAATATTTAGAATCCACCCGTGCTGTTGTAGCAGTACCCGAGATAGTGCTACTCCGACCTCCAACTGTTCCCTGGACTTTGCCCTTATCAGGAGATCGTCCAAGTAAGGGATAATTAAGACGCCTTTTCTTCGAAGAAGAATCATCATTTCGGCCATTACCTTGGTAAAGACCCGGGGTGCCGTGGACAATCCAAACGGCAGCGTCTGAAACTGATAATGACAGTTCTGTACTACGAACCTGAGGTACCCTTGGTGAGAAGGGCAAATTGGGACATGAAGGTAAGCATCCTTGATGTCCAGGGACACCATATAGTCCCCTTCTTCCAGGTTCGCTATCACTGCTCTGAGTGACTCCATCTTGAATTTGAACCTTTGTATGTAAGTGTTCAAAGATTTCAGATTTAGAATAGGTCTCACCGAGCCGTCTGGCTTCGGTACCACAAATAGTGTGGAATAATACCCCTTTCCCTGTTGTAGGAGGGGTACTTTGATTATCACCTGCTGGGAATACAGCTTGTGAATTGCTTCCAATACTGCCTCCCTGTCGGAGGGAGACGTTGGTAAAGCAGACTTCAGGAACCTGCGAGGGGGAGACGTCTCGAATTCCAATCTGTACCCCTGGGATACTACCTGTAGGATCCAGGGGTCCACTTGCGAGTGATCCCACTGCGCGCTGAAACTCTTGAGACGACCCCCCACCGCACCTGAGTCCGCTTGTAAGGCCCCAGCGTCATGCTGAGGACTTGGCAGAAGCGGTGGAGGGCTTCTGTTCCTGGGAAGAGGCTGTCTGCTGCAGTCTTTTTCCCTTTCCTCTACCCCGGGGCAGATATGACTGGCCTTTTGCCCGCTTGCCCTTATGGGGACGAAAGGACTGCGGCTGAAAAGACGGTGTCTTTTTCTGCTGAGAGGTGAGTTGGGGTAAAAAGGTGGATTTTCCAGCTGTTGCCGTGGCCACCAGGTCCGAAAGACCGACCCCAAATAACTCCTCCCCTTTATACGGCAATACTTCCATATGCCGTTTGGAATCCGCATCACCTGACCACTGTCGTGTCCATAAACATCTTCTGGCAGAAATGGACATCGCACTTACTCTTGATGCCAGGGTGCAAATATCCCTCTGTGCATCACGCATATATAGAAACGCATCTTTTAAACGCTCTATAGTCAATAAAATACTGTCCCTGTCCAGGGTATCAATATTTTCAGTCAGGGACTCCGACCACGCCACCCCAGCGCTGCACATCCAGGCTGAGGCAATCGCTGGTCGCAGTATAACACCAGTATGTGTGTATATACTTTTTAGGACATTTTCCAGCTTCCTATCAACTGGCTCCTTGAGGGCGGCCGTATCAGGAGACGGTAATGCCACTTGTTTTGATAAGCATGTGAGTGCCTTATCCACCCTAGGGGGTGTTTCCCAACGCGCCCTAACTTCTGGCGGGAAAGGGTATAATGCCAATAATTTCTTAGATATCAGCAATTTTTTTATCGGGGGAGACCCACGCATCATCACACACTTCATTTAATTCTTCTGATTCAGGAAAAACTACGGGTAGTTTTTTCACACCCCACATAATACCCTTTTTTGTGGTACTTGTAGTATCAGAAATATGCAAAGCCTCCTTCATTGCCGTGATCATGTAACGTGTGGCCCTACTGGAAAATACGTTTGTTTCTTCACCGTCGACAGTGGAGTCAGTGTCCGTGTCTGTGTCGACCGACTGAGGTAATGGGCGCTTTAGAGCACCTGACGGTGTTTGAGACGCCTGGACAGGCACTAACTGACTTGCCGGCTGTCTCATGTCGTCAACAGTTTTTTGTAAAGTGCTGACACTATCACGTAATTCCTTAAATAAGACCATCCAGTCAGGTGTCGACTCCCTAGGGGGTGACATCACTAATACAGGCAATTGCTCCGCCTCCACACCATTTTCCTCCTCATACATGTCGACACACGCGTACCGACACACAGCACACACACAGGGAATGCTCTGATAGAGGACAGGACCCCACTAGCCCTTTGGGGAGACAGAGGGAGAGTTTGCCAGCACACACCAGAGCGCTATATATGTATAGGGACAACCTTATAAATAAGTGTTTCTCCCTTATAGCTGCTATATATGTTTTTATATGCCAAATTAGTGCCCCCCCCTCTCTTTTTTACCCTGTTTCTGTAGTGCAGGACTGCAGGGGAGACGTCCTTCCAGCGGAGCTGTGAGGGAAAATGGCGCTTGTGTGCTGAGGAGATAGGCTCCGCCCCCTTCACGGCGGCCTTTCTCCCGCTTTTTTTGAGGTAAAATGGCAGGGGTTAAATACATCCATATAGCCCAGGAGCTATATGTGATGTATTTTTTTACCATAAATAGTGTTTTCATTGCGTCTCAGGGCGCCCCCCCCCAGCGCCCTGCACCCTCAGAGACCGGAGTGTGAAGTGTGCTGAGAGCAATGGCGCACAGCTGCAGTGCTGTGCGCTACCTTTCTTGAAGACAAGATGCCTTCTGCCGCCGATTTCTGGACCTCTTCACTCTTCTGGCTCTGTAAGGGGGCCGGCGGCGCGGCTCCGGGACCCATCCATGGCTGGGCCTGTGATCGTCCCTCTGGAGCTAATGTCCAGTAGCCAAGAAGCCCAATCCACTCTGCACGCAGGTGAGTTCGCTTCTTCTCCCCTTAGTCCCTCGATGCAGTGAGCCTGTTGCCAGCAGGACTCACTGAAAATAAAAAAAACTAAGTCTATACTTTTATTCTAAGCAGCTCAGGAGAGCTACCTAGATTGCACCCTTCTCGGCCGGGCACAAAAACCTAACTGAGGCTTGGAGGAGGGTCATAGGGGGAGGAGCCAGTGCACACCACCTAGTCCTAAAGCTTTTACTTTTGTGCCCTGTCTCCTGCGGAGCCGCTAATCCCCATGGTCCTGACGGAGTCCCCAGCATCCACTTAGGACGTCAGAGAAAAAAACCTAGTAAGACTATAAAAATAAAATAATAAAAGCTTCAGGCTGCTATTAACTGCAGCCCTGTGACCATGGTCCGGCTCCTGCCGCACCACACAAAAAACTGATTTGACTGAGTCAGTGGGCGGGATTATATGGAGAAGCCCCAATGCATCCTGGGAGGCCAGAAAGCTTGTGACTGTTTGGTGCCATTTCCGCTGTCGCTCCAGCATATCCTAATGTTATCCTGTGGATAACCTGTGGACCCAGCCAGAAAAATCTGGACCTTGATCGACCCCAATCGAAGGCCAGCATCCACACCAGCCTGTAGAAAATGGAGAAAACGTCCCAACTGAAACTCTTCCGCAGGAGATTTCTTGGATTCACACCAAGACACATTTTCTCCAAATACGGTGGTGATGTTTAGACTTTACTCCTTTCCTGGCCTGAATAAGAGTGGGGATGACCTCCTTGGGAATACCCTTTCGGGCTAGGATCCGGCGCTCAACAGCCATGCCGTCAAACGTAGCCGCGGTAAGTCTTGATACACGCACGGTCCCTGCTGTAGCAGGTCCTCTCGAGGAGGAGGAGGAAGAGGCCGAGGGTCTTCTATGAGCAATTCCTGAAGATCCGGGTACCAAGCCCTCCTTGGCCAGTCTGGGGCAATGAAGATTGCACAAACTCTTGTTGTTCTTATTATCTTGAGAACTTTTGGGATCAGCGGAAGTGGAGGGAAGACATACACCGACTTGAACACCCACTGGGCCACCAGCGCATCCACTGCTATTGCTTGAGGGTCTCTCGACCTGGAACAATATCTCTGAAGCTTCTTGTTGAGGCGAGATGTCATCATGTCTACTTGAGGAACTCCCCAAAGACTTGTCACCTCTGCGAAGACTTCTTGGTGGAGGCCCCACTCTCCTGGATGGAGATAGTGTCTGCTGAGGAAGTCTGCTTCCCAGTTGTCTACTCCCGGAATGAAAATCGCCGACAGAGCCTTTACATGCCCAGAGGAGGATATTTGTCACCTCTGCCATTGCCGCTCTGCTTTTCGTTCCGCCCTGCCTGTTTATGTACGTGACTGCTGTTACATTGTCTGACTGGATCTGCACGGGATGATCTTGCAGAAGATGTACCGCTTGCAGAAGGCCGTTGTAAATGGCTCTCAATTCCAGCACGTTTATGTGAAAGCAGGTTTCCTGCGTTGGCCATTTTCCTTGGAAGCTTTCCCCTCGAGTGACAGCTCCCCAGCCTCGGAGACTTGCATCCGTGGTTACCAGGAGCCAGTCCTGAATCCCGAACCTGCGTCCCTCTAGTAGGTGAGAACTGTGTAGCCACCACAGGAGCGAAATCCTGGCTTTTAACGACTATCTTCCGATGCATGTGTAGGTGGGGACCCGACCACTTGTCCAACAGGTCCCACTGGAATACTCTGGCATGTAACCTGCCAAACTGTATGGCCTCGTAGGCCGCCACTATCTTTCCCAACAATCAAATGCACTGATGGATCGACACACTTGTTGGCTTTAAGATCTGTTTCACCATTTTCTGGATTTCCAGAGCCTTTTCCACCGGAAGAAAAACTCTCTGAACCTGTGTCCAGAATCATTCGTAGGAAAGACAATCTTGACCTCGGTTCCAACTGTGACTTTGGAAAATTTATGATCCAATCGTGTTGGAGTATAGACAGGGAGAGTGTGATGCTCTGTAGCAACTGCTCCATGGATCTCGCCTTTATCAGGAGATCGTCCAGATAAGGAATAATAATGACTTTGACGAAGGAGGACCATCATCTCCGCCATCACCTTGGTGAATACCCTCGGCGCCGTGGAGAGACCGAAAGGCAACGTCTGGAATTGGTAATGGCAATCCTGAACCGCGAATCTCAGATAAGCCTGGTGAGGCAGATAAAAGGGAACATGCAGGTAAGCATCCTTTATGTCTACCGACACCATGTAGTCCCCCTCCTCCAGACTGGAAATCACTGCTCTCAGTGATTCCATTTTGAACTTGAACCAGTTCAAGTAGAGATTCAGATTTTTTAGGTTTAGGATCGGTCTGACCGAGCCGTCCGGCTTCGGAACTACAAAGAGGCTTGAATAAAAACCCTCCCCTTACTGTGAGAAAGGTACCAGGACTATGACCTGATCCTGACATAATTTTTGAATTGCCGCTGTTACTGCTTCTCTTTCTGGCAGTGCTGCCCTAGGGTGGTTGGGCCTAAGCCGACTTTGTGGGGACCAAGCCCTGGACTTATGCTTAGTTAGGGACCTCCAGTAATAGAGCAGCCGTGAAGTGGCCTGGAGGCTTATCATATCTTTTGCAAAACATATGTAACGGAGAGCTCTACATTTTCTATTATTACATAGTATATAGTTCTTCTTACTAACAGCCAGCAGAGTGCGTGGGAAAAATCCCTTTTGTTTTTCTTGGAAGAGAAACTGGCAAGGTCGATTTGAAAAATCGGCATGGGGGAACGTCTTGAAACTCCAGCTTGTACCGCTGGGACACTATTTGTAAAGCCCAGGGATCCAGGCCAGATTGAATCCAACCTTGACTGAACAGTTTTAGACGTGCCCCCACCCAAGCGGCCTCCCGCAAGGGAGCCCAAGCGTCATGCTGAAGATTTGGCTGAAGTAGGTGTTGACTACTGCTCCTGGGATCCTGAAGCCGCTGTGGACTTCTTTCCCTTTCCCCTACCTGCAAAGAAGGGGGAACCTTTGGCCTTTTTGTATTTATTGGGCCGAAAGGACTGCATGTGAGAGTGATATGTCTTTTTTGCCGGTGCAGAAGGCAAAAAGGTCGACTTACCTGCGGTAGCCGCCGAGACTAACGCATCCAGTCCATCACCAAATAAGGCCTCACCTTTATATGGGAGAGCCTCCATATTCTTTTTGGAATCTGCATCCGCGTTCCACTGGCGAATCCACAATGCCCGCCTAGCCGATACTGCCAGGGTAGCGGCTGTTGAACCCAAGAGTCCAATATCTTTCATGGCTTCCAGCATGTATGCGGCAGCGTCTTTGATATTCCCTAACTTAAGGAGTATCTCATCTTTATCAATCGTGTCAATCTCCGATGACAAGCTTTCCGACCATTTTTCAATAGCGTGACTCACCCACACGTAAGCAATTGTGGGCTTGAGCAGCATATCATTGGCAACATAAATGGATTTTAATGTAGTCTCCATTTTGCGGTCTGCCGGCTCCTTTAGTGAAGCCGTCCCAGGTGCAGGGAGAATCACTTTCTTTGTCAACCTGGACAGTGCACTGTCTAACACCGGGGGTGACTCCCACTTTTTCTTGTCCTCTGCAGGGAAAGGATAAGCCATCTGAATCCTCTTGGGAATATGACATTTCTTTTTGGGATTCACCCACATCCCTTCAAAGAGAATTTAGCTTGTGGGAAGGAGGGAAAGTAACATTAGATATCTTTTCTTTATAGAAATAGGCCTTCTCCTGGGTTATAGGAGTGGTGTCTGTAACTGTTACTTCCAGAACCTCCCTTATAGCCACAATCAAATATTGTATATTTTTTGCCAATTTATGATCTATTTCCCTGGAGTCACTATCGTCGACACAGGAATCAGTGTCCGTATCAGTATTTACAATATTTGCACACCGTCTCTTATGTGACCCAGAGGGGTCGCCTGCGGGTGGAAGAACAGAACCCTGGAAAATCACATCTTCCACAGACTTTCTCCAGCATTCTGCATGAGATTCAGACTTATCTAACCTCCTATTGATATGATGCATACTATCACGTATTTCTTTCACCCATGCAGGCTCTTGGTGTGCCGGGAGCGCCAGCACATTACAACTCTGTGTCCCTAAAATGGCTTCCTCCGGGAAAGAACTCCCTGCTTCAGACATGTCACACTCGAGTAACCACACACACACACACACACACACACACACACACACACACACACACACACTCTGGGACTTATAGGGGACAGACCCACAGTAAAATCGGTCAGAGGGACACAGTTTAGGAGCAGCCAGTTCACAACCCCAGCGCCAGTATATAATGCCTGTGAACACAAAATGCCCACTGACATGCAGCGCTGTTTTACAATGTAAATACACCTGTAAAGCACCAAAATCGCTGTGCCCCCCCCCCCCCCCCGTTTTACACCCTGATACCTGTAGTCAGAAGTGGAGAAGGACCAGTGGTGTCTCTGCAGCCTGAGGAGAGAAAATGGCGCTGAGCAGTGTGCTGACTGAGGAAGAAGCTCCGCCCCCGCAGTGGCACGATTTCACCTGAGATTTTTATATAATATTTATACTGGCGGGGGTAGGGCTGTGCCTGGGCATCTTATGCCCCCTTTTAGCCAGTTTGTAAGGTATTTTGCTGCCCAGGGCGCCCCCCCCCCCCCCCCCACGCCCTACACCGCCTGTGTATGTGGGCAGCAATGGAGCGCTGCACTCCCACCAACCGCGCGGTACCTTTCTGTTGATTAAAGATCTATCTTCTTACACTCACCTGTGTTCTGGCTGCTGGCTCTGTGAGGGGGGTGACTGCATGCTGTGGGAGTGAGCATCTAGACATGGCTAGTGTTCAGTACCCTTCCGGAGCTAATGGTGTCCTGTCAGCCAGAAGCAGAGCCATGAAACTCTTTAGGAAGTTGGTTCCTACTTCTGCCCCCTCAGTCCCACGAAGCAGGGAGACTGTTGCCAGCAGTTCTCCCTGAAAATAAAAAACCTAACATAAGTCTTTTCAGAGAAACTCAGTTGAGCTCCCCTGGAGTGCATCCAGTCTGCTTGGGCACATTTCTAAAACTGAGGTCTGGAGGAGGGGCATAAAGGGAGGAGCCAGTTCACACCCTTTGAAAAGTGTTAAAGTGCCCATGGCTCCTGCGGAACCGTCTATACCCCATGGTCATGAAGTGGACCCCAGCAACCTCTAGGACGTATGAGAAATGTTTTTTGCAGGCGCTCTGCTGCACAGGCGTTCGCACTCCTGCAAAGCGAAAATACACTCCCCAGTGGGCGGCGACAATGCGTTTGCACGGCTGCTAAAAACTGCTAGCGAGCTATCAAGTTGGAATGACCACCTTAGTGCTGTATTACCTGTGCTCAGTAGAGTGGGATGCAGGGAGACTCACCCTGCTTCCAGGACCGATCAATACGTTAACGAACGCTGAGTGGATCCAGATGCTAATAGTGTACACAACTGCTTCGTGAACCTACAGTCAACACAGACACCCAAGTCAACACTGACAAACCAGCCACACAGCCACCTATGCTGCCACTGGGTCCCCTTAGATACACAGCATCTCAGACAAAAGCGGAAAAACAGTTCATGGTGGGAGACTCGGAGGAAACTGGTCATGAAATGAGGGGAGGGACGACCAGGGAAGCGTCCGACTCCCCACTGCTATCATCAACCCTAGGGATCGCAGCCTCATACTACACCTGGAGCCTATGATCCCTAAGGCCTAGCACTGGTGCTCCCTAGGTGGCAGCCGCATCAGCGACTGTTTGGTAGTCTCCTCCAAAAACAGTGCGGCTATGTCCGCATTCCCCCTCTAAGCGGAACAGATGCCTTACCTTCTCGCTGTGCTCTGGCCAAAGCCTGGTAACGTCTGCTGGACTTGCTAGTATATCAGACACAGACGCCAACCCAAACAGCACTGTACGCGTGGGTAAGCGTTGTGGCGACCCGGCGGGGAGTTGTAGGAGTGACTGTAAGGGACATATAAGACGCCTTTTAGCAAGATCACTGAAGAAAAATAGCTAGACTATAAAAAAAAAATAAGAAAGCTTATGACTGCTAAAAAAACAGTAGCCCTCTTGACCACAGTCCGGCTCCTACCGCACCAAACAAAAAACTGATTTGCCTGAGCCAGGAATATATGGACGGGCCGTTGCATGCTGGGAGGCCGAAAGCTTTGACAGTTTGGTGCAAATCCGCTGTCGCGTCGTCATATCCCAATGTTATCCTGTGGATAATCTGTGGACCCTGACAAAGAAACGGGAAATTCGAATATTGCCTTACCTGGACGAACTGCTTTTTCTGGCACAGTCTCCAACAGTGTTGGAAAGTCACTTGCAGCGTTCCTTCAGTACCATGGATAATCAACTGGCCCAAATTCTCCCTCATCCTATCCCAAAGGATGCAGCACCTGGGAGTATTACTAGATGCCAGAGTGCAATGCATATTCCTCCCTCAGGACAAGATTGTAGCATTGCAATTGCAAATTCCCAACTTGAACCGCAGACCCAGGGTCTCCATTCATTCAGCATCGCAGATGCTGGGTTCCATGGTCTCCGTGTTTAACATGGTGGAATATGCTTAATTTCACTCCAGGCCTCTTCAGCGGCTGATACTCACCGAATGGACGGGGTTACAGTCTCAAATCAAGTCCCAGACATTGATTCTACCCCACTCTCTTTAGACATCTGTCATAGTGGTTACACACAGCCAAATTAGACAAGGGCTGACCAGTATCTGCTCATTCTACTCGCTCTGTGGGTCATTCGTGGGCAGCACACCACGAAGCGTCTGCTGAACAATTACGCAAGACTGCTATGTGGTCTTCTGCTCACACGTTTCTTAGGTTCTATGCCTTTGATATGTTTGGTTCTCATGATGCAACCTTTGGCCGCCAAGTCCTCCTTTCAGCTTAGGAGCGTTCCATCCCTATAACAACTGCTTTGGGACATCCCAAGGTTAACCCTGTGGAGACCATGGACGCTGAAGAAAAGCAAGCTATGATAAAACTTTCCTTCATTAATTTTTTCTTTGAGGTCCATGGGATCCACAGGGCGCCCACCTTGACGCAACATGCATCAATGGGTTGCCTTTACGGTAACCAGTAACCTTCTCTTTTCTATAAGTGTGATTTCTGTGTGTACCATACTTTCTTCTCTCCTTTGTACAGCTCTTGCTTTGGGATTGTCCTCTAAGGACTATGAGAAAAGGATTTACCGGTAGGTAATTTAAATCCTATTTTCTCTTACGTCCTAGAGGATGCTGGGGTCCACATTAGTACCATGAGGATGTACCAAAAGCTCCCAGAATGGGAGGGAGAGGCACGGGGGCTACTGCAGAACCAATTTACCAAACTTAAGGTCCTCAGAGGCCAAAGTATCGAACTTGTAGAACTTAGCGAACGTGTTCTACCCTGACCAAGTAGCTGCCTAGCAGAGTTGTAAGGCCAAGACACCCAAGGCAGCCACCCAGGAAGAAACCACCATGAGTAGAGTGGGCTTTAACAGACGTAGGACACGGCAAGCCTGCCGTAGAATACGCATGCTGGATAGTGAACCTGATACAGCGAGAGATCGTCTGCTTAGAAGCAGGACACCCAATATTCTTGGGATCATACAGGACAAACAGAGTCCGATTTTCTGTGACGAGCAGTCCTCCTCACATTTTTAGAGCCCTTACAACATCTAAGGACTTTGATGAAATCGAGGAGTCAGTCGCAACCTTTGGAAGAAACTCCTGACATGTCCGAAGCTCAGCTCTGTCTTCATGGAAGATCAAGTATGGGCTTTTACATGACAAAGCCTCCAACTCAGACACACGTCTAACAGAAGCTAAGGCCAACAAAGTGACAGCCTTCCACGTGAGAAACTTGACCTCAACCTCCTGTAGAGGTTCAAAACAGTCCCACTGGAGGAACTGCAACACCACATTAAGATCCCAGGGCACCGTAGGCGGTACAAAGGGAGGTTGGATGTGCAGAACTCCCTTCAAAAAAGTCTGAACCTCAGTGAGGGCAGCCAACTGTTTCTGGAAGAAAATTGATAGGGCCAAAATCTGGACCTTCACGGATCCTAACCTCAGGCTCATATCCACACCTGCTTGCAGGAAGGAGGAAATGTACCAGTTGAAATTCTACCATAGGAAACTTCTTGGGCTCACACCAAGATACATATTTTTGCAAAATACGATGGTAATGTTTTGATGTTACGCCTTTCGTAGCCTGTATCAGGGTAGGAATAACCTTGTTCAGAATGCCCTTCCGAGCTAGTATCTGGCGTTCAACCTCCATGCCGTCAAAAGTAGCCATGGTAAGTCTTGATAGGCGAACGGCCCCTGTTGCAGCAGGTCCTCCTGAAGAGGAAGAGGCCTCGGCTATTCTAGCAGTAGATCCACGTACCAAGCCCTTCTTGGCCAGTCCGGGGCAATGAGGATTGCCTTAACTCTTGTTCTCCTTATGAGTTTGAGAACTCTTGGAATGAGTGTAAGTGGAGGAAACACGTACACCGACTGGAACACCCACGGAGTCACTAGGGCGGCCACTGCTTGCGGGTCCCTCAACCTGGAACAATACCGCCGAAGCTTCTTGTTGAGACGAGAGGCCATCATATCGATCTTGGGTATGCCCCAAAGATCTGTTACCTCCTTGAACACCTCCGGATGGAGACCCCACTCCCCTGGATGGAGATCATGTCTGCTGAGGAAGTCCGCTTTGCAGTTGTCTACTCTCGGAATGAAGATTGCTGACAGCGCCAACACGGGTTTTTCTGCCCAGAGGTTGATTCTTGTTACCTCTGACATTGCAGCTCTGCTCTTCGTTCCGCCCTGACGGTTTATGTAAGCCACTGTCATTACATTGTCCGACTGCACTTGAATGGCCCGATTTTTTAGTAGATGGGCCGCTTGGAGAAGACCGTTGTAGACGGCTCTTAGTTCCAGAATGTTTATCGGCAGGCCGGCTTCCAGACTTGACCACCTTCCTTGGAAGATTTCCCCTTGAGTGACTGCGCCCCAGCCCCGGAGACTTGCATCCGTGGTTAGAAGGATCCAGCCCTGAAACCCGAACCTGTGGCCCTCCAGAATGTGAGGTAATTGCAGCCACCAGAGGAGTGAAATCCTGGCCTTTGGCAACAGACGTAATCTCTGGTGCATGTGTAGTTGGGATCCCGACCACTTGTCCAGGAGATCCAGTTAGAAGGACCGAGCATGAAATCTCCCGTACTGCAGAGCCTTGTAAGAGGCCACCATCTTCCCCAGAAGGTGAATGCAGTGATGAACAGACACCCAGGCTGGCTTCAGGACATCTCGGACCATTGTTTGTATCACCAACGCTTTTTCCTCTGGAAGAAACACCCTCTGCACTTCCGTGTCGAGGATCATTCCCAGAAAGGACAGCCTCCTGCTTTGTTCCAAATGTGATTTTGGAAGATTCAGGATCCAACCATGTTCCCTGAGAAGCAAAAAATGGAAAGTGTAGGTACTGGCGCCGGCTGAAGTTCAAAAAAAATTAGCTATATCGATATGATAAAAAATTCAAATTTAATTTCTGTACAATCATAAGAATAAAAATTCCTCAATAATAAAATACAATCAGATGTGAATAACTGACATATATATGAACCACAGCTTAGCCCCATAAACATATACTGTCCACAATCCCTGGCTAGGACATTTACTAGCAGCTGTTTTTGCAAGTTCAATTTTGAACAGGGTAGGTTACCAGACTCTTTTTCCAGATGGAATTCCCTAGGTGTCCATATTGCAGTGGAAACCAGATGGCAAAAGGGTATGAGTCTGGATCTGCAAGCTGATGAGTGCATATAAGTCCAAATATCGCCAGGAAGTGGTTGGGTTTGCTGGTGCTTGTGGCCCTTCAGATAAAAAGCTCAACGCGTTTCTCTGATCTTATGGGTGCCAGCTTCCTCAGGAGCATATGATCAGTAACTATCTGGCAGACTATATATACCCTTATAATCATAGGGCAATTAGAAACATCTGTCAGTCACAACATAATCAATAATGAACATTTCATAAAATTAATATAAAATTCAGTAGAAGGCAATCCTTTATAAACACAATACCATAAATATTATTTATTTGTGAAAACGAGATCTGGAAATGTGTAAAAATATATATAAGAATATGATCTAAACATATATCTTTATTTATGTTCCCTGAGAAGCTGGGTCTTGAGAGCTATGGACCGTAACAGCTTCTCCTTGGACGATGCCTTTATCCTCTGCAGCATATGACACAGAGTCCCTGGGCATAGCTAAATGGAGACCCCAAACACTCCACACACACACACACACGGGAGGCTAGGCAGTTTAACCCCCAAACAGTAAAAATGAACTAAAAATGGTAAAGTGACTACTCCCACTTTGGCGCTAATCCAATGCTACACTTTTTGCAGGAACTTCTATTTTCTCAATAAAATGTAATGTACCGGCTTGATGTGAATAAAATATAAATTTAATACTACACAATGATTAAAAGGGAGACAAAAACAGAACCCAACATGGGAAACAGAGTCCTACCAAGATGATAATCGGAGCCGCAGGTGACTTTTTTTACTGCCTTGAAAAAGGGACTTTGATGACCCGAAACGCGTCGGCACCTGCTTTCCAGTACTTTCCTGTGCTTCTGGACATCCTTGACTGTGAAAGGGACCACTGGGGAACACGCCTGACGGAGCCACATGCAGGGTATTGTTCCCGGGAAATACCTTGCATCCATAACACCTGCGGCTCCGATTATCATCTTGGTAGGACTCTGTTTCCCATGTTGGGTTCTGTTTTTGTCTCACTTTTAATCATTGTGTAGTATTAAATTTATATTTTATTCACATCAAGCCGGTACATTACATTTTATTGAGAAAATAGAAGTTCCTGCAAAAAGTGTAGCATTGGATTAGCGCCAAAGTGGGAGTAGTCACTTTACCATTTTTAGTGCATTTTTACTGTTTGGAGTTTGCAGGGAACGCCCAGACTACCCCCAGGCTTGCACAAATCCTTACAGCGCAACCATCCACCTCTATTATTTCTTTTTAGTTTAACCCCCAAGAATGGCAAGAGACACACAGATTGGAGCCAACCCACACACAGCGCTTTCAAGGTATACGGAGACCCCAACCAGCGCTGACTGTGCACCTTAATAGGTTACACAGCCTCCCCCGCTTCTACAATCCCTTAGTACCGTAAGAGATAGATAGAGTTGCTCTGGAAGAACTGCTCTTCACTCACAGCATTTCTGCAGGCAGGAAAAGGGCGCTGAACGCTGCTGGGACCGCTCTGAGAAGCTCCATCCCCTTAATGGCGCTGTCTTCCCGCTCTTCATGAGATTATACTGGCCTGAGGATTCATGCTGGCAGCGATCCCGGGATCCTGACAGGCTTTAGAGGTCAGTGTAGTGGTACTAAGTGGTCTACAACAATCGTAGGGCATATAGATAACTAGTATCTATAGGCTGTGCTATTGCATCACACGTCCATTTGTTCTGCACAGAGCAACGTGATATTATTGTATCATCTGTGCAAGAGCATAAGCAGACGTGATTGTATAGACAAAGGGGTTTATCTTTGATAACTTCGGGAAATCTCCCTGGTGGGCTTCACTGGAAAGGGTGAAAAATAGTCATCTAATTTCTCTGTTTTTCACCCTACAAAATTCCAGGTAAAGAAACCGAAAAGAAAATTTTCACTGCCTCTCAGGAAAATATTCCAAACAGAACTTCCACCGAAAGAAATTACGGTGTAAGGTCTGATAGGAGCCCTAAGCTGGGTACATTGCCTTCGCTATCAACTGTGTATGGTAGTACTGGCCAGCGTGGGCGCGAGCGAGTGGAAGGCGCTCAGGTATACCTCCACCGTCTACTTATAGAGTATTTTGGCATTTGTGGGAATTTTTTTTAAAAGGTATTAGAAGAGACCCACAAATATGGGAGCCAGTTGCTCAAGTAAGAGACGTTTAGACAGGGTTCAGGCAGAATCGTGGCCAAAAGGCCCCGCAAGGTTAATCATGTGTGAAAAATATGGTTCACACACAGGTTTATGCAATGAGTGGATATGTATGACTAACAATGATAGGGAACCATTCCCTAGGGTGGGCAGCTTTGAACCAGAGGTACTGCAGAATGTACGCAGTAGAATATGTCTTCTTAAATCCAGAAAACAAAAGGATTAGACATAATGATTTGTTTAAAATTATGGCAACAGGAGGGGGATATGCAAAAAGAACAAATTCGCAAAACAGGTTCAAGACCTAGCGGGATTGAGAACACAAACACACCAGTGTCGACACAGGTCGAAGGGGAAGAGATGGCTACAGTCAATGGTATATCCGTAAATGATAGTAGTATGCAAAAACAATGTATTAACCCTAATTTTTGCAAGATGTATCCTGTTTTGAAGTCTTTTCAAGGTTTTAGGTCACAAGAAGATGAAGGATCCAGCCAAATTCCAGCTCTCCTCCAAGCAGTCATTTTGCAGGAAACTCAGGTGGGACCTGTCCAACCAGGTAGAGCAGTAACAGTATTCCCCAATGAAAGAACTGGTGAGGTCACAGCTACCGGTAAGTATGAGACAGTTCATTGCACAGAAACACCACCACCACACAGTAAACAGATTAGGAACGGAACGGTAGGATTACACCCTGTCTTGGAAATAGTAACTCCCAATGGGGGAACAGATAGTCAGGAAGTAGTCCTCACCAGGAATAATGCAATGTATTGCCCGTGGCCCAGAGATGAGCTGTGATCATTTCAAAATTCCCCGACCCTCGGAAGCATTTAGCCAGATGTCAGAAATTTATCAGAGATCTGGGTAATGCGTATGAACCGACAAAAACACACTGGCGGATAGTTTTAAAAGCATGCCTACCCCCTAATATTGACACCCAAAAATTTACCACTGATTGTAGGCTAGAGTCGGATAGTCCTATGACTGACCGAAACAATCAGGAAAATATAGAACAAATTAATAGGCAACTAGAGTTGTGTTTCCCCACTGAGTGGAGAAGAATTTTCTCCATAAAACAGAGGGAAAATGAAATGACATCTGAATATTTCCATCGGGCCCTGCAAATAATGGATAGATACATGGGGGTATCAGATACAGGGAACGATACAAATTACAGGAAGGTAGCTGTCTCTGTGCTAATGGACGGACTCAATAAGACAGTGAGGGACAGAGTACAAACATCTTTGCCTAGTTGGAAAAAGGTCACAGTAGCTTGTCTTAGAGAGTGTGCGATTGTACACCACAAGAATATTGCTAGGCGTAGAGAACTGCAGGAGGAGAGGCTGAGGATTGAAAGAATACAGGCCCTTACACCAAAGTCATCAACCTAAACCCCAAAACACGGATAGTAAGAAAGGACCTAGGATATGCTACACTTGTATGAAGGAAGGGCATTTTGCCAGGGATTGTAGGAGTAGTAGAACACATAGCCAATATAGACCCCTAGACAGAGAAAACAAGCCACGTTATTAAACACATAGACGGGATCAAGGGACATATAGTAAGGAATCACGATACAGTATAGAAAAACAGATTCGGTTAATGGGAAGAACAGAATAAAATGTAACTTTACCCTTTTGACAGAACTTACTGGGGTTAGGAGGCCTCTAAACTTCTGCTTCTCTCTCTAGCAGAAGTGACCTCTAAATAACTTAACAGGAGTTTTGTTAGAGATGGTAAACATATTGAGTGCTCCCACCCAGGAAGCACAAAATATGTTAGATACCCACGAAGACTAATGTTGCATTTTCACTGTTTTAGATGCATGTCCATCACAGGTAGAGGAAATTATCTCAAAGATACCGGGTTCCCTATGAACTTAGAATGGACAAGACACTGCACTGATGGCTGGGATAGTCCCAGTAGAGATATAACACACACAGAAATTTTTTAAGGGGAACAGACCGATTAGGGAATCATTCCCCGTAGTGCCCAATCCAGATGTCAAACTTTGTAAAATCTTCTTTGCCTTTACAAACTTACCTGTTACTAAACCTTGTGATTTGTCTTCAAAGTTTCCTCTTCATTTCTTACGTTCACTGACAGGATTACAGTTCAAACATCACATGCCTACTCGGTCTTTTCAGAGTTCTGCCCAAACCCAGTATATCTCACCAGCATAGGGACACCAGTATCAGTGTGCCTGGCCATGCACAAAGGGTGGAAAATGGGAATACTGATGAAGGGAGACTGTGCATAGATACCGATATACATGATGGTGTGACAGCCTGATGGTGAACGCAAATCTGACAAATTTTCTTTTTATTATTTCCCCTCTCTTTTCACTTTCCAAAGATGGTTCACTTCACACAACAGTTAAACACATTGAAATGCAAGCTTTATGTTCCCTACAGAAAGGTCGCTGACCCGGAAAGAACCCGTGACAAAGAGCAGAGTGTAGAGAACATCGTATCACTGGAGTGTCTGTTCCGGGAAGGTTGAGAGGCAGTACTGTTGAGACGGCACCTGAGCGCGGAGAACAACAAGACCAGAGGCGGTTGTCGCACCAGGTTTTTATTTTCTCCATCCCCCACTACCCTCCTTCTCTCCTTCCCCCTTCTTGTTTCCTTTCTCTTCCCTTAACAAGATGGACTTACCCCAAGAGACTGCGTTCCGGGTTTTCCTGTTAATCCTGATGTTGACCAGGACAGTCTGTTTCGGTGAGGGTCCCAGAGAGGTCGAGAAAGGATCTGGAATGGGTTCTGATGGCGGGGATGGATTTGTAGAATCTCAAGAGCAACACATCACTCGAGCAAAGGCGAGTATCAGAAAGCGATCTGGTAGTCAGGGAGCTCGGAGGCACTGTGAAGGGTTATTGGCTGAGGAAAATTGCATTTGTAAGAATTGTGAGAACATAGTCGAGGATGGGTGCATCCAGAGATGTCAGTCCAGCCTTAATATCAACATGGACCGTTATCCATTGAGTGATTACCACTCACTAGTGGGTAAGGTCTTAAACCAGACAGAATGCTGGGTGTGCTCACAAGTACCTCAAGGTCAGAGCAAGTCAGGATTAGTACCGTACCCTTTAACAATAGATGAGGTACTCGAATTACGGGGTGGGAGACCGGTGGACAAGAAATTCAATATTTCTAGGCCCCCTAGTTTGAAGCTCCACCAGTACCATGTAGATAGATCCTTATTATGTTTCAATATTTCCAATTACCGAAAACCGGGAAATTGGGAGGCGACATGGAATAACCAGACAATGGCCTTTTCGCACAGAGCTGATAGGATACCCATAGATTCTGAACTTGTACGCCAAATAGCCAACAGTGGAAGGTATTTTCGGTATAGGTATACTCTAGGAAGCAAGACCATGTGGGTTGGAGAAGTATCACCAGGGTACTGTGCTCATATCATCCAGCCTGATACTTGTCAGTGATCACGCTGAACCGAAAAAAAAGTGGGTCCCAGGGACCCCTCACTTTTAAAAATTGGGGTCCTAACTGTCCTTTTTTGGGTCCCATCGGAATGAAGGTTCTTATTAATCTTATTAATGATTTAAATATAAAAACACGGACTTGATTTGGACACAACAAAAGTGTTGCAAGGGGGAGGATAGGGTGACAATGCTGCTGGGCTGTGTAGCATACAGGACACCTTGCACCAGAGCTGTAACTAGACATTTTGGTGCCCTTTTGGCAGAAAGTGAATTGGTGCTCCCCCTCCCATACTAACCAAAAACGTAGGGGTCTGGCTTTGTGGGGAAGGGGCTTGGCCACATAATAGTGCCAAATTACACCACACAGTAGTGCCGCTTACACACATTGGACCAGGTAGTACCTCCTATACACACTGCACCAGGTAGAGCACGTTATACACATTGCGCCAGGCAGAGCACGTTATACACTTTGCGCCAGGCAGAGCACGTTATACACTTTGCGCCAGGCAGAGCACGTTATACACTTTGCGCCAGGCAGAGCACGTTATACACTTTGCGCCAGGCAGAGCACGTTATACACTTTGCGCCAGGCAGAGCACGTTATACACTTTGCGCCAGGCAGAGCACGTTATACACTTTGCGCCAGGCAGAGCACGTTATACACTTTGCGCCAGGCAGAGCACGTTATACACTTTGCGCCAGGCAGAGCACGTTATACACTTTGCGCCAGGCAGAGCACGTTATACACTTTGCGCCAGGCAGAGCACGTTATACACTTTGCGCCAGGCAGAGCACGTTATACACTTTGCGCCAGGCAGAGCACGTTATACACTTTGCGCCAGGCAGAGCACGTTATACACTTTGCGCCAGGCAGAGCACGTTATACACTTTGCGCCAGGCAGAGCACGTTATACACTTTGCGCCAGGCAGAGCACGTTATACACTTTGCGCCAGGCAGAGCACGTTATACACTTTGCGCCAGGCAGAGCACGTTATACACTTTGCGCCAGGCAGAGCACGTTATACACTTTGCGCCAGGCAGAGCACGTTATACACTTTGCGCCAGGCAGAGCACGTTATACACTTTGCGCCAGGCAGAGCACGTTATACACTTTGCGCCAGGCAGAGCACGTTATACACTTTGCGCCAGGCAGAGCACGTTATACACTTTGCGCCAGGCAGAGCACGTTATACACTTTGCGCCAGGCAGAGCACGTTATACACTTTGCGCCAGGCAGAGCACGTTATACACTTTGCGCCAGGCAGAGCACGTTATACACTTTGCGCCAGGCAGAGCACGTTATACACTTTGCGCCAGGCAGAGCACGTTATACACTTTGCGCCAGGCAGAGCACGTTATACACTTTGCGCCAGGCAGAGCACGTTATACACTTTGCGCCAGGCAGAGCACGTTATACATTTTGCGCCAGGCAGAGCACGTTATACACTTTGCGCCAGGCAGAGCACGTTATACACTTTGCGCCAGGCAGAGCACGTTATACACTTTGCGCCAGGCAGAGCACGTTGTACACTTTGCGCCAGGCAGAGCACGTTATACACTTTGCGCCAGGCAGAGCACGTTATACACTTTGCGCCAGGCAGAGCACGTTATACACTTTGCGCCAGGCAGAGCACGTTATACACTTTGCGCCAGGCAGAGCACGTTATACACTTTGCGCCAGGCAGAGCACGTTATACACTTTGCGCCAGGCAGAGCACGTTATACACTTTGCGCCAGGCAGAGCACGTTATACACTTTGCGCCAGGCAGAGCACGTTATACACTTTGCGCCAGGCAGAGCACGTTATACACATTGCGCCAGGTAGAGCACATTATACACATTGCACCAAACAGAACCACCTATACACATTGTGCCAGGCAGAGCACGTTATACACATTGCACCAAACAGAACCACCTATACACATTGTGCCAGGCAGAGCACGTTATACACATTGTGCCAGGCAGAGAACATTATACACTTTGCGCCAGGCAGAGCACATTATACATTTTGCGCCAGGTAGAACCAGCTATACACACTGAGCCAAGCAGAGCACGTTATACACATTGCGCCAGGCAGAGCACGTTATATACATTGCGCCAGGTAGAACCACCTATACACACACTGAGCCAGGCAGAGCACGTTATACACTTTGTACGGGGAGAAGCTGCGGGCAGCGCTATTGAATGGGGAGAAGCTACCGGTGGTGATTTGATGGCAAGAGAGGCACTGAAACAATATTATTAGCAGAGACGCACTGGTCACTTAGAGACCTCTCTGCTTGTAGTGCGTAAAATGCGCTATAGCGCATATTTTGTGATCACTGGGTGTAGTGGGAAGAGAGTGAGGTGGGTGTAGGGGGAAGAGAGAAACTGACTGAGAGGGGGGGAGACTGACAGAGGGGAAGAGAGAGACGGACAGAGAGAGGGGGCGGGACAGACAGAGAGAGAGAACGAAGAGAACGAGGAGACGGACAGAGAGAGAGAACGAGGAGATGGACAGAGAGAGAGAGAACGAGGAGACGGACAGAGAGAGAGAGAACGAGGAGACGGACAGAGAGAGAGAACGAGGAGACGGACAGAGAGAGAGAGAGAGAGAACGAGGAGACGGACAGAGAGAGAGAACGAGGAGACGGACAGAGAGAGAGAGAGAGAGAGAGAGAGAGAGAGAACGAGGAGACGGACAGAGAGAACGAGGAGACGGACAGAGAGAGAGAGAGAGAGAACGAGGAGACGGACAGAGAGAGAGAGAGAACGAGGAGACGGACAGAGAGAGAGAGAGAACGAGGAGACGGACAGAGAGAGAGAGAACGAGGAGACGGACAGAGAGAGAGAGAGAGAACGAGGAGACGGACAGAGAGAGAGAGAGAACGAGGAGACGGACAGAGAGAGAGAGAGAACGAGGAGACGGACAGAGAGAGAGAGAGAACGAGGAGACGGACAGAGAGAGAGAGAACGAGGAGACGGACAGAGAGAGAACGAGGAGACGGACAGAGAGAGAACGAGGAGACGGACAGAGAGAGAGAGAACGAGGAGACGGACAGAGAGAGAGAGAACGAGGAGACGGACAGAGAGAGAACGAGGAGACGGACAGAGAGAGAGAGAACGAGGAGACAGACAGAGAGAGAAAGAGAGAACGAGGAGACGGACAGAGAGAGAGAGAGAGAACGAGGAGACGGACAGAGAGAGAACGAGGAGACGGACAGAGAGAGAGAGAGAGAACGAGGAGACGGACAGAGAGAGAGAGAACGAGGAGACGGACAGAGAGAGAGAGAACGAGGAGACGGACAGAGAGAGAGAGAACGAGGAGACGGACAGAGAGAGAGAGAGAGAACGAGGAGACGGACAGAGAGAGAGAGAACGAGGAGACAGACAGAGAGAGAGAGAAAGAGAGAACGAGGAGACGGACAGAGAGAGAGAGAACGAGGAGACGGACAGAGAGAGAGAGAACGAGGAGACGGACAGAGAGAGAGAGAACGAGGAGACAGACAGAGAGAGAGAGAGAGAGAGAGAACGAGGAGACGGACAGAGAGAGAGAGAGAGAACGAGGAGACGGACAGAGAGAGAGAGAGAGAGAACGAGGAGACGGACAGAGAGAGAGAGAGAGAGAACGAGGAGACGGACAGAGAGAGAGAGAACGAGGAGACGGACAGAGAGAGAGAGAACGAGGAGACGGACAGAGAGAGAGAGAACGAGGAGACGGACAGAGAGAGAGAGAGAGAACGAGGAGACGGACAGAGAGAGAGAGAACGAGGAGACGGACAGAGAGAGAGAGAGAGAGAGAGAGAGAGAACGAGGAGACGGACAGAGAGAGAGAGAGAACGAGGAGACGGACAAGGAGAGAACGAGGAGACGGACAGAGAGAGAGAGAACGGGGAGACGGACAGAGAGAGAACGGGAACGAGGCGGACAGAGAGAGAGAGAAAGGGAACGAGGCGGACAGAGAGAGAGAAAGGGAACGAGGCGGACAGAGAGAACGAGGAGACGGACAGAGAGAGAGAGGAAGGAAACGAGACTGACAGAGAGAGAGAGAGAGAGAGAGAGAGAGAGAGAGAGAGAGAGAGAGAGAGAGGGGGGGGAACGAGGCGGACAGAGAACGAGGAGACGGACAGAGAGAGAACGAGGAGACGGACAGAGAGAGGAAGGAAACGAGACTGACAGAGAGAGAGAGAGAGAGAGAGAGAGAGAGAGAGAGAGAGGGGGGGAACGAGGCGGACAGAGAACGAGGAGACGGACAGAGAGAACGAGGAGACGGACAGAGAGAGAGAGAGGGAGAAAACGAGACGGACAGAGAGAGAGAGAGGGAACGAGGCGGACAGAGAGGGAGAGGGAAGGAGACTGACAGAGCGAGAGAGAAAAGGGGGCGGGGGAGATGGAAAGAGGGGGGGGGGGGGGAGACCGAGAGAGAGGGGATAGATGGAGGCAGAGGAAAGGGAGTGATTGAGAGAGAGGCTTGTACTACTGTAGCATTGCTTGTCAGTGGTGTATATAATCTAGGGCTGCTACTTTGCATGGACACGGCTGCCAGTGCCTCTGCACATTCCTCCGACGGACGTTTGGCGCCGGGGACGGTCAGGACAGGGGTGTAATAGAAGTAGGCAAGGGCTGTGAGAGCGGCCCCAGTCCTTCCCTTCCAGCCCGGTGTCCGTGTCAGCAGCAATAGAGGGGGAGTTTAGATTAGTAAAACGCAGGCAGCATTTGAGTGGGAGGAGAAGGAGAGCGAACCTTTTACTGGCCGGGAGACATGACCCGAGTGACTGGCTGTGCAGTGGCCGTCTTCATACACAGGCTCTGGGACACTGGCGGTGGGCGGGCGAACAGGCGCAGCGCTTGTCGCGGCATTTAATGAGTCAGTGAGACTCATTGTAATGCCGTCCCTGAACCAGCCCCCACCGCGGGAACAGACAGCCCCCCTCTCCCCACGCCACTTATAACGAGCTCTTACCGTGCACCCGACCCGACCCCCCCCTCTCCCCGGCCACGGACCACTGGCGGCACTCAGAAGCCAAACCCCCTCCCCAGCCGCAGGTTACCCCATGTCACAGAGGATCGCTGCCATGGAGCTGCGCTGTCATGTCCTGACTGGCAAGGCTCCACCTCTTGTTTTTAAAGCCTGCCGCCGGGCCGCCACGCCAATCAATCTGCCAGGCTAGGGATTGGCTGCAGCGGAGCGCGTCCCAGAGGACTCACACATGTTGGAAAAGCGAGTCCCTGAACATCAATACCGGGTAAAAAAACGCGCTATAGCGCGTTTTTGCGAACACTGCTTGTACTGAGCAGATGGGAGAACTAGGGATGGGGTTTTTCACTTGGAAAGTTTGTAATATGGTAATGTCATATTCTGTCCCCTATGTTCTCCCCGATGATGCCTATTTTTATATGTAGGAGGAAGGCGTATAAGTGGCTTGCCCCGAACTGAGGGATTGTGTTATGTTGGAAGAGTGTTGCCAGAGGTCATGACCATAACCCATGATAAGAAGAAAGATGTTCACCGCAGTGCTCAGGCTCCTTATACTCATACTCACTATGAACACATCGTCAAGAGACACCTCATAGAGAGGACAGAGCACGTAGCCTCTGATTTGATCCACAAATCCACCGGGATTCAATTCCTTCTCGCATTAGACATCACCCGTACTGCCAGAGAAATTATAAATTATAGGTATATCCATGCGCTAGCGAACTTGATAGATAATATCACTGAGATGTATGACGACACCTTCAAGAATACGGGAAGGGAGTTACAAGCTTACAAGACGGAACTGATCCAGCACAGGATGGTCCTTAATTATATCACAGCCGTGACGGATGGGTACTGTGTCACTTTGGCAACTCAGTATGGTGTGAAGTGCTGTACGTATATTACAAACAGCACTGACGACCCCACAGAGATTATCGATCAAAAGATGGATGATATATTGCAGTTGAAGTGGGAGTTCCGGAGGAGGCACAACCTTACCCTGTCCGCTGTGGGTAATGAGCTGACCGGCTGGGTCTCATGGTTTGAACCCACGAAATTGGTTCTCAGGATTAGGAGAGTGGGCTCAAAATGTTATTATGAGTGTAGGAAAGTTTCTCCTTTGTATCCTGGGAGTCGTCATAATTATTGGCTTGATATTTAGGTGTGTTCGAATTCTGACGCGGCGCAAGCACGGCACAAATTTGATGAGTTTAAGGAGCGAGGGCATTGTTATAGCAGCAGATCTAATTTACGACCCATCCATAGAGACAGTGTTATGATAAGGATTGCAAATGAATTCCATGGCCTGTTTCTTTCATCCGTTTTTCCTTTGTCTCCCCCTCTGCCCAGATACACCCATCCGGAAAAGACATCACCCACCCAAGAATGTTTAGGAAAATGTTATGTGAATGTATTTTAGATATGTGGCTTATCTTCATCTCTACAACCTCTAGTTAATGACACACATAGTCGACAGGTGATATCCACATATACTAGCACTCACATGTTCCCCCTCCATGTATCATCAACTAAATGTGCACCCCATTTGTTGGAACAAGAAGCCGAAAAGAGCTCGGTAGTGTTTGTCAGCCCACTTACAGACCCTTAATACGGGATAAGAAGGATTTAATGTATACTTCACAATACCTCGAAGCTTATCTAAAACATATACGGCACGATGATACATGCCCCTCGGACATGGATTCATACATACATGCTTTTTACTATCCCACTAGGTCATACATTTCCCGCCTACCATCCAATCGTCTGTAGATATTGTATTGATATTTTTGTTTAGTGATTAGATAGTGGCAGTAATTGGTGACTGCCAAAGGGTGGACTGTCAAAGTTGAAAAATATTGAACACACAGCACATATAAACTGCACACATACGTCCACTGCGCGTGCACTTGTTCTGCCGTGAGTGCACATATCCGCAATTTGCGTATGGTCGCTCCCGCGTGACCTGCGCATCGGCGCGTGGTATGGGTATTTACGGCAGAGTTTGTGTACGCATGGAGAGCCATCAAAACACATTACATATTTAATCCAAATAGTGCACAATGTACACATAGTCTCCTTGCACCACATCAGAAAGTTATAACTGTTTAAATGGATGCAGAACAAAGGGATTCACCTTTACAGGATAAGAGGGGACAGACTAAGGTTATAAGGTGGTATTTGGTATCCCGCTGTAGGGTATTTTAAGGGTAACATTCCAGTGTTGGTCTGCGGAAGATCGCATGTTCCTGCGGATAGTTATGTGCAGAAGCAGAATATAGATATAAACTGTATTTACTGTATATTATGTATGGGGCGGGAATCCAGAGGAGACCACCCACAAGAACAGTTGAGAAAGACATCGCCTACCTTTTCAAATCAACCTATGACCTCTCCTGTACTGTAATGCTGTAAAGCTCCAATGGACAAAGGGATTACAGTATCCATTGTATTGCTTTTGGAAGACTTGTATAAATAAAGCCTGCTGCAGAGCGGCCAGACACAAGACTCACAACGTTATCTATTTGATTACGGAGGACTGGACCAGGAAGCGAACGCAAATATTCTCACGTATGTACATTGACTGTAGCCATTATTCTGTTATATATATTGTTTGTATTGTAGTGTATAATTTGTATTGTAAACCCCCTTTCAGAAATAATCCACTGTGGTGTTGGAACCCAGCGGTTAATCACAATTGGTGTTGTGTCCTCATTGCCCTGCTAAGGTTTAAAGTGTACTATTATTGCATAGCATTGCTGTAGAAGGTTTAAAGTGTATCTCTGGGTGTGTACGCGCTGAGAGTACTTTGTACCGTCAGCACGGCGTGTGTACGCAAAGTCTGTACACTGTACAGGACTCTGACCGTAAATAGCGTAAAAGGTGCGTAGAGTGTGAACTAAGTATAGCAGGCCACAGCGGCTAAAGGTTTAAAGTGTATTGACGGTGTGTTTAAGGTATAGCTTTTATTCCTGTAAAGATAATCGACATTATCAAAGGTACACTGGTTTCCACAGGGAATAACATCGGGGTGTAGAGTTGGATCTTGATCTGAGGCACCAACAGGCTAAATATTTGACTGTTCCCAGGATGCCTTGCACTGCCTCCTCTATATCCCTACCTCCAGGCACTGGAGCTCAGTTTTGTTAACCAGTCCAATGCAGTAGCAGATAAAAGAGACGGATACAGTTAGTAGCCACAGCAAACCACATTCTCACGACAGGAGAAGGTACCAGCGGCTGATGCCATACAAAGCCAAAGAAGCTAAGTGCGTCAGGGTGGGCGCCCCGTGGAATCCAGTGTACCTTGCAGAAAGAGATTTAACAAAGGTAAGTTCTTACCAAAAATCTCCTTTTCTGCAGCAGGGTACACTGGTATTCCACAGGGAATAACATCGGAGATGTCCTAAAGCAGTTCCTGTAGCGGGCACAAGAACCCGGCGTCCAAAGGAAGCATCTTGGGAGGCGGAAGAATTAAAAGGCATAGGGGGTCATTCAGAGTTGATCGGTAACTGCCGTTGTTCGCAGTGCAGCATTCAGGCTAAAAAAAAAACAGCATTTATGCGTATGGGCCACAGTGCGCGCGACGTACTTTCACCCAAAACTATGCAGTTTCACACAAGGCCGAGCAACGCTTTTCTGTCGCTCTGTTGATTGGTGAGTGATTGACAGGAATGGGGTGTTTCTGGGAGTTAACTGACCGTTTTCCGAGAGTGTGCTAAAAAACGCAGGCATGTCAGATAAAAATGCAGGCATGCCTGGGGAAACAGGGGAGTGGCTGGCCGGACGCAGGGCGTGTATCACAAGGTAGGAGTAGGTCTACAGCTACTCTGAAACTGCTTGAAAAAATTTCAGCACTGTTCTGCTAACCTTTCGTTCGCACTTCTGCGAAGCTAAGATACACTCCCAGAGGGTGGCGGCTTAGCGTTTGCTAAAAGCAGCTAGCGAGCGATCAACTCGGAATGAGGGCCATAGAACCTAATGGACATGTTCACTGAGGACCACATAGCCACCTTGCACAATTGTTCGAGGGCTAAGGGAGGAGGTTATTCTTCACAGATACGGAGAGCCCGTACCACATCCAAAGACCGTTCTTTGGATGACAAATCAGGAGACATAAATGCCGGAACCACAATCTCTTGGTTAAGGCGGAAACATGACACCACTTTTTGGTAAAATAATAATGACATAGCGGACACACTAAATGAGTTTTTTTTCAACAGTATTTACTAGAGAGGACCCAATTCAGGGACTAACACAATCTCAATAATGAGAATATCCCACTGACAGGTACTTATTTAAGTGAGGAAGTAGTCTGTGACCGATTAAAACATTTAAAGATTAATAAGTCACCAGGTCCCGATGGTATTCACCCAAGGGTTCTAATGGAGCTTCACTCTGAACTTGCAAAACCGCTATTTTTGATCTTTAAGGATTCAGTAATATCAGGTATGGTTCCCAAAGACTGGAATATAGCGGAAGTAGTGCCTATATTCAAAAAGGGAAGTATAGCTGAACCAGTTAATTATAGACCAGTTAGTCTTACATCTATAGTGGGGAAAGTATTGGAAGGTATTCCAAGAGATAGTATTCAGAAAGGAATCAACATGGGTTTATGAAGGACAGATCTTGTCAAACCAACTTAATTGGCTATTATGAAACAGTAAGCGCAAACCTAGATCAGGGTAAAGAGGTGGATGTAATCTTTTTAGAATTTGCCTAAGCATTCGACACTGTACCACACATGAGACTTATCTACAAGCTACAAGAAACAGGGCTAGGAAGCACAATATGCACTTGGGTCAAAAATTGGTAAGATAATAGGGAGCAGCGCGTTGTGGTTAATGTATCTTTTTTCCCTTGGACTGAAGTGCTAAGTGGTGTGCCGCAAGGCTCAGTATTAGGACCGCTATTGTTCAATATTTTCATTAACGACCTAACAGTAGGTCTAGAGAGCATGGTGTCAATTTTTGCAGATGATACCAAATTGTGTAAAGTTATAAATGTGGAGGGGGATGCTGAGTCGCTTCAGAACGACTTAGTTAAATTAGAAGCTTTGGCAGCGAAATGGAGAATGCGCTTCAATACAGACAAGTGTAAGGTAATGTACTGTGGTAACAAGAACAAAAATAACACCTACCTACTAAATGGGGTAAAATTAGGGGATTCTGTACTGGAAAAGAACTTAGGTGTCCTAATAGATAGCAAACTAAGCAGTAGTACCCAAAGTAGGACTGCAGAAAAGAAGGCTAATAAGATATTAGCATGCATAAAACGGGGAATTGATGCTAGGGATGAGAGTATTATACTCTCGTTATATAAATCACTTGTGAGGCCACACCTTGAATACAGTGTACAATTCTGGGCACCATACTACAAAAAGGATATCCTGGAGCTGGAAAACGTTCAGAGGCGGGCAACCAAACTAATTAAGGGTATGGAGATGCTGGAATACGAGCAAAGGCTTGCAAGACTAGGCATGTTTACACTGGAAGAGAGGAGATTAAGAGGGGACATGATCAACATCTACAAATATATAAGGGGACAATATACAGATCTTGCGCAGGACCTGTTTTTGGTTAGATCAACACAGAGAACTCGTGGACACTCGCTCAGGTTAGAGGAGAGGAGATTCCACACAATACGGCGTAAAGGCTTTTTTACGGTAAGGACGATACGTGTTTGGATTTCCCTGCTTGAGGGAGTTGTAATGGCCGACTCAGTCAACACCTTTAAGAATGGGTTAGATAAATTCCTAATGGATAAGGATATCCAGGGTTACGGTGCATAGTCACGCACTATGGTTATTATAAAAAAGAGGGGTAAAACGTAACAGCAGTCATCAACAGTCAAAATTTTATACCAAATAATCCTGCATAGGAGACCACAAATAGGTTGAACTCGATGGACAATTGTTTTTTTTTTCAACCTTAGATACTATGTTACATGCTCTAAGCAGGGACCAGAGAGGATTTCTTTCAGCTGATGAGCAACCCGTGGGCTTGCAGTAATTGGACCGTCAGTTCCAGATGATGGAGGAGAACCTCTGGGGAGTTCACCAGGATCAAAAAGTCGTCCAGATACGGCAAGATCCTGATACCCTGATGGCGGAGAAGAGCAGTCATAACCGCCATGACCTTGGTGAAGATTCGCGGAGCCATGGTCAGTCCAAAAGGCAAGGCCTGGAATTGATAAAGTAGGTTGCCAATAGCAAACCGCAGGAATTGCTGATGCGATATGGCAATATGTATATGTATGTAAGCATCCTGTATGTCCAGGGATACCATATAGTTCATGGGCTCCAAGGCCAGTACAATAGAGTGCAAAGCTTCCATACGGAACTTGGAAACCTTCACAAACTTGTCCAGAGACTTTAGGTTGAGAATGGGCCGGGAGGAACCATTCGGTTTCGGAACTAGGAACAGCATTGAATAGTACCCCCTGCCTCTCTGAGCCAGAGGCTGTAAATGCTGATTTACATACAGGACTAAAGCAACACTTTAAAAAGACTTTTCATACACTTTAAATGAAGCCACTGCGGCCGCTATACTTAATCTACAACCTACGTACCTATTACACCATTAGCATACAGAGTCCCGTACCATGTACGGACTTTACGTACAAACGCCGCGCTGACAGTACAAAGTACACTCAGCGCGTACACACCCAAAGATACACCGTGAACCCTTAACAGCTATGCATGTGATAGTAATACACTTTAAACCTTAGCAGGGAAAGGAAAACACGACACCAGATTGTATTTAAACTGCTGGGTTCCGACACCACAACATATTATTACTGAAAGGGGGTTACAATCACAAAGCAATACAATACAAAAGAATAATGGCTACAGTCAATGGTACATACTTTTGGTTTGGTTTGACTCTGAACAATATGATCCCACACATGATATGATTATCTATTTCCATCCTCTAGATATACATATATCCACATATATATATATATATATATATATATATATACATACATACACACACACACACACACACACAGGTTGAGTATCCCATATCCAAATATTCCGAAATACGGAATATTCCAAAATACGGACTTTTTTGAGTGAGAGTGAGATAGTGAAACCTTTGTTTTTTGGTGGCTCAATGTACACAAACTTTGTTTAATTCACAAAGTTATTAAAAATATTGCATTAAATGACCTTCAGGCTGTGTGTATAAGGTGTATGTGAAACATAAATGAATTGTGTGAATGTACACACACTTTGTTTAATGAACAAAGTTATAAAAAATATTGGCTAAAATGACCTTTAGGCTGTGTGTACAAGGTGTATATGTAACATAAATGCATTCTGTGCTTAGATTTAGGTAACATCACCATGATATCTCATTATGGTATGCATTTATTCCAAAATACGGAAAAATCCGATATCCAAAATACCTCTGGTCCCAAGCATTTTGGATAAGGGATACTCAACCTGTATATATATATATATATATATATATATATACACATACACACACACACACAAACATCTCCAAGAGTTTAGACTAAGAATGTTAATGTCTGGTTTGTATTTTTGTTAGCTATTGCTAATTGAGTTTCTCTCAGCCTGGGTTTCTGGGTATTGTCTCTTTATTTGTTTTGTCTTCAGGTAAGACAATGACAATCCAGTTCTTATTGCTTTCAATAGAAACTCGGCTACCCTAGTAAACAAAGGTGTTTGCCTTCTTCATAGAATTTCAAAGCTTAATGTAAATAAGGCCATTGTATTTTAGTCTCTGGGAGTTTAATTTATGTGTGACCGATCTTCATGCTATTTAGAAGAGGATGCAGACAGTGTGGATTTTATGCAATATATAGATTAGATTTATGATATGTCTTTGTGGCTTTTCCATGCAAGTACAAATTCCACTGTAATTACTCATACCACGCTCTAATGTGCAGGACCGCGGAGCGACCATACACAATTTGCGAATATGTGCACGCACACGGAGGCCATCTATGTGGTGTTTGTACGTAATGTGTGTTGTAATATTTTCTGACTTCGACAAGGCACTGGCACTACCACTCCTGTATCCAGGAGGGATTGTACCACAAAATGGAGAGGTTTTGCTTTTACCGGATCCGAAGGGATATTTGTCGAGCAAAACTGGTGAGGGGAACGCTTCTTGAAAGAGATGACATATCTGTAAGTGACCCAGGCGTCTGAAGTGGTCTGTAACCATGCCTGGGCAAACCGTATAAGTCGGCCACCCATCCTGGGACTCCCCAGGGAGAGGCCCACCCCGTCATGCAGCAGGCTTGTCTGGTTTGGAAGCAGGCTGACGGGCAGCCCAGGAACGTTTAGGTTCGGGCTTAAAAAGATTTTGGAAGTGCAAGCCTGTTTCGGGTACGCCTGACCGTTTGCTTTACTTGGAGGTTGAAAAAAAAAAAAAAAAACGAAAGGTGGTACTTTTAGCCTTCTGAACCGAAGGATTAGTACTCAGCAGACATGCAGTTTTAGCAGACGCTAAGTCAGCAACAATCTTGTTCAGATCTTCACCAAACAGGATGTCTCCCTTAAAAGGGATAACCTCCAAAGTCTTTTTAGCGTCCAGATCTACAGACCAGGACCACAACCACAAAATCCGGCTAGCCAGAATGGACGTAGTAGATGCTTTGGCCGCCAGGACACTGGCATCAGAGGCCGCCTCCTGAATATGAGAGGCTGTGATAATATGTGAAAGACACTGTCTGGCATTATCATAAAAATTAGAAGGTAGCTCCACTTCAACTTCTTGAACCCAGGCTTCAATAGCCTTCGCAGCACAAGAAGCCGCTATAGTGGGTCTATGCACAGCACCTGCAAGGGTGTAAATAGACTTCAAGCAACCCACCACATGCTTATCTGTCGGTTCCTTCAGAGAAGTGACAGTAATGACAGGCAGAGTAGAGGACATCACCAGACACACGACATGCGAGTCCACTGGCGGCGGTATTTCCCAATTTTTACTTAACTCTGCAGCGAGGGGTAACGAGCTAGCATCTTCTTAGACAGGGAGAATTTCCTTCCTGCATACTCCCAGGATTCCTGACGTATGTCAACTAAATGGTCAGAATGGGGTAAAACAAATTTAGTGACCTTCTGATGTTTGAACTTATCGGGTTTCTTAGACGTATCAGTTTGATAGCCTCCAAAGGGTCAGGAACATCCACCTGTGAGATATAGTCCCCATCAGAAGCATCTGCATCAGTATCTGAGGGATCAGTGTATACGCCATCTTCATCAGATGAAGTATCTGTAACATGCGTGGATTGTGAGGAAGTAATGGCCCGCTTAGATGACCCTTCGGTCTTAGGAGGGCGAGGTTTAGGTTTTTGTTTAACCAAAGACTGATTTAATTGCTGTAATGGAGTTGACAGAGTATCTTGCCCTTGGCAGATTAACTGCAGGGACGATATGTGGCTGCAATGGCACAGGAGCTCCCACAGGGGGCGTAAGTCTCGTTACTAGAGTAGTCAGCAGATTAGAAAAAGCAGCCCAAGGTGGGTCTTGGTGTGCCACCGGTGCTACAGGCTGACTCAGGAGTACTGAACCCCCGGTACCAGGACCCTCAGCTGGAATATTTTCCTCAGGTGCATCCGTGGCGTCAGCACTGCATGACGCAGGATCAGCCAGGGATCTCCCGCCCCGTGTAGCAGACATTATGTAGGAACATAGCCTTAGGGCGTAATAGTACAATATAGCCAGTGTACCTGACAAAAAAAACCTGTGGACTGTGACTGCAAAAGCAGAGCACAAACAGGGTTTTTGTGGTATATATCTGAAATACGCAGAGAAAAAATACCAAGGTAGTATATCCTGTGAAACACTCTACATATACAGTATATAGAACCCTGATGCACTTAGCCCCCATTAGGGGACAGAATATATGGATAGCAATGTGTGTGAGATACTCGGTATAGGAACCACACAGCAGCTATAGGCATACACAGTCACATGTACAATGCAGAAATTATTACATTAGTTATGCACTTGTTCTTAACACTGTCTAAACGACATGTAGAATACTTAAGTGTCCTGTAAAAGCACAGCGCTGACTAGGCAGGCGGCTTTACAGCGGAGACAGTGCCTAGCAGTCCCAGAATCAGTGCAGCTGTGTAATGGTGCCCAAATGCTGACAGGGAGTGAGGGAGAGAGAGATGCAGCTCCAGGGCGGGAACATTTGCAGTAAATGGCGCTTGGGGCTGGGGGAGGGGCTACAGGTCAGAGCCTTATCCCCTCTGCTGAACTTCACCACCTGGGTATTGCGGGGCCTATACTAAACGGATTTTAGTAAATCCGACCTGTGCCCCTTGCCCTGGTGGATATAGTGGGGTCCATGCACGGCCAGTGTCCACGCCAGCGGCGCGGTCCGTCTCCGGAGACCACACCAGATCGAAGTAGTACAGAGATATTGATACTGACCGGTATCTCGTTGTGATATTTGTGCATGTATTACATATTTATGATATATAAAAGTAAAGATTTTTTTACAAAGTGAGGAAGCGCTCTCTCATTTCTTGTTTGGTCGCGCCATATCGAGATTTCGGCGGGTCCCGCCTGAGGGACCCTCTTACCTCTTCCCGATGATGCGGCCACGCGATCCAGGAGAGCAGCGGCGGTATGTGTGCCTGAAGGGACCGGAGCGCTTCCGCTGTAAGCACCCGGCAGCAAGGGCGCGGGAGCATACAGCGCCACTGGGGGAGGTGAGGGAGCCGCAGCACGATATGTCAAACTGACATATAGCACTTTTAAGTGCCTGTGCTGCGGCCCTTGAAGTCTTCTTTTCTTCATAAAAGCTCTTTTTAGGGCTGCCTAGTGCAGCCCTATCTGTTAGCTGCCTGCACTGCAGGCACCAACTTACAAACTGAGCTCCAGTGCCTGGAGGCGGGGATATAGAGGAGGCGGTGCAAGGCATCCTAGGAGCAGTCATAGCTTTAGCCTGTTGGTGCCTCGGATCAAGATCCAACTCTACACCCCGATGATATTCCCTGTGGAATACCAGTGTACCCTGCTGCAGAAAATATGGAGACTGCTGACCCTGGGACAGTCTTTAATGTTTTTTTGTGAAGAATCACAGTTAACCTAGTGTTCTATTAAATGCATTAACACCACAAATTAACACTTCTAAGTGGTTACTTCTATAACTTGTGCCAAAATACAGAAGAATGTTGTTTGCACCAACGACACAAAACAGGCAGCAATCATAGCCCTCAAAAAAACAAAATTTATTTAAACAGAGAAAAAGAGATCAGCAATACATTAACTAGAGAACAAGGGTGCCATATTTAGATTAGTCAAATGTAATGGAGAAGCCTCTTTCTTGTTCCTTCCTGCGGCTCTCACATTCTTTTGCCACCTGTTCCACTTTCCTCTGGAGAAGAGCTGGAGAATGAAAGAAAGAACATTTACAAAACTATACTAGAAGCTAAAACAGGTGAAATGGAAGAGCAACCCATGATACTCACCAGAATTCTGATCAATCCACTGCAATGAATCCATGTGAGCATTTAGGATCTTACATATTTGCTGGAGCTGCGATTTAAAAAAAAATAATAACGGAAATTATATAGATGTACTTCCATAATTCCAAGCAAACTAGAACATCATGGTAAATTTTTGTGGCAAATAAGATTTTCTGTAATTGCCTGTGATGGTGGCCATAAATTTTTACATGAATTCCTTAATTGCTAGATTTTCATTTTAATATTCAACACCGTAACATGATTATTACACAGCTCATGTCAATGTCAGACATCCAAGTGTCACTGTAGGCTGTCTCACTCCAATTAATTTACAGCAACCTAAATTAAGGCACACTCTCTCCAAGCCAAACTATCCTCTATACCCATATTTTTCCATTTACTCCAGGCATCCACTTGTATAGAGATGTTTATAGCAGTTACAATATTATTTACCATCAGAATAGATAAGCATTGGAAAATGATTGTTAGAAAATGTTACAGGCATGACTTTTTCCCATGTCTATCCATACTTTAACACTCGATACAGCACTTTTCTTTATCATCATAGTGGATACTGGGGTGATTGTACCATGGGGCATAGATTGGGTCCATTGGAGCCTGGCACTTTAAGAAATCAATAGCGTGTGCTGGTTACCTCCCCTCTATGCACCTACTGCAGACTCCGTTTACAAAAATGTGTCCAAAGAGCCAGATGCATTCTCTGGAGCTCCAGGAAATTTTCTTTAGAAAACTGGAAACCAGTCTGCCTGCATCGTGGGACTTATGGAAGGGGGGAATCGAACCAATTTCCTATAGAGTTAATGGATGCTATCCCCGCTGACAGGAAACAGAGCTCCTGAGGCGCTGTTTCTCATGCCCCCAGGGTGTGAGCCCACACCGGCCACCAGCCCTAACAGATGTCAAAATAGATGAAGTGTGGTGAGTACTACACCCAGGTCCCGGTCAGCAGGTCCCCGGTGACAATGTCGGCATTAGGGCGCAGAGGTCACCGGGCCACGAGCTGCGGTGCCTGCTGGGGATCCACACTGGTGCTGAGGGAAAGGGGGATTCTAATTTCCTTTTACACATATTTGACTATTACAGCCAGTATAATCTATGAGGGACCGTGCGCCATTGAAGGGGCGGGGTTTCCCGGAGAGCGGGACCAGAAGCTGAAAGGCGCCATCAATACAGGCTGCACGCTGAGACTGCTCCTCCACAGAACCCACTGAATCACCAATTCTACTGGTACCAGGGGTTCTTATAGAGAGGAAGGAGAAGGGGGGGGGGGAAGCGTATACACAGCGGTTACTCTGCTGTGCTGATATAACACAAATATACCCAGCAGAGCGCTGCTCTGGATGGAGATATTATGTGCTGGTCCCAATCCTCTCCGTCACTCCATTCAGGGCTGTCTGGGGTTATTGTGCTGTCTCACTAACGTGTCGTCACTGCACTGTGTTACTCATTTAACTCTTGTTTTCTGCTATAAGCATGTGTGGGAAAAAGTCTGTGTGTCCCTCTTGTAACACCAAGTTTACAAATTCTCCAAAAGGGTCTCTCCTGTGTAGCCAGTGTTCTTTGCCTTCACAAGGTAGAGGCTTGCAAGAACCTGAGTGGCTAGAATCATTTAAAACAATGATATAAAAACTAATTGTTAGTTTAGTCATCTTCCACCTCCAGTTCTCCCACAGGTGCTCCAGTCTGACTCTGATACTGAAATACCAGAGGTAGATGAGGGAGAACTGGAGGTGTAAGATGACAATGCTCTGTCCCCGGAGGTTGAGGCACTGATTTATGCTATTAGAGAAGTCCTCAACATACCGGATAAGGAGACATAACCAGAAGAGGAATTTTTTTTTTTTTAATGTGAAACCAAAATCATCTGCCACCTTCCCTCTCTCAAAATAATTAAACTCCCTTTCCAAAGAGGCGTGGGTGAATCCTGACAAGAAATTTATTACACCTAAACGGTTACTAAATTCCTTTCCCTTTCCCACTGAGGATAGGAAAGTTTGGGAAACCCCACCATCCGTGGATACTTCAGTGTCCAGGCTGTCACGTAAAATCGTACTGCCTGTACCTAGGGCTCTCTCTCTCTTAAGGACCCAGCTGACCGCAAAATTGAGACTACACTCAAATCAGTCTATGCTGCAGTGGGCGTAGCCCATCGCTCCACTACTGCTTGCAGCTGGATTTTAAGGGCCATGGTAAAATGGTCTGAAAATATAATAAATGGGTTTGACTCTCTACCTTAGGATGAGATCATTACACTAATACAGCATATCCAGGATGCTGCAAATTTTATGAGTGAGGCAGTTAAGGAATTATGTCTCAGTAATGGCCGTACCACGGCTATGGTGGTCTCGGCTCGCAGAGCCCTGTGGCTGCGACAATGATCAGCAGATGCCGATTCCAAAAAAAAGAGGTGTTGATGATTTTCCTTTTACAGGGGATGCCTTGTTTGGAGAAGAACTGAAAAATTGAATATCTCAGGCGACAGCAGGTAAGTCTACCTACCTGCCGTCTGCTGCACCTCCTGCTAGATGTCCCTATCCTGGGCCCTCTCTGCAGTCCTTTCGTGTGGCCACATTTAGAAGCAGAGCCAGAGGTGCGTCCGATGCTGCTAGAGGAACTTGTGGTTAAGTCCCGTAACCCAGCAGCTGTTGGAGCTCTGGACCAGGCCTCCGGATCCTCATCCACGAAGCCCTCCGCGTGACGGTTGGCCCCAGCAGCAAGGAGACTTCCAGGTAGGTGCTCGCCTTCAACACTTTGCCTATATGTGGGCAAAGTCCTGCAGGGATCCTTGAGTGAGGGATCTCATATCCGAAAGATACTGGCTGGAATTTCAGGAGCTACCTTTTGTCAGATACTTCAAGTCGGGCTTACCAGCTTCACCAGTAGCAAGAGCTACCTTGTAAAAAGCCATTTAAAAACTGCTTTCAACAGGAGTTATTGTTCCAATACCTCCTCCGCTGCACACAAAAGGATTTTTACTCTAGTCTTTGTGGTTCCGAAGCCGGACGGCTCGGTATGGCCAATCTTGAACCTCAAATCCCTGAACCCGTATCTTTGTGTGTTCAAATTCAAGATGGAATCCCTAAGGGCAGTGATCTTCGGTCTGGAGGACGGGGAGTTCCTGGTATCCCTGGATATCAAGGATGCATACCTTCATATCACTATATGGCCCCCTCATCAGGCTTACCTTCAGTTCACCATACTGGATCTCCACTTCAAGTTTCAGGCCTTACCCTTTAGTCTCTCCACAGCTACAAGGGTATTCACAAAAGTCATGGCGGAGATGATGCTGCAATTGCACAAGATAGGAGTTAACATAGTCCCATATTTGGACGATCTCCTGATAAAGGCTGTGTCCAAGGAACAGCTGCTACACAGCATGGACTTCACAACTCGCCTGCTTACGGACTATAGATGGATCCCAAATTTCCAGAAGTCTCACCTGGAAACGTCTCAGGGAATTCAGTTCCTGGGAATGATCCTGGACACGGAATCTCAGTAGGTATTCCTTCCGATGGACAAGGCCTTGACTATCCAGGTTATGGTCCGCTTGGTGCTCAGACGCAAGGTCTCTATTCATCTTTGCATTCGCTTGCTGGGCAAGATGGTAGCCTCCTACAAGGCAATACAGTACAGCAGGTTTTATGTGCGTCCCGTTCCAGCTGGATCTGCTGGACAAGTTGTCAGGTTCTCACCTGCACCAGAGTATAACTCTAACTCTTTCGCCAAAAGCGCAGAGTATAACTCTTTCATCAAAAGCACGGATCTCCCTGTTATGGTGGCTACAAGTCTCTCACCTTGTGGAGAGTCGGACTTTCAGTATCCAGTCTTTGACCCCGACGATGGATGCCAGCCTCACTGGGTCGGGGGGGTTGTGACCCAGGGGGTCCAGTTCCAGGGAAAGTGGTGGAGTGAGGAATCTGCACTTTCCATAAATGAACTGGAACTCAAGGCAATTTACAATGCTATTCTGCAGGCCTCCTATCTCCTTCGGAATCAGGCCATCTAGGTCCAGTAGGACAACGCCCTGGCGGTGGCGTACATCAACCGACAGGGAGGAACAAGAAGCAGGGTCGCAACGCGAGAGATGTCAAGGAGACTCCTCTGGGCGGTAGCCAACGCAAGCGCAATCTCAGACATATTTATTCCAGGAGTGGACAAGTGGGTCGCAGGCTTCCGCAGCAGGCACGACCTCCATCCGGGGGAAGGGGGCCTTCACCCTCAGGTGTTTCAACTGGTTCAATGGTGGGGCTGCCCACAAATAGACCTGATGGCTTCTCGTCTCAACAAGAAGCTCCGTCGTTACTGTTCCAGAACGAGGGATCAGCAGGCGACAGCTGTGGACGCTCTGACGACACTGTGAACTTACCAGTTCGTGTACCTGTTTCCTCCAATACCTCTCATTCCAAGGAGTTCTAAAAAGACTCCAAAAGGGAAAGAGTTCAGGCAATTCTAATTACCCCGCATTGGACTCGACGAGCCTGGTATGCAGACCTCCTGACCATGTCTCTGGAGGATATTTTGAGGGAAGGACAAAACGTCTGAAGGATAATGCACAGGTGTTTTTACAAAAATTTACATAAGTAATTGTAGTTAACCAACCGATAGATGAAATGTAATGAGGGCTAAGAGAAAGAGAAGCCCTAGTCAAGTTGAAACTGGGTTGGAGGTGCGCCACTAAGCTGAGTATGCAGTGTTTTTCTAAAAGTTATTAGTGTAAACCACTAGTGGGTTTCTCACTAAAAGAAAGGCTTAGTGTGTGGCGCACTCTTTTGAAATATAAATACAGTGTTAAAACATAACTTTTATTTAATCTTTTAAAATAAATCTCTGTAGCCAGGCAAAACAAGTCATCTGATAGCCTGAGAGTGCGAAGTAATAAGGTATTATATTAACCCCAAATTTTAAAATACTGTAATAGTAATTCTACAATGAGATTAAAGTAAATGAAATATTGAGATACATATATTAATAAATTAAAAATACAGATTTTATAACCAAGCTGTGTGAATATTTATTCAGAAATTATCAATGCTACTAGGCTATTAATTAGGAGAGTTATTAACCCATGCGGCTCATTAAATTAGTAGTCCTTTATTATTTCTAGGACCCAGACTGCTGCAAGGCAAAATTTGTACCTAAAAGGAAAATGTGAAAGTATTGTAACATAACGCCATCTTTTACACCAGTCTACTGTTCAAGACTGTGTAAATAGTGCAGATGTAAATTGATACAAAGTTATGTCCACCAACTTGCAACAATTATATGGCTGGCATAACAACAGATACTAGAGAACAGATAATAAATGAACTGTCTCTTGTAAAAATATTAATGAGAACTGTGAGGGGAAAAAGGGGGGTCAGGTTATAAACAAAATAATTGATACTCCTGATGATAAATACAGTCTCACAAGTGATCATTAATTTATCAAATATAAATAGACACAATCAGATGTTAGATGCTGGTCTCGGTCCATCAAATAGACAAATTTATCGTGTATATAGAAAGGTACAACCGTATAATTAGACTCATTTGTCCATATCTCAGAATCTCCACATTTACAACAGCTTTTATCATTTATATGGTAGTAAATGGTATTAATAGGTTGCCATACCAAGGAACTGGTTATTAATATTGCAGCCTATTATTCAAAATCCCATATAACACTGTATGTTACTGAAATATTTAGGAAGTGCATCAGATAGGGAGAAACAGATATAAACAGGAGCCCTTGGTGTGTGGAAACGGATACCCTTTCTACTGTTGCCCCATATACCACAGTGGGCAGTGGTGGGTGCAATGAGAGCGGGGAAGAGCCGTCCACCAAGGACTGAAAGGACAGAGTAGTGCGAGCTGCTTCTGCTGTCCACGTTCTATGTTCCCCCTCCCCTGTTGCATATGAGCATTGCAGGGGGGGCCGCAAACAAGAGAACAGTGGATGAGAGGGCTGCTCTGAGTACCTTTCTGATGTCCCGTGTGGTGTGTGTGTCAAAACGAAGGGTATTCCCCGTTAATCCTGTGGAGCCACTGCCACGGTGAAGCACCTGATCGAATCAATCGCAGCCGTAATTATAACCAAACACTGGGTCTGCACCTGGAGCGGGTAGTGATCTTCATAGTGACAGGGAGCCAAGTCGGCAAACCTCCGTTTTAGCAATACACAGCCGAATCTCACTAATATTCCGTGCTGAGTATAATTGCCGGTCAGCTAGAGAGCCGCTATCCAAATAGGGCGCCGGGAGTATAACATACCGGGCTGGGTATTATTACCCGTCTTTTGGAGAGCCACTACCCCAGTGGAGCGCCATGAGTGTAGCGTGCCGGGCTGGGTATAATTACCCGTCTGTTAGAAAGCCGCCTCCGTCTTAGCAGGGAGCCGTAAGCAATACACACCCGAGTCTCACTATTATAACGTGTCGGGCTGAGTGTAATTGCCGGTCAGTTAGAGAGCCGCTATCCAAATAGAGTGCCGGGAATGTAGCATACCTGGCTGGGTATAATTACCCTTCTTTTGGAGAGCCACTACCCCAGTGGAGCGCCGTGAGTGTAGCGTGCCGGGCTGGGTATAATTACCCGTCTGTTAGAAAGCCGCTGCCTTAGTAGAACACCGGGTCAGGGTTAATCTCTGCACCCCTGTGTGTGGTCTCCGTCTTTGCAGGGAACCGACAGGTTTATTTCCCTGCAGCGAGCCTATACAGGAGATGGGCGCCGGGTCGGGTATAATTCCCGAACCTCCGTAGGAAGTACACGCCCACGTCCCGCTGATGACGTACGTTTCACAAAATAGCTTGATCACATCAGTGAACGAGGGATCAGCAGGCGACAGCTGTGGACGCTCTGACGACACTGTGAACTTACCAGTTCGTGTACCTGTTTCCTCCAATACCTCTCATTCCAAGGAGTTCTAAAAAGACTCCAAAAGGGAAAGAGTTCAGGCAATTCTAATTACCCCGCATTGGACTCGACGAGCCTGGTATGCAGACCTCCTGACCATGTCTCTGGAGGACCCTGGCCTCTGCCGCTACTCAAGTACCTTCTTCAAAAAGGACCTTTCGTCTACCCAGAATTACTGCGGCTATGTTTGAAGGCTTGGAAGTTGAGAGGGAGATCTTAACTAGAAAAGGTCTTCCACCCAAGGTTATATCCACTATGGTCCAGGCCCGTAAGATGGTCACATCCAAACATTTCCACCGTATCTGGAAGAAATAGGTCTCGTGGTGCGAAGGTAGAAAATATCCTCCTGTGAAATTTCGACTTGGCAGTGTTCTGCTTTTCCTGCACGCAGGGGTGGATAAGAGCCTACGGTTAGGCTCCATCAAAGTTCAGATTTAATCTCTCTGTCTTCTTCCAGAAGCAACTAGCAGTACTACCTGAAGTACAGACTTTCCTAAAGAGTGTTCTTCACATTCAGCCACCCTTTGTCCCTCCCACAGCTCCGTGGTATCTCAATGTGGTCTTGTCCTTTCTCCAGTCAGACTGGATTGAACCCTTACACAGGGTAGACTTGAAATATGTCGAAGACCGTCACTTTGCTGGCTTTAGCCTCTGCAAGACGTGTATCAGAATTGGGGGCCTTATTCTGTAAGAGCCCATATTTGATATTTCACGAAGATAGGGCGGAGCTCAGGACTCGCCCACAGTTTTTGACGAAAGTGGTATCGGCTTTCCACATTAATCAACCAATAGTGATTCCAGTACTGCCTGACACATCGGTTGCTCCAAAGTCCCTGGACGTTGTGAGGGCTTTGAGGATTTACGTCAAGAGGACAGCTCATCACAGGAAGTCTAACTCCCTTTTTGTCCTTTATGACGCTACCAAAACTGGTCATCCTGCTTCTAAGCAGTCCATTGCTCGTTGGCTCATGTTGACCATTCAACAAGTCTATTCTTCTGCAGCATTACCATTGCCAAATTCTATCCAGGCCCACTCCACAAGATCGGTGGGTTCTTCCTGGGTAGCTGCCCGGGGCATCTCGGCCTTACAGTTGTGCTGGGTAGCTACTTGGTCTGGTTCGAAAACATTCGTAAAGTTCTACAGGTTAAACACCTTGGCCAGAGATGACCTTCAGTTTGGTCGGGCGATTTTGCAGGAGTCACAGCACTCTCCCACCCATTCTGGTAGCTTAGGGACTTCTCCATGGTACTAATGTCACCCCAGTATCCACTAGGACGTTAGAGAAAATAGGAATTTAATACCTACCGGTAATTCCTTTTCTCGTAGTCCCCAGTGGATACTGGGAGCCCGCCTCAGTGCTTCGAGTTTCTGCTTACCTGGTTGTAAGTGTTCTTGGATGGTTCTGCTGTTGCTGCCCCGGTTACATGTTGGGTTAGCATTGCTATCCTCTGTTCCGGTTAGCCCTGCTATCTTTGTTATTGTTTTGTGTTGGTTCGTTACCTCACCGCTTTTTGTGTTTATATGCTTCTCTCAAAGTATGTCAGTTTTCCTAGACCGAGTCTGTAGAAGGGGCATAGAGGGGAGGAGCCAGCACACACTATTGATTTCTTAAAGTGCCAGGCTCCAATGGACCGGATCTATACCCTATGGTACTAATGTCACCCCAGTATCCACTACGGACTACAAGAAAAGGAATTACCGGTAGGTATTAAATTCCTATTATTGAACGTACTATGCAAGTTTGAAAAAATGGTTTGTGAATTACCTTTAAATCCTTTTCTCGTAAGCAGGCTGGGAGACACTGCACCATGGGATTGCAGGTTGGCTGGAGGAGCTGGCACTTAAATTAAATTTTAGCTTTAAAAAGTAAGCTCCTCCCCCCTGCAACCCCACAACTCCAGAAGGTCTTTAAAGAAGTCCGGAAAGGAGTAGCAGTAACCCAGTAAAAGTTAAAATTAAACCAGTAAAGAGAAAGACAGTCAAGTACCAACACCCAGCACAACTAAGCATGAGGGAGGGAATGCAATGTTCCCCAGCCTGCTTAAGAGAAAAGGATTCAATGGTAAGTGACCAAAAATCCTCTTTTCTGTGGCAGCTAGGCTGGGGGACACTGGACAATGGGACGTTCAACTACCGCCGCTAGAGGACATAATGCTCAGGTTGCCTCACCGGAAAACTACACCCAAAGTGGGCATCACTAGAGGCAAAAACCTGACAATGTATGTACAGAGCACCACCAAAGCCCCATGTCGTACTGTCCAGAAGGTAGATATGCAGACATCTGGTGTGGTACCGGTCGCCCTGTACTAAAGGCTTGAAAGGATACAACATGCAATGGTCTGTCAAGTAGCTGACCAACGCTGTGTAAGTGGCCATCAAAAACAAGCAGAGAAGTACTAGTGACAGGCACAGGTTTTGTCCAAGTAAATCCACAGAGCTCGAACGAAGTCTAGAAGAGCGAGATTTATCCCAGTCTTGGGACAGTCATGGAAGGAGTAAAAAACAGAAGACAATTTCCTAGTCTAGAAAGAACTTTCACAGCTGCATCATAATTGAAGACGAGAAAAGGTAGCTCAGAAGATAAAACCCTTAACTCAAACACTCCAAGTTGAGGCCAGTGTCATAAGGAAGACCGGCTTCCAAATAACAAACTGAAGATTTGCTTAAATCTTTGAAAGGACCAGAAGATTCCATGGTGCCACTGGCAGGAAGAAACAGTGGTTGAATAAGCACCACATCCTGTTAAAAGGTTCAGACCTTCAGAAGAAAGTCCAAATGTCGTTGAAAATAAATCGACATGGCAGACATCTGCACAGTCACAGAAGGAAGCCATAAACGAACCTCCAAATTCTACTGAAGGAAGGCCAAGACACAATAAAGGAAAAACATGCTGGTATGATCCACTTTTCGTTCACGCCTCAAAACGTAGAGTTTCTTAACTGTGATGAAAATGTGAGATGAGACAGATATCCAGGCCTGCCACACAGTACGGACTACCGAGAGAAGAAAAAAAAAAATGTAGCTTCCAAAGGCTCGGATACAAAAGTCAAGCCATTAAGGCTAACCAAGATAGGTACTCATGTAGAAACGGTCCTTGTTGCAGCAGGTCTGGCTTAGGGGAAGACTCCACATGGGACATACCGGTCTTATGAGAATGTCTTCATACCACAACCTGCAGTGCCAGTGTGAAGCCACTAGGATTACCACCATCCATAAATTCTGTATGTGCTGGATTACCCAAAGCAAGATCGGTGGAAACAGATATGCTAAATGAAAGTATATGGAACAGTCATGACATTCACTGCGTAAACAAGCATATTGCTGGATCTCGTACAAAACTGTGGAATCTTTAAGTTGTGTCGAGAGGCCATGAGATACAAGCGCAGAAGGCCCAACTTCCAAATTAACTGCTGAAGGACCAAGAACTCTCTCCTGGGAGAAAAGTGGATCTGTTGAGGAAGTTCACTATTCACTTTCTCACTGTCCGTATAAACACCACTGAGATTGTTAGGACAAAAATCTCTGCACAGGAAAGGATTCGGGCTGCTATTGCCATTGCAACTGTGCTCTTTGTGCCTGCTTGATAACTCACAAATGCCACCACCATATTGTCCGACTAAATGTTAACTGGCCAGCCGGACTGGGCTCCCAAGAGAGCCAGAAAAATGTTTCGGAGTTTTAACACATTGATAGGCAGAGCTGTCTCAGATGGTGACCAAAGGCCCGGGAGTGGAAAATTTAATTTCACAAAACAAATGAATCCTGAGCGAACAAGTGACAAGTAGTGTCAGACATATAAAGAGATGAGGGGGATGCTGAGCAGCCCTTTATATTGGAGAATCACCCACTGGAACTCCCACAAGTAAAACTGCATACTGAATGGTGTAGATCAGGCATTCCCAACCACGGTCCTCAAGGCACACTAACAGTGCAGGTTTTAGTGATATCCAGGCATGAGCACAGGTGACTTAATTAGTAGCTCAGTTATTTTGATTTAACCATCTGTGCTGCAGCCTGAATATCACTAAAACCTGCCCTGTTGGTGTGCCTTGAGGACCGTGGTTGGGAATGCCTGGTATAGATGGTGGAGGCAATCATGCCCAACAAACTTATGCACCAAAAAATGTTGTAAAATTATATGGACGAGGTCCTGAAAGAACAGTGGTGACCAAGCTCTGTAGGGTCCATACTTCGGACTCCGAAAGAAAACTCGCTGGAGAGAAGCAACAAAATCTACCCCCAGAACTGAAGGAGTTGATGAGGCATTGGGTGAGACCTTTCAAAATTCACAATCTAGGTGGTTCTGTAATTATGAAGGTGACCTGTGTTACACAAGCAAACTTCTAAAGAAGGTATGATTAGGATACCTTATTTACGCAATAAGCTCACCCTCACCAACCTGAGTTTAGTGAAAACAGGCAGAGCTGTGGCTATATTGAGGGTTTGCAAACATGAGAGAAGGATGACCTCAATGCGCAACGTGAAGATACGCCTCCTGACGTCTAGTGAGACCAAACCATTTACTACCCACCACCACCTGATGCTCAAGTCGAAGATTTAAGATCAGCCGGAATGATCCATTCGGCTTCTGAACCTGGAACAAGACACAGTAATACCCCAGTTTCAGTTTAATGGTGGAACTGGAAAAATAAATGTGCCATAATTGTAGACCTATAAAGTCAAAGATGGAAACATACTGTAGCAAATGATTTCCAGATCCCAAGCATCTGAAAACGGCCTCTGAACTGGAGTAACTTAACTAGGTAGAGAAAGAGAGAGACACCGTTCAGTGGGGTTCGGTATGGATGACAAGAGGACGGGGTGCCTTGGCCCCAAATGCTTGGTGCCTCAGAGGCCAAAAAACTGCTGGAAAGGAAATGGCATGTGGGAGACTGACCCCTGGTGGACGCTCCACCTGGTACAGAGGGAATACTTTGAAACATAGATATTGCTGTCAGAGCAGCAACCAGACAGACAAATAGAGGTTATGGTAGACTTCCCTAGATAACCCTTATTCACTGAAGTCCAGTGTCCACAGGATCTACCTTGGGATATGATGAAGTGACAGCGGATTGGGCACCAAACACCCAGGATGCACTGGGTCAGCCCCCTATATCCCCGCCTCAGGCAATTCAGTTGGTTCCAAAACTCACGGCAAGAGCAGATCGATAGGGAGACCTATTCAGGTGAGAAGACATCCACACACTTCCATACCAAAGGACAGGAAGAGGTTAGTAAGTGTACAGATTCTCAAATCAGGTGCATCAGGGTGGGATCCCAGTGGACACTGTGGACTTCAGAGATAAAGGTTATCTAGGTAAATCTATCATAACCTCTATTTCTCTATCAGGGTCAACAGTGATCCAACAGGCTCTACCTTGGGACGTCCCAAAGCAGTACTAAGGGAGGGGATGCTCCTGATCAGACAGGAGAATCCTATGCCATAATGCAGCATTCTGAGAGGCAAATGTGTTAAAGGCATAGGGGTATATTCAATAACTGTCGGAAGCTGCCGTCTTGTCGGAAAGACGGCAGCTTCCGACAGTTTTAGGTCGGAAGGAGTTCCGACCTCTTCATTACGGGCCCATTTATTCAGACAAGTCGGGAATCCCGACTTGTCGAAATGCACGCTGAACGGCGGCTGAAGCCGCCGATCAGCGTGCATTGTCGGAAGCGGGGCCAAACCAGACAGGTTTTAGCCCCCTTTCCGACAATCTCAATCTGACTTTAACAAAAGTCGGATTGAGATGAGTGAATTGAGAGCAGGAGACGGGAGAGCAGCGGGGAGAGCAGGGACCCAGCGGCAGCGTCCACCCGGCTCCAGCAAGCGACCGTCTGCTTGCTGGAGCCGGGTGGACGCTGCTGTGAGCCTCCGCTGCTGCAGCCGCTGCTCCCCCGTCTCCTCCTCTCTCTCTCCACCCCCGGTGCCACAGACATCTCCCCCCTGCTCTCTCACCGCTTCTCCCTCAGCTCCTATGCCGCTGACCGCTCCCTCCTCTGACCCCGGCGTTGCTGACAGCTCACTCTACCGCTGCTGTCAGCGCACCCGCAGCGCTGACAGCAGCAGCAGGTCAGGGACCAGACAACCCCTATATTCAATAGGAGTCGGGTCCATTCCGACATGCAGTTGTCGGAATGGACCAGACAACCCCTATTCAAAAGAGAGGCCAAATCCGACTGTCGGATTTGGCCGCTCTTTTGAATAGGGGTTGTCTGGTCCATTCCGACAACTGCATGTCGGAATGGACCCGACTCCTATTGAATATACCCCATAATGTATAATGAATGTATTAATGGATGACCATGTGCTGCCTTACAGATCTGTTCAACTGAGGCACCTCGATGGGCTGCCCAAAAAGGACATACCTTACGAGTAGAGTGGGCAGAGATATTATCCGGAATAGGGAGATTAGCTTGGGAGTACGCTTCTGAGATTGTCATCCGAAGCCATCTTGCCAGAGTTTGCTTATTAGCAGGCCATCCTCTCTTAAGAAATCCATAGAGGATAAATAGAGAGTCTGTCCTCCTTATGACACTGGTACAATCCACGTAGATCCTAAAAGCACGAACTATGTCCAATGAGGCATCTCCCGTAGAGAAGTCCGGTCCCTGAAAAGCTGGAACTACTATTTCATTAAGATGGAACTTAGAGACCTTCTTAGGAAGATAACCAGATCTAGTTCGAAGAACCGCTCTATCTGGATGAAATACCAGCACTTTGGCTGTCAACCATTTGAGATACAAACGATTCAGTGGTTCAAATGGAGCAACTTGAAGAGCCCTGAGAACTGATTGTAGATCACAGGGAGCTGTTGGAGGAACAAAAGGTTGAATGTAAAGCAGTCCTTGGAAGAATGTGCAAACATTCTGTAGGTTTGCAATCTTCTTTTGAAACTATACAGATAATGCTGACACTTAACTTCAAGGAAGCCATGCGGAGCCCCTTATCCATTCCTGCTTGAAGAAAAGCAAGAATTCTAGAAATACTGAAGGACCTAGGATCCAAACTTTTGGCAGTGCACCACTGAAAATATGCATGCCACATCCGGTAATAGACGCAAACAGGGGAAGGTTTTCTTGCTTTAAGCATCGTCTGAATTAACTCTTGTGAATAAACTTTTGCCTTTAAGACGGATGTTTCAAGAGCCACGCCGTCAAAGACAGCCGATCCAGATGTTTGTAGAGACAAGGACCCTGAATCAGCCAATCTGGACATTGAGGCAGTAGAAATGGAGTATCCATGGACAGCCTCTGCAGATCTGTGTAACAATTTCGGCTGGGCCACACCGGAGCTATTAGTATCACGGCGCCCCTACCCTGTTTGAATTTTCGAATAACTCTGGGTACTAGAGAGATTGGTGGAAAAACATAAGCCAGATGAAAATTCCATCTCACGGATAGAGCACCTACGAAGATCACTTCTGGACCCATTGTTCTCGACACATACCTGGGTACTTTGTTGTTCTGACCAGAAGCCATAAGATTCACTTCCGGCAGACCCCACTTGTTTACCAGAATTTGGAAGACTTCTGAGCGTAAGGCCCATTCGTTTACATGAATGTTGTGTCTGCTGAAGTAGTCCACTTCCCAATTTAGGACTCCTGGTATGAACACTGCTGACACGGCTGGATGATGAAGCTCTGCCCATGTTATTGAGCGGCTTACCGCCTTCATTGCCATTGGACTTCTAGTGCCTCCTTGGTGACTGAGGTACGCTACTGCCGTTTCATTGTCCGAACGTATCTGAATCGGCTTGCCATTGAGTATTTCTTTTGCCTGGGTGAGTGCCATGTATATGGATCGAGGCTCCAGAACGTTGATTGGCAGACGACTTTCTTCCTTGGACCAGCGTCTCTGAAGCGAGTACTGTCTTGTCACAGCTCCCCAGCACTGAAGACTTGCGTCTGTTGTCAGAACCTCCCAATCTGTGATCCAAAAGGGTTGCCCTTTGTCCAGATGGGGAGTCTGTAGACACCAGGGTAAAGACCGACATACTTCCTGTGGAACTATTATTGTCTGAGTTCTTATCATCTGAAGCTGTCCGTTCCATATGTTGAAGGGGTCTCGAATGGAACCGAGCATATTCTACGTCATCGAATGTTGAGATCATTGATCCCAGAACTCGCATAGCTGCATGGATGGATATTCTCTGATTATGTAATCAGGTTATTTTGCTCAGAGGTAGAAAAATTCTCAGAAGACTGGTGTCCAACACAGCCCCGAGATGCGTCATGCGAACTTTGTCCAATTTATTAGCCTGTAGGCAGGCTATTGTCACTTGAAGATGGCGTTGCAGAGTTTCCGGAGACTGGGCCACGATAAGCAAGTCATGCAAATATGGGAAATTCCTTATTCCCTGACGACAAAGGTAAGCTGCCATCACTACCATAATCTTGATAAATACCCTGGGAGCTGTAGCCAGTCCAAAAGGTAGAGCCTGAAACTGGAAATGGTGTTGGAGGATAGCAAACCTGAGACAGCACTGATGTCAAGGTGCTGTAGGTACATGTAGGTAAGCTACTGCTATGTTGTCCAAATGAATTAAGACGGGCCGATTGCGAAGAAAATGTTCCGCTTGCAGAAGGCCATTGTGAATGGCCCATAACTTCAGCACGTTTATGTGTAGACACATTTCCTGGCTTGACTATTTTCCCTGGAAGCTTTCCCCCTGCGTGACTGCTCCCCAGCCTCGGAGACTCGCATCCGGTCACTACGATCCAGTCCTGGACCCCGAACCTGCGTCCCTCTGGGAGGTGAGAGCTGTGTAGTCACCACAGGAGTGAGATTCTGGTCTCGGAGGACAGGGTTATCCTTCGGTGCATGTGCAGATGGGACACGGACCACTTGTCCAATAGGTCCCACTGAAACACTCTGGCATGGAATCTGCCAAACTGAATGGCCTCGTAGGCCGCTACCATCTTCCCCAGCAACAGAGTGTATTGATGGATCGATACGCTGGCTGGTTTCAGAATTTGTTTGACAAGGTTCTGAATTTCCAGAGCCTTTTCCACTGGAAGAAAAACTCTCTGTAATTTTGTGTCCAGAATCATTCCCAAAAACGACAGCCGTCTTGTCGGAACCAACTGCGATTTTGGCAGGTTTAGGAGCCAACCATGTTTCTGCAGAATTGTCAGGGAGAGCGTAATGTTCTGCAGTAATTGGTCCCTGGATCTCGCCTTTATCGGGAGATCGTCCAAGTACTGGATAATTGTGACTTGCGCAGGAGAACCATCATTTTGGCCATTACTTTGGTGAAAACCCTCAGAGCCGTGGACAGACCAAACGGCAACGTCTGATATTGGTAATGACAATCCTGAACTGCAAACCTCAGGTAAGCCTGATGTGGGGGATAAATGGGAACATGTAAGTAGGCATCCTTTATGTCTACCGACACCATAAAATCCCCCTCCGCCAGACTGGATATCACAGCCCGGAGAGATTCCATCTTGAATTTGAATTTTTTTAGCTAGAAATTGAGGGATTTGAGGTTCAGGATTGGTCTGACTGAGCCATCTGGCTTCGAAACCACAAACCGGCTCGAATAAAAGCCTTCTCCCTGTTGCGACGGGGGAACCCCGACAATGACTTGATTGTGACAAAATTTTTGTATTGTGGCGCATACCACTTCCCTGTCTGGAAGAGAAGCTGGTAAGGCTGATTTAAAAAATCGGTGAGGGGGGACGTCTTGAAACTCCAGTTTGTACCCTTGGGACACCATTTCTAAAACCCATGGGTCTAGGCCCGAACGAGCCCAGAACTGACTGTAGAGCCTGAGACGTGCCCCCACCGGTGCGGACTCCCGCAGAGGAGCCGCAGCGTCATGCGGTGGACTTGGCAGAAGCCGGGGAGGACTTCTGCTCCTGGGAACCGGCCACAGCCGGTGATCGCTTACCCTTTCCTCTAGTAGCAAGGAAGGAAGACCCTCGGCCTTTTCTGTATTTATAGGGCCGAAAGGACTGCATCGGATACTGGTGTGCTTTCTTTTGTGGTGCAGGCACATAAGGTAAAAATTATGACTTACCCGCGGTAGCCGTAGATACCAACTCAGCTAGGCCGTCACCAAACAATACACCACCTTTATACGGTAGAGACTCCATAGCTTTTTTGGAGTCAGCATCAGCATTCCATTGATAAATCCACAATGCTCTCCTAGCTGAGACTGCCATGGCATTGGCCCGTGAACCCAAGAGGCCAATATCTCTCGCAGCTTCCTTTAGGTAGACTGCAGCGTCCCTGATATGACCTAGCGCAGGGCTGGCCAAACCAGTCCGAGAGATCTACCAACAGGTCACATTTTCCAGACCTCCTAGCTGGTGCACAGGTGTAGGCATTACTAATTAAAATGTGCTGCATTCATTCCTAACTGACAATTCTACAGGTATCCAGGAGGCCTGGAAAACATGAACTGTTGGTAGATCTCGAGGACCGGTTTGGCCAGCCCTGACCTAGCGTCAGGAGAATGTTATCCCTATCGAGGGTATCCAATTCAGATGACAGGTTCACAAAAAAACAGTTTTAGCACTGCGCTAAAGAGAAAGAATAGGTTAAACTGTATAGTGCTGCTGCAAGGAGTGGGGCTACTACCTAGCTCCACTAAGCTATAGACACAAGAAACACAAGATTTTCCCCCAGCGCACAGTACAGGATATACAATAAGGAAAGCTGAAAACAAATTTTTTCAATTCCTTAAATTTCTTTTTTATTGAATGATTCAAGAGAGGTTCAATATTCAGTAAAAAAGTATACATCAATAAAAAAAAAAGAGACTGCCTATTACCGGTAAACATACACATAACAATCACAAACACAGAAAAACATACAAATGGGGATTTTTTTAAAAGGTGAATATTCACTATACCCCACAATATTTAAGTAATCTCCAGTACAAAAAATGGAATGCAACCAGTTCTCATAGGTCGGATGCGCTGCTCTGCGGCTTACTCCTTCTATGATAATATGATAATGACCGCAGATTTCCTCTTAAAATAAAAGTCCTTTTTAAGGGGGGCACACTCCCAGTTATATAACTGAATTTGTAGAAGTAGATCTTTCCAAACAGCATTAAATCCTGGATATTTTCCGACTTTGTGCCTATGGAAAAATCTAAGAGCTGCAGGTGAAATGTAAAAAAAAAAAAAAAAAAAAAAAAAAAAAGACAATCAATGGAAAATTAAGCACATTTTCCAAGTTTATAAACACCAAATACACCATTTTCGGTTTGTATTGGTCTTTAGTCATGTTTGTGTTGCGATTTGAGTCCATCTGGTCGGCACTGCATCACTCCTGGCCCAGGAATAGCGTGCACTGCAGGACTGCCTATTTAAGTTACATTTTTAAACTTTGAGCCAATTATTGGACCCTAAGATATTGAGTCAGGACAACGAGACTTCGGGGCTAGAATACCACCTAGGAGTAAAACATTTTCCAGACCAAAAGCATTTTCATTTAGCAAAACCATGTAATTTGACATACCCTAATATTTACTGTGGTACACTGTGGTTAGAATAAAACTTGTAATTTAAACTGGGAATACATTTCATCGCATGATTAGGGACCACACTGACCCACATGTGCAGGCTGTGTTGTCCATAAAAAGCTTAACGGTGTCAAAAGACAAGGCTCCATTGTATTATCCAAGTAGTATGAATAAAAAGAGCTCAAAATGTGTGTTAATACAGTAAGTAGGACATGAAGGTAAAAGTTTTCTAACCGGGTTACTGGTATCTCCGGGACCAGCAGATGTGTTGAGGTGTTCTATAACGTCTTTTAGGTCCTGAGCCATACGCTTCAGTTGGGCATCAATATTCTCTGCCAACTTGTACCTATTTACAGAAGAAGAACAAACTTAGGCTTTTCTTTTTTTTTTTTTTTTGCAGAAACACAAGCTAACCAATCTGAATTAGAACCGTATCTTTCTCCAGTTGCTGCACTGGAACTCTATTCATGTGAAATTAAAAAGCATCTTTGGTTTCCAACCTATTTTTCACTACACTTCGTACTGAAAAGGAGATTTTAGGTACTTCCCCGAATCCTTTTCTCTAAATCCGGTTGCCGTTGGGTACCAAGCAGCTGGCACTAAAACTAAACAAACCTACAGTTTTAACATAAGCTCCTCCCCTCTGCAACTCCCATGAGGCCAGTATAACGTAAAAAATAAGATTTTACTTACCGGTAAATCTATTTCTCGTAGTCCGTAGTGGATGCTGGGTACTCCGTAAGGACCATGGGGATAGACTGGCTCCGCAGGAGACATGGGCACTTTAAGAAAGAATATAGGTTCTGGTGTGCTCTGGCTCCTCCCTCTATGTCCCTCCTCCAGACCTCAGTTAGAGAAACTGTGCCCAGAAGAGCTGACAGTACAAGGAAAGGATTTTGGTAATCCAGGGCAAGATTCATACCAATCACACCGTATAAAACATGTGATAACAACCAGTTAACAGTATGACAAATAACAGAGCATCAGGTCAAACCCTGATGCGACCATAACTTAACCCTTATTGAAGCAATAACTATATACAAGTATTGCAGAAGAAGTCCGCACTTGGGACGGGCGCCCAGCATCCACTACGGACTACGAGAAATAGATTTACCGGTAAGTAAAATCTTATTTTCTCTGACGTCCTAGTGGATGCTGGGGACTCCGTAAGGACCATGGGGATTATACCAAAGCTCCCAAACGGGCGGGAGAGTGCGGATGACTCTGCAGCACCGATTGAGCAAACACAAGGTCCTCCTCAGCCAGGGTATCAAACTTGTAGAACTTTGCAAAAGTGTTTGAACCTGACCAAGTAGCCGCTTGGCAAAGCTGTAATGCCGAGACCCCTCGGGCAGCCGCCCAAGAAGAGCCCACCTTCCTAGTGGAATGGGCCTTAACTGATTTTGGCAGCGGCAATCCAGCCGCAGAATGAGCCTGCTGAGTCGTGTTACAGATCCAGCGAGCAATAGTTTGCTTTGAAGCAGGAGCACCAAACTTGTTGGAAGCATACAGGATAAACAAAGACTCTGTTTTCCTGACCCTAGCCGTTCTGGCTACATAAACATTCAAAGCCTTGACCACATCAAGTAACTCGGAATCCTCCAAGTAAGTAGTAGCCACAGGCTACACAATAGGTTGGTTTATATGAAAGGATGACACCACTTTCGGCAGAAATTGTGGACGGGTCCGCAATTCTGCTCTATCCGCATGGAAAACCAGATAGGGGCTTTTATGTGACATAGCCGCCAACTCTGACACACGCCTAGCCGAAGCCAAGGCTAATAGCATGATCACCTTCCACGTGAGATATTTCAACTCCACCGTTTTGAGTGGTTCAAACCAGTGGGATTTCAGGAAACTCAACACCACGTTAAGATCCCAAGGTGCCACTGGAGGCACAAAAGGAAGCTGAATATGCAGCACTCCCTTTACAAACGTCTGAACTTCAGGTAGAGAAGCCAACTCCTTTTGAAAGAAAATGGATAGGGCCGAAATCTGGACCTTAATGGAAACCAATTTTAGGCCCAAACTCACTCTGGACTGTAGGAAGTGAAGGAAACGGCGCAGCTGGAATTCCTCCGTAGGAGCATTCCTGGCCTCACACCAAGCAACATATTTTCGCCATATACGGTGATAATGTTGCGCTGTCACGTCCTTCCTAGCCTTTATCAGCGTAGGAATGACCTCATCCGGAATGCCTTTCTCTGCTAGGATCCGGCGTTCAACCGCCATGCCGTCAAACGCAGCCGCGGTAAGTCTTGGAACAGACAGGGCCTCTGTTGCAATAAGTTCTGTCTTAGAGGAAGAGGCCACGGGTCCTCTGTGAGCATTTCTTGCAGATCTGGATACCAAGTCCTTCGTGGCCAATCTGGAACAATGAGTATTGATCTCACTCCTCTTTTTCTTATTATCCTCAGCACCTTGGGTATAAGAGGAAGAGGAGGAAATACATAGACCGACTGGAACACCCACGGTGTCACCAGGGCGTCTACAGCTATCGCCTGAGGGTATCTTGACCTGGCGCAATACCTCTGTAGCTTTTTGTTGAGGCGGGATGCCATCATGTCCACCTGTGGCAGTTCCCACCGACTTGTAATCTGTGCGAAGACTTCCCGATGAAGTCCCCACTCTCCCGGGTGAAGGTCGTGTCTGCTGAGGAAGTCTGCTTCCCAGTTGTCCACTCCCGGGATGAACACTGCTGACAGTGCGCTTACGCGATTCTCCGCCCAGCGAAGAATTCTGGTGGCTTCCGCCATCGCCACTCTGCTCCTTGTGCCGCCTTGGCGGTTTACATGAGCCACTGCAGTGATGTTGTCTGACTGAATCAGAACCGGTTGGTCGCGAAGCAGGGTCTCCGCTTGACGTAGGGCGTTGTATATGGCCCTTAGTTCCAGGATGTTGATGTGAAGGCAAGTCTCTTGACTTGACCACAGACCTTGGAAATTTCTTCCCTGTGTGACTGCCCCCCAACCTCGGAGGCTTGCGTCCATGGTCACCAGGACCCAGTCCTGAATGCCGAATCTGCGGCCCTTGAAAAGGTGAGCGCTCTGTAGCCACCGCAGGAGTGACACCCTGGCCCTGGGGGATAGGGTGATTAACCGATGCATCTGAAGATGTGATCCGGACCACTTGTCCAGTAAGTCCCATTGAAAAGTCCTCGCATGGAACCTGCCGAAGGGAATGGCCTCGTATGATGCCACCATCTTTCCCAGGACAAGAGTGCAGTGATGCACAGACACCTGTTTTGGTTTTAATAGGTTCCTGACCAGTGTCATGAGTTCCTGAGCTTTCTCCATCGGGAGATAAACCCTTTTCTGGTCTGTGTCTACAATCATGCCCAGGAAAGGCAGACAAGTCGTAGGAACCAACTGCGACTTTGGAATATTTAGAATCCAGCCGTGTTGCCGTAACACTTCCAGAGAAAGTGCTACACTGATCAGCAACTGCTCTCTTGATCTCGCTTTTATGAGATCGTCCAAGTATGGGATAATTGTGACTCCTTGCTTCCGCAGGAGTACCATTATGTCCGCCATTACCTTGGTAAATATTCTCGGTGCCGTGGAGAGACCAAACGGCAACGTCTGAAAGTGGTAATGACAATCCTGTACCACAAATCTGAGGTACGCCTGATGAGGTGGATAAATGGGGACATGAAGGTATGCATCCTTTATGTCCAGAGACACCATAAAATCCCCCCCTTCCAGGCTTGCGATGACCGCTCTCAACTATTCCATCTTGAACTTGAACCTTTTCAGGTATATGTTCAGGGATTTTAAATTCAATATGGGTCTGACCGAACCGTCCGGTTTCGGGACTACAAACATGGTCGAATAATAACCCCTCCCTTGTTAAAGGAGGGGAACCTTGACCAACACCTGTTGAAGATACAATTTGTGAATTGCAGTTAACACTATTTCCCTCTCGTGGGGGGAAGCTGGCAGGGCCGATTTGAGGTATCGGTGAGGGGGCATCTCCTCGAATTCCAGCTTGTATCCCCTGAGACACAATCTCTATTGCCCAGGGATCCAACTGGGAGTGAACCCACTTGTGGCTGAAATTTCGAAGACGTGCCCCCACCGGGCCTAGCTCCGCTTGTGGAGCCCCAGCGTCATGCGGTGGATTTTGTAGAGGCCGGGGAGGACTTCTGTTCCTGGGAACTAGCTGTGTTGTGCAGCTTCTTTCCTCTGCCCCTGCCAAGAAAGGACGCACCTCGGACTTTCTTGTTTTTCTGTGATCGAAAGGACTGCATTTGATAATATAATATGGCAAAAAATTTAACTTTCCAGCAGTAGCTGTGGAGACCAGGTCCGAGAGACCTTCCCCAAACAATTCCTCACCCTTGTAAGGTAAAACCTCCATATGCCTTTTTGAGTCGGCATCACCTGTCCATTGCCGAGTCCACAGGACCCTTCTGGCAGAAATTGACATAGCATTTATTCTAGAACCCAGTAGACTAATGCCTCTCTGAGCATCTCTCATATATAGGACAGCGTCTTTAATATGCCCCAAAGTCAACAATAATAGTATCCTTGTCTAAGGTATCAATTTCCTCAGACACGGTATCCATCCATGCTGCTACAGCACTACACACCCAGGCCGAAGCGATCGCCGGCCTCAGTAAGGTACCTGAATGTGTATATATGGACTTCAGGGTAACCTCCTGTTTGCGATCAGCAGCATCTTTGAGGGTAGCCGTATCCTGTGACGGCAGGGCTACCTTATTGGATAAGCGTGTTAAAGCTTTGTCCACCTTAGGGGAGGATTCCCAGCGTAACCTGTCCGTTGGCGGGAAAGGATACGCCATAAGAATCCGTTTGGAAATCTGCAGTTTATCTGTAGATTCCCAAGCCTTTTCACATAACTCATTTAGCTCGTGTGAGGAGGGAAAGGTTACCTTCGGCTTCTTTTCCACATACATATGTACCCTCTTGTCAGGGACTGGGATTTCCTCTGTGATGTGCAACACATCCTTAATTGCTATAATCATATAACGGATGGATTTAGCAAAGTTTGGCTGTAACTTTGCATCATCGTAATAGACACTGGAGTCAGAATCCATGTCGGTATCTGTGTCAACAATTTGGGATAGTGGGCGCTTCTGAGACGGTCTCTGCGACATAGGATCAGGCACGGGTTGGGACCCTGACTGTCCTGAGGCTTCAGCTTTTTCTAACCTTTTATGCAAGGAATTAACATTATCATTTAAAACCTTCCACATATCCATCCAATCAGGTGTCGGCGCCGTCGGCGGAGACACCACATTCACTTGCTCCCCGCTCTGCTTCCACATAGCCTTCCTCATCAGACACGTTGACACAAGCGTGCCGACACCACACACAGGGAATGCCCTTTTTGAAGACAGATCCCCCACAAGGCCTTTAGGAGAGACAGAGAGAGAGTATGCCAGCACACACCCCAGCGCTATAACCCAGGAAGAACACAGTAACTTAATGTTAACCCAGTAGCTGCTGTTTATATTTTGTTTTTTGCGCCTAATTATGTGCCCCCCCTCTCTTTTTACCCTCTTCTACCGTGTATCTGCAGGGGAGAGCCTGGGGAGCTTCCTCTCAGCGGAGCTGTGGAGAGAAAATGGCGCTGGTGAGTGCTGAGGAAGAAGCTCCGCACCCTTGGCGGCGGGCTTCTGTCCCGCTTAAATATGCAATTTTTGGCGGGGGCTCATACATACATAAAGTGCCCAACTGTATATATGTTTAACTTTTGCCAAAAGAGGTCCAAAATGCTGCCCAGGGCGCGCCCCCCCCCCCCCCCCGCACCCTTACAGTGACCGGAGTATGTGAGGTGTGTGGGAGCAATGGTGCACAGCTGCAGTGCTGTGCGTTACCTCAGTGAAGAACGGAGTCTTCTGCCGCCTGTGAAGTCTTCTTTGCTTCTCATACTCACCCGGCTTCTATCTTCCGGCTCTGCGAGGGGGACGGCGGCGCGGCTCTGGGATCGGACGGCGGCGCGGCTCTGGGATCGGACGGCGAGGGTGAGATCCTGTGTACGATCCCTCTGGAGCTAATTGTGTCCAGTAGCCTAAGAAGCAGGACTTGGCTTCAGAGATTAGGGCTGCTTCTCTCCCCTCAGTCCCACGGTGCAGGCAGTCTGTTGCCAGCAGAGCTCCCTGAAAATAAAAAACCTAACAAAATACTTTCTCTCAGCAAACTCAAGAGAGCTCACTGAAAAGCACCCAACTCGTATGGGCACAGTATCAAACTGAGGTCTGGAGGAGGGGCATAGAGGGAGGAGCCAGTGCACACCAGAACCTAAATTCTTTCTTAAAGTGCCCATGTCTCCTGCGGAGCCCGTCTATCCCCATGGTCCTTACGGAGTCCCCAGCATCCACTAGGACGTTAGAGAAATAGTCTGGAAGGAGAACAACCACCCAGTGAACTTGCAAAAAAAACGAACAGAAGGGAAACAATGGTCAAAACAAAACACCACACAACTGAGTGACGGAGGGAAGGCAGTGTCCCCCAGCCAGATTCAGAGAAAAGGATTCAACTCTTAGTACCAAAAATCCCCTTTTCTTTTGTTTCATGCAGGGGAAGGGGGGAGGGGAGGGGTTGGACACTGGACCACGGGACCTTCAACAGCTGTCCCTATTGGAGCAAGCTGCCCGTCCATAGTACTGTATGAACAAAGTGGCCGCTGGCAAACACATAAAACTGGTAAAAAACGAACAAACATGTGGACAGAGAAGCAGGCAGTTGCCCTGCTCAGTAGATGCCATTCTGCCCAGGAATACAACACCACCGTAGTAGAATTAGTTGACACCCTGGTTGGTGCCGGGCACCCCACACTGGAATAAGCTTGAATGAAGACAGCACAGATCCACCGTGCAAAGGTCTGTATTGCAGCAGGCCAACCACGTTTTTGAGCATCATACAGACAACTAGTAGAGAATCCGTCCGGAGGGCGGATCAAGTCATGTCCACGTAATTCCACAGGACCCTGACCACATATAACAGAGGTAGATCTTCCCAGTCCTGGGAAGAAGTCCAAGGAGAAAACATAGGAAAAAAGACAATTTCCTGGTTAATGTGAAAAGCTGAAACAACCTTAGGTTGGAACGAAGGAACTGTATTTTAACCATCCGATTATCATGTCCTATTATTATGGAAAACGTAAAAAGGCGATTTGCAGGACAAAGCACCCAACTCGGAAACACGCCGATCTGAGGTAATGGCCATGATGAAGAAACACTTCTAAGTGACAAATTTAAGTTCTTCTGTATCTAAAGGCTCAAAGAAGCCCGTCTGAGGGCCAGATTAAGATCCCATGGACCTACCGGTAGATGAAATGGCGGTTGAATCTGCAAGCCCTTGCAAAAAGACCCACATTTCTGGAACAAGGAGCAAATGCAAGAAATGTGCTGGATAAAATGGATTTTCAGTAGTAGAAACCACTGAGGGAGAAAAACCCTTGGCTCTCTTAAGAGACTATTAAAGCCAACCGAGGTAGGTTCTGATGAAGAAACAAACCTTGTAAGCAAGGAAGCCGCCACCCGGGACCTACCACCATTTTTAGGTTCCACAGCCACTATGATTACAGTTACCTGTTGAGACTTTACCCTCTTGAGTATTCGAGGCAACAAGAAAAATGTGGGCAGCCTACACACCATGGCTCCTGCACTCTGAGTGCATCCTTGATGATTGACATACAGATGGAGCCACGCTTATCTGAGGCGGCAATCCGCCCGCCTAGCCCCGCCAGAGTGCACATTCTAGTGAATGGGGTGCGTCTCCATCACGGGCGCGCCCCAGACGGATATGATCTCTGTGATAGGCACGCCCAAGCACAGACGGAACCACGATTGGCGTAGCTCCATCTGTAGGTCACCACAGTGGCACTGTCCGGCCAGATAAGGCTGGCCTTTTAACAGATAGAGGGCTCCATGCTCTAGAACACTGATTGAAAGAGTCGCCTTTGAAGGTGACAAAAAACCCTGTAGAGACGAAGATGTAAAGTCTCCAAGGAGACTTGCGTCTGTGGTCAGAATGACCCAATATGGCATTACCAAAGATAATATTTGGTGTAAATGATCTGAAACCATCCACCAATGAAGGGATTGGCAAGTGCTGACGGACAGAACTATAAACTGAGCCGATGGGGACTCTGTTGAGACTTTACTATCTTGAGCATTGCTGGAGAATCTCCCATTGAAATTTGAATAGTCTCAAAAGTGGAGACCTTCGTGCCCAATAACTTCATGCCTAGCAAGGTCGACGGTCGAGCCACTGACCGTACCGTCGTGACAAGGTTCTGGGGAGTCCGAAACACTCACTCTAGTGATGTGTCGAAAACAACAGAAGTACAGAAGAGGCTGACAAGGAATCAGTTGCGGCTTCACATAATTCAGTATCCAGCCGTGATATTGAAGTACAGATGTGTTCAGCTAAATTGTTGCTGCATTAAGCAGCGCTCGGTAAAGGGCCTACAATACAGACGTGTCATGGCATGTCACTGTGTACGCATCGCTAACCAGCTCCCATTCAAAAGATGGCATAGTGGAGCATACGCCCCGCTATGCCAGAAGTTATGTGTACACATCTGTGCTTGCACGATGCGATTGAGCTGCGTTTAAAATTACGAAGCTGTACCTGCCTTTACGAGCAAAAGGTCTAAATACGCTATGACTAATACCTTCCTGTTTCAGTAGATTTGCCATAATAGACATGATCTTGGTAAAAATGCATGGGATAGTAGCTACAGCGAAGAGCAGAAGTTGGTTCCAACTGTGAACCTGAGAAGAGAGTGATGACTAGCCCAAAAAGGAACGTGAAGATACACGTCCCTGACATCCAGTGAGGCCAACAATTGCTGTGGATCACAGATTGGAGAGATTCTATCCGAAAACAATCCATCCAACAGACTGGTGTATAAGGCATGAAGATTTACAACCAGCCGGAAGGAGCAGCTTGGTTTCCGAACAAGGAAAAGGTTGGAGGTAAAACCCAATTTCTGTTATAGCGCCATTGTGGAGCAATAACTTTCTGAAAGCAGAGAATTTATAGCTTGGTCTAATGCCACCCTCTTCTTCACCTCTCATAGAAAAGTGGTGGCGAAAAACTGCTGAGGTGGAGGACCTCTGAGGTCGATTATGTAACCCCTGGAAATTATGCCCAACACCCAGATGTCTGAAGACAACGCCATATGAATTGGAGTAGGCGGCCACCTACCTGAGACTGAACTGGGTGGGGAAGGACCCCGTCAGGCACCCTGCTTTTCAGGTGTCTTGGTTCCCATGAATCTGTTGGTTACTGAAAATTGTCCTTTTGGCACCAGACCCCTGGGCGAGAAAACCCTGCCTCTGGTGGCTTGACTCCTTACTGAAAACCCTCTCCAAAATGAAAATCGAAAGGCATGAAACGTTGGCCCCCGTTGTTTAGGGATGTAGTTATGTGACCGGTGGTCAGGACACCGCTGGTCACGACTTCCCCCTACATCACACCCCCTGAGAATCCAGACAGTCGGCATGCCGACTAAGCAGGGACTATTGCCACTCGTGGGTGTCCACGACATCCATAGAGTGGGGATAGAACCTGTGGCAACCGCAACTCGCCACCAAGCACGCAGCTAGCCCGTAAGGTCACGTATACCCAAACTCATACCCAAACAGCTAGAAGAAAATTACTTTTTCCACCGGTAGCCTAGACAATAATAGTATCCAACTCAGGTCCAAAAAGAGTTTCACCACCAAACGGAAGAGATCCCAAGAAACGTTTGGTTTCCGAATCTGCATCCCAGGCCTAGAGCCAATGAGCAGACAAATCAGTCGCAGAGAGCCATGGACGCCATTCGAGCTCCATCTTGCACTGCCTCACAAACATAATCTGCTGAACCACACAGCTGCTCCGCTAGGACCAGAAGAGAGCAGTCTGATGACAAATCACCTGGGAGTCTTGTGACAAGCTTGTCAGCCCAAGTCTCCGTGGTCTGGGCCACCCATGCCGAGCTTAGCAAAGGGCAGGTAACTGCCTCAGAGCCCTCAAAGACAGCCTTTAGGCACCCCTTGAGTTTCTTGTCCAATGGATCTTTAAAAGACTCCAAACCTTGCAATGGAAGCGCAGAGTGGTTTGATAAGCGAGCCACTGGATCATCTACACTGCTCACATGATATGGAGTCAGATGAACTAGGAGAGAATCTAGCATTACATACACGGCATGACTTCTATTTTACCATTGTGAATCAGAAAAACAGGTAAAATACACATACAACACAGCCTGATATTGATATATTGCAAGCCTGCCCTATTGCATGCGAGTGGATACACAGGAGAGAGGACCCCAGCGCACCTAGCGCTGCACAGCCCCAGTTTGTGTAAACACAGTGAAACTGTAATATGTTAAAATCCCTCAAAGGGATTGTTATTGTGCACTAATATAGCGGCTCTCCCCCTCTACACCTGGTACTAGTGATCCAGGGATTATGAGGAGGAGCTGTGGAGGCTGCTGCCATGCAGAGAAAGGCGCCAAAATGCAGCTGAGCCAGCTCTAATGTAGCCCCGCCCCCCTCCATGGCGCCGGAGCTACTTCTATATTTTTATACTGGCCATGTCTCTCAAGTTGTAAAACCTTACATAAATGCTTGGTTTACCTAAATAAAGCCAGTCTCACACAGGGGCTATAGCGGGTCCCCCCCAGGAGGGACCCATTCGCCACACCCGCGCTGTCAGCCACACAGTAAACCGGGGGAACCCCTAGCGTTGCCCCCGGTTGGTACTCCCCACTGATGATCACCTTCAGACAGCGTTAGGGGAGTGCGGCATGTTGCGGCTGCGACAGCCAAAGCGCCATGCCTCGCTGAACAAACAGCCCCTCAGGACGGTGGTCCTGCAGCGCGGATACAGCTCTGCACCTCAAGAGGTCGGTGACTGTCCCCCCCTAACACCCACGGCGCAGGTATGCTATTGCCCGAACAGCATACCGAGATAAATAATACTTAAAAAGAAAATGAAGAAAAACTCTGGAGCTATCAGAGAGTGCAACCTCTCCTGAGGGCACTTTTTTTCTAAACTGAGTTGTAAAAGGAGGCATAGAGGGGAGGAGCCAGCACACCCAGTGGAAGAAATTTAAAGTGCACTGGCTCCTTTGGGCCCGTCTATACCCCATTGTACTAATTCTGTCCCCAATATCCCTTATGGATGCAAGAGAAAACTACATTTGCAGAAAGATCACACTCCTCATCATCCAAAACATCTAACGGACCCCTAGAAGGAGAAAGATGCTTATGAGCGTTGCGCATGCGAGGATCCTCAAGAAGATTTTTCAAGTAAGAGGACACCTTTTGAAACCATGAAGCCGTACAATCCATGGTCTGAAGTCAAGGTGGACCAGACTCCAGCTGAGAACTCGCTGTTCCTGCAGGAAGAGAATTTTGACTCTGCACTGAGGGAACTATCACAGACACAAACTTAGCCTGATCAGCACATTGAAGTACTACCAGCTGTACCAACCAGCATAGAGCCATAGCCTATGCTGGATCTGCCATTGCAGATGCAGGGACAACCAAAGCCTGCGCAACACTAGGCCCCACCAGACAAGCTGCACACAAAACCCCTGGGTCCACCTGTATACACGCTAGCTCCACATTTGCTTTGTCCACCATCACCCAACTAAACCCTGCTGTACACAGTAAGAGAGAGAAAAGTAAATGAAGCTGGACTCTAAAGGAAAATAACCAGACAACAAAAATTTACTAAGTAACATGAAAAAAAAAAAAAAAAAAATCCTCAGGTACTTAGCCTTGCAGATGTGCAAAACAACCATAGCTGCAGGGGAGAAGAGCCTAAGCTGTAGTGCCACCTTCTTAAAAAGATGATCCAGCCCGGCATTGGTCCGTCTGGTTGTCACCCCCACACTGCACCACCAGGGGAGGTCAGCCACCTCCATAGAAAATCAAGAGTCCATGCAATCTCTGCAAGAGATCAGAGTGTACACAGGGGGAGTGACTGAGGTCAGCCCCCCCCCCCCTCCCCCCACCTCCAAATTCTGCTGTAGTAGTGCAAGCCCCACAGGCTGCCTCCCATCGCTGTACACATGCTGCAGGCTGAAAAATATACGTTATGGTAAGAACTTACCGTTGGTAACGGTATTTCTCCTATGTCCACAGGTTTCCACAGGATAACATTGGGATATGCTGGAGCGTCAGCGGATTGGCACCAAATCGATCACGAGCTTTGTGGCCTCCCAGGATGCACCGGGCTCGTCCATATAATCCCGCCCACTGACTCAGTCAAATCAGTTGTTTCCAAAGCATTTAGGCAGGAGCATTATGTAGAACCTTATTCAGGCGAGAAGAACACACATGCACACCCTTCAACGCAAGAGGGAAGAGGTTAGCGAGTATAAAGATTCTCAAATCAGGTGCGTCAGGGTGGGATCCCTGTGGAAACCTGTGGACATAGGAGAAATACCGTTATCAACGGTAAGTTCTTAACATAACGTATATTTCTCCAGCTGGGTCCACAGGTTATCCACAGGATAACATTGGGATTTTCCAAAGCAAATTTTTAGTGGTGGGGACGCTCCTGTTTGGACAGGAGAACCTTTCGCCCGAATTCAGCGTCATGAGGCAAAAGGTATCCAAGGAATGATGTCTAATGAATGTGTTAATGGAAGACCATGTGGCTGCCTTACATATCTGTCCTGCTGAAGCACCATGTTGTGCTGCCCATGAAGGACCTACCTTACGTGTAGAGTGAGCAGAGACATTAGCCGGAACAGGGAGATCAGCTCGGGAGTATGCTTCTGAAATCATCATTCGAAGCCATCTTGCTAGCGTCTGTTTAGTAGCAGGCCATCCCCTCTTATGAAATCCATAGAGAATGAAGAGAGAATCTGTCTTTCTGATGGCACTGGTACGATCTATGTAGATTTTTAATGCCCGGACCACGTCCAGCGACGCTTCTCCCGCCGACAGTCCCGATACCTGAAAAGCCGGGACTACAATTTCTTCATTAAGGTGAAACTGCGATACCACCATTGGAAGATGACCAGAGTTAGTTCTGAGAACTGCTTTATCTAGATAAAAAATAGGATTTTAATACCTACCGGTAAATCCTTTTCTCTTAGTCCGTAGAGGATGCTGGGGTCACATCAAGAACCACGGGATCCGCAGGAGACATGGGCACTTTAAGACTTTCAAAGGCTGTGACCTGGCTCTTCCCTCTATGCCCCTCCTCCAGACTCCAGTTTAAGGAACTGCGCCCAGGGAGACGGACATTTTGAGGAAAGGATTTATTGTTAAACCACGGTGAGCATCTTACCAGCTCACACAGCAAGCATGCCGCAGAACGTAGCATTTAATAGAACACCAGCCAACGGCATGAAGAATATGCAGCAATACGCTGACAAAAATCGTAAAACAACCTGTGTGTAACCACAACCAATAACTGCAGATACAGTACGGACTGGGACGGGCACCCAGCATCCTCTATGGACTAAGAGAAAAGGATTTACCGGTAGGTATTAAAATCCTATTTTCTCTTACGTCCTAGAGATGCTGGGGTCACATCAAGAACCATGGGGTTTATACCAAAGATCTAGAACGGGCGGGCGAGTGCGGATAACTCTGCAGTACTGACTGACCAAACATGAGGTCCTCATCAGCCAGGGTATCAAACTTGTAGAACTTCGCAAATGTGTTTGAACCCGACCAAGTAGCTGCTCGGCAAAGTTGCAATGCCAAGACCCCCGGGGCAGCCACCCAGGATGAGCTCACCTTCCTAGTGGAATGGGCCTTCACAGACGTCTGTAACGGCAATCCAGCCGTAGTCTGAGCGTGCTGAATCGTACATCTGATCCAATGCGCAATAGTCTGCTTGGAAGCAGGACACCCAATCTTGTTGGGAGCATACAGGACAAACAAAGACTCTGTTTTACGTATTCGAGCTGTTCTAGTGATGTAAATCTTCAAAGCCCTAACCACATCTAGAGACTTTGACTCAGTGAACGTGTCAGTAACTACTGGCACCACAATAGGTTGGTTTATGTGGAATGATGAAACTACCTTTGGAAGAAAATGTTGACGAGTTCTCAACTCTGACCTATCTTCATGGAAGATCAGGTAAGGGCTTTTGTGAGACAAGGTCCCCAACTCAAACACCCGCCGTGCGGATGCCAATGCTAAAAGCATCACCACTTTCCAAGTGAGAAACTTCAAATCTATCTCTTGTAGAGGCTCAAACCAATCCGATTGAAGGAACTGCAACACCACATTAAGGTCCCATGGTGCCACTGGAGGCTGGATGTGGAGAACCCCTTTCACGAAGGTCTGAACCTCTGGAAGAGAGGCCAATTGTTTTTGGAAGAACACTGACAAGTCCGAAATCTGGACCTTGATTGACCCCAATCTAAGGCCCGCGTCCACACCAGCCTGCAGAAAATGGAGAAAACGTCCCAACTGAAACTCTTTCGTAGGAGCCTTCTTGGATTCACACCAAGACACACATTTTCTCCAAATACGGTGGTAATGTTTCGACGGTACTCCTTTCCTGGCCTGAATAAGGGTGGGGATGACTTCCTTTGGAATACCCTTACGGGCTAGGATCCGGCGCTCAACAGCCATGACGTCAAACGTAGCCGCGGTAAGTCTTGATACATGCACGGCCCCTGCTGCAGCAGGTCCTCGCAAAGAGGAAGAGGCCGGGGATCTCCTATGAGCAACTCCTGAAGATCTGGGTACCAAGCCCTCCTTGGCCTGTCTGGGGCAATGAAGATTGCTCGAACTCTTGTTCTCCTTGTGATCCTGAGCACTTTAGGGATCAGCAGAAGTGGAGGGAAGACATACACCAACCGGAACACCCACTGGGCCACTAGCACAAGCACTGCTATTGCTTGAGAGTCCCTCGACCTGGAACAATATTTCTAAAGCTTCTTGTTGAGACGAGATGCCATCATGTCTACTTGAGGAACTCCCCAAAGACTTGTCACCTCTGCGTAGACTTCTTGGTGGAGGCCCCACTCTCTTGGATGGAGATGGTGTCTGCTGAGGAAGTCTGCTTCCCAGTTGTCTACTCCCGGAATGAAAACTGCCGACAGCCTTTACACGTCTTTCTGCCCAGAGGAGGATCTTCGTCACCTCTGCCATTGCCGCTCTGCTTTTCGTTCTGCCCTGCCTGTTTATGTAGGCGACTGCCATTACATTGTCTGACTGGATCTGCACGGAATGATTTTGAAGAAGATGTACCGCTTGTTGAAGGCCGTTGTAAATGGCTCTCAATTCCAACACGTTTATGTGATGGCAGGCTTCCTGACTTGACCATTTTCCTTGGAAGCTTTCCCCGAGTGACAGCTCCCCAGCCTCGGAGACTTGCATCCGTGTTTACCAGGACCCAGTCCTGAATCCCGAACCTGCGTCCCTCTAGTAGGTGAGAACTGTGTAGCCACCACAGGAGCGAAATCCTGGCTTTTGACGACAGGATTATCTTCCGGTGCCTGTGTAGGTGGGATCATGACCACTTGTCCCACAGGTCCCACTGGAATACCATGGCATGGAACCTGCCAAACTGTATGGCCTCGTAGGCTGCCACCATCCTCCCCAACAACCGAATGCACTGATGGGTCGACACACTTCATGGTTTTAATATCTGTTTTACCATTTTCTGGATTTCCAGCGCCTTTTCCACCGGAAGAAATACTCTCTGAACTTCTGTGTCCAGAATCATCCCGAGAAAAGACAATCTTGTCGTCGGTTCCAACTGTGACTTTGGATAATTTATGATCCAACCGTGTTGTTGGAGTATTGACAGGGAGTGTGAGATGTTTTGTAACAACTGCTCCCTGGAACTCGCCTTTATCAGGAGATCGTCTAGATAAGGAATTATATTGACTCCTTCTTGACGCAGGAGAACCATCATCTCCACCATCCCCTTGGTGAAAAGCCCTCTGCGCCGTGGAGATACCGAAAGGTAACGTCTGGAATTGGTAATGGCAATTCTGAATTGCTAATCACAGATAAGCCTGGTGAGGAGGATAAAATAATAATTTACTTACCGATAATTCTATTTCTCATAGTCCGTAGTGGATGCTGGGGACTCCGAAAGGACCATGGGGAATAGCGGCTCCGCAGGAGACTGGGCACAAAGTAAAAGCTTTAGGACTAGCTGGTGTGCACTGGCTCCTCCCCCTATGACCCTCCTCCAAGCCTCAGGATACTGTGCCCGGACGAGCGTACACAATAAGGAAGGATTTTGAATCCCGGGTAAGACTCATACCAGCCACACCAATCACACCGTACAACTTGTGATCTGAACCCAGTTAACAGCATGATAACAGAAGGAGCCTCTGAAAAGATGGCTCACAACAACAATAACCCGATTTTTGTAACAATAACTATGTACAAGTAATGCAGACAATCCGCACTTGGGATAGGCGCCCAGCATCCACTACGGACTATGAGAAATAGAATTATCGGCAAGTAAATTCTTATTTTCTCTAACGTCCTAGTGGATGCTGGGGACTCCGAAAGGACCATGGGGATTATACCAAAGCTCCCAAACGGGCGGGAGAGTGCGGATGACTCTGCAGCACCGAATGAGAGAACTCCAGGTCCTCCTCAGCCAGGGTATCAAATTTGTAGAATTTAGCAAACGTGTTTGCCCCTGACCAAGTAGCTGCTCGGCAAAGTTGTAAAGCCGAGACCCCTCGGGCAGCCGCCCAAGATGAGCCCACTTTCCGTGTGGAATGGGCTTTTACAGATTTTGGCTGTGGCAGGCCTGCCACAGAATGTGCAAGCTGAATTGTACTACAAATCCAACGAGCAATCGTCTGCTTAGAAGCAGGAGCACCCAGCTTGTTGGGCACATACAGGATAAACAGCGAGTCAGATTTTCTGACTCCAGCCGTCCTGGAAACATATATTTTCAGGGCCCTGACTACGTCCAGCAACTTGGAATCCTCCAAGTCCCTAGTAGCCGCAGGCACCACAATAGGTTGGTTTAAGTGAAATGCTGAAACCACCTTAGGGAGAAATTGAGGACGAGTCCTCAATTCTGCCCTGTCCGTATTAAAAATTAGGTAAGGGCTTTTATAGGATAAAGCCGCCAATTCTGATACACGCCTGGCTGAAGCCAGGGCTAACAGCATTACCACTTTCCATGTGAGATATTTCAAGTCCACAGTGGTGAGTGGTTCAAACCAATGTGATTTTAGGAATCCCAACACTACATTGAGATCCCAAGGTGCCACTGGAGGCACAAAAGGAGGCTGTATATGCAGTACTCCCTTGACAAACGTCTGAACTTCAGGAACAGAAGCTAGTTCTTTTTGGAAGAATATCGACAGGGCCGAAATTTGAACCTTAATGGACCCTAATTTGAGGCCCATAGACAGTCCTGTTTGCAGGAAATGCAGGAATCGACCCAGTTGAAATTCCTCCGTAGGGGCCTTCCTGGCCTCGCACCACGCAACATATTTACGCCAAATACGGTGATAATGTTGTACGGTTACATCCTTCCTGGCTTTGATCAGGGTAGGGATGACTTCATCCGGAATGCCTTTTTCCTTCAGGATCCGGCGTTCAACCGCCATGCCGTCAAACGCAGCCGCGGTAAGTCTTGGAACAGACATGGTCCCTGCTGGAGCAGGTCCTGTCTTAGAGGTAGAGGCCACGGGTCTTCCGTGAGCATCTCTTGAATTTCCGGGTACCAAGTCCTTCTTGGCCAATCCGGAGCCACGAGTATAGTCTTTACTCCTCTCCTTCTTATGATTCTCAGTACTTTTGGTATGAAAGGAAGAGGAGGGAACACATACACTGACCGGTACACCCACAGTGTTACCAGAGCGTCCACAGCTATTGCCTGAGGGTCCCTTGACCTGGAGCAATATCTGTCCAGTTTTTTGTTGAGGCGAGACGCCATCATGTCCACCTTTGGTTTTTCCCAACGGTTTACAATCATGTGGAAGACTTCTGGGTGAAGTCCCCACTCCCCCGGGTGAAGATCGTGTCTGCTGAGGAAGTCTGCTTCCCAGTTGTCCACTCCCGGAATGAACACTGCTGACAGTGCTATCACATGATTTTCCGCCCAGCGAAGAATCCTTGCCACTTCCGTCATTGCCCTCCTGCTTCTTGTGCCGCCCTGTCTGTTTACGTGGGCGACTGCCGTGATGTTGTCCGACTGGATCAATACTGGCTGACCCTGAAGCAGAGGCCTTGCCTGACTTAGGGCATTGTAAATGGCCCTTAGTTTCAGGATATTTATGTGAAGTGACGTTTCCATGCTTGACCACAAGCCCTGGAAATTTTTTCCCTGTGTGACTGCTCCCCAGCCTCTCAGGCTGGCATCCGTGGTCACCAGGACCCAATCCTGAATGCCGAATCTGCGGCCCTCTAGGAGATGAGCACTCTGTAACCACCACAGGAGAGACACCCTTGTCCTTGGAGACAGGGTTATCCGCTGATGCATTTGAAGATGCGATCCGGACCATTTGTCTAGCAGATCCAACTGAAAAGTTCTTGCGTGGAATCTGCCGAATGGAATCGCTTCGTAAGAAGCCACCATCTTTCCCAGGACCCTTGTGCACTGATGCACTGACACCTGGCCTGGTCTTAGGAGTTTCCTGACTAGGTCGGATAACTCCCTGGCTTTCTCTTCCGGGAGAAACACCTTTTTCTGTACTGTGTCCAGAATCATCCCTAGGAACAGCAGACGTGTCGTCGGAATCAGCTGCGATTTTGGAATATTTAGAATCCATCCGTGCTGTCGTAGTACTATTTGAGATAGTGCTACTCCGACCTCTAACTGTTCTCTGGACCGTGCCCTTATCAGGAGATCGTCCAAGTAAGGGATAATTAAGACGCCTTTTCTTCGAAGAAGAATCATCATTTCGGCCAATACCTTGGTAAAGACCCGGGGTGCCGTGGACAATCCAAACGGCAGCGTCTGAAACTGATAGTGACAGTTCTGTACCACAAACCTGAGGTACCCCTTGGTGAGAAGGGCAAATTGGGACATGGAGGTAAGCATCCTTGATGTCCAGAGACACCATGTAGTCCCCTTCTTCCAGGTTCGCTATCACTGCTCTGAGTGACTCCATCTTGAACTTGAACCTTTTTATGTAAGTGTTCAAGGCTTTCAGATTTAAAATGGGTCTCACTGAGCCGTCCGGCTTCGGTACCACAAACAGCGTGGAGTAATACCCCTTTCCCTGTTGTAGGAGGGGTACCTTGATTATCACTTGCTGGGAATACAGCTTGTGAATGGCTTCCAATACTGCCTCCCTGTCGGGGGTAGACGTTGGTAAAGCAGACTTCAGGAACCGGCGAGGGGGAGACGTCTCGAATTCCAATTTGTACCCCTGAGATACTACCTGCAGGATCCAGGGGTCCACTTGCGAGTGAGCCCACTGCGCGCTGAAATTCTTGAGACGGGCCCCCACCGTGCCAGAGTCCGCTTGTAAGGCCCCAGCGTCATGCTGAGGACTTGGCAGAAGCGGGGGAGGGCTTCTGTTCGTGGGAAGAAGCTGTCTGTTGCAGTCTTTTTCCCCTTCCTCTGCCCCGGGGCAGATATGAGTGGCCTTTTGCCCGCTTGCCCTTATGGGGACGAAAGGACTGAGCCTGAAAAGACGGTATCTTTTTCTGCTGCGAGGTGACTTGGGGTAAAAAGGTGGATTTCCCAGCCGTTGCCGTGGCCACCAGGTCCGATAGACCGCCCCCAAATAACTCCTCCCCTTTATACGGCAATACTTCCATATGCCGTTTGGAATCCGCATCCCCTGACCACTGTCGCGTCCATAATCCTCTTCTGGCAGAAATGGACATCGCACTTACTCTTGATGCCAGAGTGCAAATGTCTCTCTGTGCATCTCGCATATATAGGAATGCATCCTTTAAATGCTCTATAGTCAATAATATATTGTCCCTGTCCAGGGTATCAATATTTTCAGTCAGGGAATCCGACCAAGCCACCCCAGCACTGCACATCCAGGCTGAGGCGATTGCTGGTCGCAGTATAACACCAGTATGAGTGTATATACTTTTAAGGATATTTTCCAGCCTCCTATCTGCTGGCTCCTTAAGGGCGGCCGTTTCTGGAGACGGTAACGCCACTTGTTTTGATAAGCGTGTGAGCGCCTTATCCACCCTAGGGGGTGTTTCCCAACGAGCCCTAACCTCTGGTGGGAAGGGATATAGTGCCAATAATTTTTTAGAAATTAGCAGTTTTTTGTCGGGGGTAACCCACGCTTCATCACACACTTCATTCAATTCATCTGATTCAGGAAAAACTACGGGTAGTTTTTTCACACCCCACATAATACCCCTTTTTGTGGTACTTGCAGTATCAGAGATGTGCAAAACCTCCTTCATTGCCGTGATCATGTAACGTGTGGCCCTACTGGAAAATACGTTTGTTTCTTCACCGTCGACACTGGAGTCAGTGTCTGTGTCTGGGTCCGTGTCGACCCACTGAGGTAACGGGCGTTTAATAGCCCCTGACGGTGTTTGAGACGCCTGGACAGGCACTAACTGAGCTGCCGGCTGTCTCATGTCGTCAACAGTTTTCTGTAACGTGCCGACACGGTCACGTAATTCCTTAATTACGGCCATCCATTCAGGTGTCGACTCCCTAGGGGGTGACATCACCATTATAGGCAATTGCTCCGCCTCCACATCATTTTCCTCCTCATACATGTCGACACACACGTACCGACACCCAGCACACACACAGGGAATTCTCTGATAGAGGACAGGACCCACTTAGCCCCTTGGGGAGACAGAGGGAGAGTTTGCCAGCACACACCAGAGCGCTATATATGTATAGGGACAACCTTACAATAAGTGTCTATCCCTTATAGCTGCTTATATCTGTTATTTTGCCAAATAAGTGCCCCCCTCTCTTTTTTACCCTGTTTCTGTAGTTGCAGGATGCAGGGGAGATTCTGGGAGCCTTCCTACCAGCGGAGCTGTGTGGGAAAAATGGCGCTGTGTGCGGAGGAGATAGGCCCCGCCCCCTTCACGGCGGGCTCTTCTCCCGCTTTTTTCTGGAAAACTGGCAGGGGTTAAATACATCCATATAGCCCAGGAGCTATATGTGATGTATTTTTTGCCAAATAAGGTAAATTCATTGCTTCCCAGGGCGCCCCCCCCCCAGCGCCCTGCACCCTCAGTGACCGAAGTGTGAAGTGTGCTGAGAGCAATGGCGCACAGCTGCAGTGCTGTGCGCTACCTTATGAAGACAGGAAAGTCTTCTGCCGCCGATTTATGGACCTCTTCTTGCTTCAGCATCTGTAAGGGGGCCGGCGGCGCGGCTCCGGGACCCATCCATGGCTGGGCCTGTGATCGTCCCTCTGGAGCTAATGTCCAGTAGCCTAAGAAGCCCAATCCACTCTGCACGCAGGTGAGTTCGCTTCTTCTCCCCTTAGTCCCTCGATGCAGTGAGCCTGTTGCCAGCAGGTCTCACTGAAAATAAAAAACCTATTTAAACTTTTACTCTAAGCAGCTCAGGAGAGCCACCTAGATTGCACCCTTCTCGTTCGGGCACAAAATCTTAACTGAGGCTTGGAGGAGGGTCATAGGGGGAGGAGCCAGTGCACACCAGCTAGTCCTAAAGCTTTTACTTTGTGCCCAGTCTCCTGCGGAGCCGCTATTCCCCATGGTCCTTTCGGAGTCCCCAGCATCCACTAGGACGTTAGAGAAAAGGGAATATGCATGTAAGCATCCTTTATCTACTGACCCCCTGTAATCCCCCTCCTCCAGAGTGGAAATCACTCCAGTGATTCCATCTTGAGCTTGAACTGTTTTCAGTAGAGATTCAGATTTTTAGGTTCAGGGGCGGTCTGACCAAGCCGTCCGGTTTCGGAACAACAAAGAGGCTTGAATAACTCCCTCCCTTTGTTGTGACCCAGGCACCAGGACTATGACCTGGTCCTGACAGAACATTTGAATTACCGATATAACTGCTTCTCTTCCTGGAAGAGACGCCGGCAAGGTCGATTTTAAAAATCGGCATGGGGGAACGTCTTGATTCGTACCCCTGGGACACTATGTAAAACCCAGGGATCCAGGTCAGATTGACTCCAATTCTGACTAAGTAGTTTTAGACGTGCCGCCACCCAAGCGACCTCCCGCGAGGGAGCCCCAGCGTCATGCTGTACACATGGCAGAAGTATGGGTAGCCTTCTTTTCGTGGTAACCTGAAGCCGCTGTAGACATCTTTATGTCTCTTTCTTTAAGGGGAACCCTTTCGCTGTACTTAATGGGTCAAAAAGACTGCATGTGTGGGTGATCTCTTTGCCGGTGCCCGAGCAGAGGGCAAAAAATGTCGACTTACCTGCGGCAGCTGCTGAGACCAACGCCTCCAGTCCATCACCAAATAAGGCCTCACCTTTGTATAGGAGATCCTCCATATTTCTTTTGGAATTTGCATCCGCGTTTCACTGGCAAATCCACAACGCCTGCCGAGCCGATACTGCCCTGGTAGCGGCTTGTGAACTGAAGAGTCCAATATATTTTATTGCTCCTAGCATGTATGCGGCAGCGTCTTTGATATTTCCTAACTTAGGGAGTATCTCATCTTTATCAATCGTGTCAATTTCTATTGATATGTTCTCTGACCATTTTGTAATAGCGTGACACACCCACGCGCAAGCAATAGTGGACCTGAACAGTGTTTCTTTGCAACATATAGTTTTCACCTTTTGGTTCGTCTGCCCATTTAGTGAAGCCATGCCAGGTATAGGGAGAATTACCTTTTTCACCCTAGACAGTGCGCTGTCTAACACAGGGGGTGACTGCCGGGAAAGAATATATTAAGTTCGTCTTCTTTTATCTATTTCCCTGGAATCGGCTACACAGGACTCAGAGTCCGCGTCGGTAGCAGTAGTCATAACATTTGTAAATGGACTTTATGTGACCCAGAGAGGGTCGCCTGCAGATGGAAGAAACAGAATGCTGACAAACATATCTTCTACATATCCAGCATGCAGCCTTAACCAATCCCCATGCAGGCTCTTGGTGTGCCGGTAGCGTCACCACCTTACAACTCTGCGTCCCCAAATGGTTTCCTCTGTGAAGGAACTCCCTGCTTCAGATATGTCACCCACGTGTACCACACACACCTACAGACACACTGGGACTACTAAGGGACAGAACTCTGTCAGAGGGGCACATAAAAGAGGGTTAGCCAGTTCACACCCCAGTGTAAACACACAAACCTGTGAAATTTATCATAAAACAGACCTGCAGCGCTTTATAATATAACATGATACAATATAAGCACCATATACATCGCCCCCCCTCCCCTCCTTTTTTGCACCCTGATACAAGTCAGTAGTGAAGGGAGGACCAGCACTTCTCTGTAGGAGAAAATGGCGCTGAGTTGTGTGCTGGCTTAGTGAGGAAGAAGCCCCACCCCCAAAATGGCGCGTTCTCCCGCTCTTAATTAAATTATTAATTTCACAGGCGTGGGTAGGACAGTGTGTGTTAATGTCCCTTTTTGGTATAAATGAGTTTTTTTTTTCTGCCCAGGGCGCCCCCCCCCTGCGCCCTGCATATGTCTAGCAGTGTATGTGTGTGTGGGCTGTGAGGAGAAAGTTTAGCCTCTCAATGGCGCGCTTCATTCCAACTAATATTAATACTGGCGGGGGTTAGGACAGTGCCTTGGCACTTATGTCCCCTCTTGCCAGTGTATTTTGAGGATTTATATGCTGCCCAGGGTGCGCCCCCCCCCCCTGCATCCTGTAGTGCCGCTGTGTGTGGGAGCATGGTGCACAGCGCGCGATCGCTGCACGGTACCTCAAAGCCGTCACTGAAGTCTTCTGATCTTCTTCTACTCAACTGTCTTCTGATTTCTGGCTCTGCAAGGGGGGTGACGGCGGGCTCTGGGAATGAACCCCTAGGCGTACCTAGTGTTCCAAACCCTCAGGAGCTAATGGTGTCCAGTAGCCAAAGAAGCAGAGCCTTTAACTCACAGAAGTAGGTCTAACTTCTCTCCCCTAAGTCCCATGAAGCAGGGAGACTGTTGCCAGCAGCACTCCCTGAAAATAAAAAACCTAACAAAGTCTTTTCAGAGAAACTCAGTAGAGCTCATCAGTGTGCATCCAGTCTGCCTGGGCACAGATTCTAAACTGGAGTCTGGAGGAGGGGCACAGATTCTAAACTGGAGTCTGGAGGAGGGGCATAGAGGGAGGAGCCAGGTAACACCCTTTGAAAGTCTTAAAGTGCCCATGTCTCCTGCGGATCCCGTCTATACCCCATGGTTCTTGATGTGACCCCAGCATCCTCTAGGACAGGGGTGGGGAACCTTTGGTCCTCCAGCTGTTGTTGAACTACACATCCCAACATGCCCTGCAACAGTTTTAGCATGGCCAAATAGCAAAACCGTAGCAAGGCATTCTGGTATGTGTAGTTCAACAGCAGCTGGAGGGCCGAAGGTTCCCCATCCCTACTCTAGGACGTATGAGAAACAAAGAAAAGGAGACTTACACGAGAGTGCTCTTAAATCTGATACTCTTCTAGCTGATGCCATAGTCAGTAGGAAGAGTACTTTAGCTGTCAACCATTTAAGATCCACTTTAAGTGGTTAAAACTGAGCCCCTTCAAGGGCTTTGAGAACCAGCATTTAATCCCACGGCACTGCAGCAGGAACAAAAGGTGGTTGAATGTGCAGCATTCCCTGGAAAAAGGTACACACATCCTGTAAAGAAGCAATTTTCTTTTGAAACCATACAGTCCATGCCGAAACTTGAACTCAAGGAAGCCACCTTCAAACCCTTATCCATTCCTGCCTGAAGGAAATCTAAGATTCTGGATACTCTGAAAGATTTTGGATCCATATTTCTTTCACTGCACCAATGAATATAGGTTTGCCATATTCGGTGATAAACATGAGCAGAGGAAGGTTTCCTTGCTCTAAGCATTGTTTGAATTACCTGTTGTGAAAAACCTCTTGATTTTAGGATAGAGGGTTCAACAGCCACGCCGTCAAAGACAGCAGATCCAGATGCCTGTGACAACAGGGACCCTGCATTAGTAGATCTGGATGTTGAGGAAGCAGAACGGGCGCATTCAACGACATCCTCTGCAGATCTATGTACCAATGCCTTCTGGGCCATGCCGAAGTTATTAGAATCATGGCACCCTTTGCTTGCTTTATTTTCCTCACCACCCTGGGTAGCAGGGAGATTGGAGGAAACAGATAAGCCAGATGAAAGTCCCATTTCACTGACAGTGCGTCCTACAGGACCGCTCCGGGGACTTTTGTTCTTGACCCGTATGAAGGAACTTTGTGGTTCAGACGGGACGCCATGAGGTCTCTCTGGCAACCCCCACTTGTCTACTAGCGTCTGAAATACTTCCGGGTGTAGAGCCCATTCGGTTTCTTGAATGGTGTGCCGACTGAGAAAGTCCGCTTCCCAGTTTAGGGCTCCTGGAACGAACACTGCGGACAATGCTGGAAGATGGAGTTGAGGTACGCTACTGCCGTTGCATTGTCCGAGCGGATCTGGACTGGTTTTCCTTGCAGAATATCCTTTGCCTGAATCAGTGCCATGTATATGGCTCGTAGTTCCAACAAATTTATTGGCAGGCAACTTTCCTCTTTGGTCCATTGTCCCTGGAACCATAATTTTCCGGACACTGCTCCCCAGCCTTGAAGACTGGCATCCATTGTCAGAATCTCCCAATCTGATATCCAAAAGGGTCTCCCCTTGTCTAGATGGGATGCCTGTAGCCACCAGGCTAATGACCTTTTTACCTTTATTAGAAGTACCATCCTTTGGTTTTTTTTTTATCGTCTTATGTACTCCTTTCCATCTGGTTAGAATCAGATGTTGCAAAGATCTTGAGTGGAAATGTGCATATTCCACCACGTCGAATTTTTACACCATCAATCCCATCACTTGCATTGCCGTGTGAACTAATATTGTCTGACTGTGCAACAATTCCTGAGTCATTAACTGCACCTTGGATATTTTTTTTCCACAGGTAAAATTATTTTCTGCAGACCTAAATCCAATACAGTCCCTAAGTGAATCATCCGTTGTGACGGAATCAGAGACGCCTTTGCCTAATTTATGAGCCATCCATGCTTCTGTAGACAAGTTATTGTCTGATGGAGATGGCTCAAGAGCAATTCCTGGGATTATGCCAGGATTAAAAGATTGTCGAGGTATGGAAAAATCCTTATCCCCTGTTTGCGGAGATAAGCTGCCATAACCACCATGATCTTGGTAAATACTCTGGGGGCTGTGGCCAAACCAAAGGGTAAGGCCTGGAACTGAAAACGTTGCTGGAGGATAGCGAACCTGAGGTAACCCTGATGGGACAAGGCACATGCAGGTAAGCATCCTGTATATCCAGAGATACCATGTAATCCCCTGATTCCATGGCCAAAATTATGGAACGTTATGTTTCCATATGGAACCTTGGTACCCAAAATGTATTTGTTTAACATTTTGAGATTGAGGATGGGTCGAAACGACCCATTTGGCTTCTGGACCAAAAATAGGTTGGAGTAAAATCCCTTCCCCAGTTGTTCTGGAGGTACTGGGACAATTACTCCTGACTGCAGCAATTTGTGAACTGCTTCTTGCAGTGCCCTGGCCCTCGTCTCTATGCGAGATGGGCTGGTACAAAAATAAACCTTCGAGGAGGCTGCTTTTTGAATGGGAAAACATAACCCTGAGATACCACTTCTTGCACCCAAGCGTCTGTTGTCGACCGCTGCCATATGTGTGCAAACTGAAGAAGACGGCCCCCTACCTTGGAGTCCCCCAAGTGGAGGCCCACACCCTCAGGCTGATGGTTTCTGTTCTGATTTCGAAGTTGGCCCTCTAGTTGCCCACTGCTTCCTTGTTTTACCAGATTTATTGTGCTGGGTTTGCGTAATCTCATTTTTACCTTTTGTTTTACCTTGCCACCGAAATGGCCTAAATCCTGAACCCTTAGGTTTAGGAGTATAACTGGCAGAAATTTAACCTTCTTGGATTCAGCTTCTGACTCCAGAATCTCTGTCAATTCCTTACCAAAAAGAATGTTCCCAACAAAAGGCAGTGTCCAGAACCTTTTTGGATTCTGAATCAGCTTTCCATGTATGTAGCCAAATTGCTTTGCGAGCAGATACCGTTAAGGCTGATGCTTTGGAAGCAATCATACCCATATCCATTGCTTCTTCTTCTAGAAATAGCGCAGCCAGTTTCATATGAGTTATATGGGACTCCTGCTCCCTAGTAGGTGCTAAAAGCCCATTCTCTAATTCTTCAGCCCATTAAGCTACCACTTTTACCATCCAGGCTGAGGCCACAGCAGGCCTTATGTCTGCCCCTGACAGAGAAAATATGTTTTTCAAAAAAACATCCACTCTTCTGTCTGTGACATCATTTAATGATGTTGATGGCAAGGGTAAAATAGATTTTCGCACAAGTCGAATAACGTGGGTATCTACTTTAGGAGGCACTACTCTTTTTAAACAGTCCCCAGTTGAAAAAGGGTAGTACGAATCCCATTTTCTTGGGATTCTATATTTCTTATTGGGCGTAGCCCAAGGTTCCTCCATAATTTCCGTCAGTTCTTCTCACCCTGGAAACTCAACCCTCACTGTTTTGGGACGATTAAACACAGGTGCTTTAGTTTTAACTACTGGCTCAACTGAATTCTGAGCTGAAACCCTCGACTTGCTCTTCATAAGGAGAAGTAGAGTATATGGAGTCATCATCTGTTGTATCATCCTGTGTAGCCTGTACATTAGATGATATATTTATCCTTAGTTTATCAGCTTGTTGACTTGTAGAAGCTGTAGGGACTATACCATAAGATGGGAGCTGCATGTATGGGTTAATTGTGTACCCCTGTACCTGCGGTTGGAGCTGCCGGGGCCAACCTGTCAGCTATACTGGATAGAGTCTGTGCAAATATGGCCCAAAGGTGTATCTATTTGTTGTTGAACAGGGATCTGCCTTCCAGTCTGTTGAAATGAAAAACAATTTGCATACAACCCATTATTTCCCAAATATTGAGTTATTAACCCCACCTTGCAGGATAAACATGTTTTGAGTGTTGGTGTTACTGTTGTAACCTCGTCACCTATGCCGCTCTTAGACATGATAAATAATCAACTCTTCCACAGTATACTACACAATCTGTGACTGAAAACACTTTATATTGCATAAAAAGTGATATCAATCTGACCCCAACTCAAGCACCAGCATTGAGGAGCAGAAAAAACACTGACAAACATATAAAGTCAGCAATCACACTAGCAGTCAGCCACATGATATTATTAGTCATATCAGCATATTATCAACTACAAACATATTTCAAGTATGTAGGCGTACATTTACTGTTTTCTGTACTAAAGTTATTTTAATGTATTCAGATGCAATTGCGGAGAAAACCACAGTATTGTACAAAACTCATATGCAATAGGCACTAAACTTAACTATTCATACTAACACAGTAGATAGAAATTTAGTGCTGTATAACCCTTACTCTGTAGAGTGGGATACAGGGAGACTCACCCCACTTCCAGGATCGATCAATACGTTAGCAAACCGCTGAGTGGATCCAGACGCTACTAGTGTACAATGCCTCTCCGGTATTTTTAATGGACACAGACGCTCAGTGAACGTTTAGTGCATGCAGACGCTCATGTCTGCGACCCAGTCTCTTAGCGGTAAACCTTAGTGTATACAGACGCAGCGGCCTATGCTGCGACCGAGTCCCCTCGTGGTAGCGTCTGAGACGGAAGTGAGGCAATCAGTTCATGGCGGGAGACGCACGGTAACTGGTCATGAACCGGGGAGAGGGGCGACCAGGAGAGTGTCCGACTCCCCACTGCTGACATCAACCCTAGTGATCGCGGCCTCAAACTAATCCTGGTGCTTATGATCCCTAAGGCCTAGCGCTGGAGCACCCGTGGTGGCGGCGCACCAGCTACTGTTTGGTAGTCTCCTCCCAAACAGTGCGGCTGTGTCCGTATTCCCCTTCTAAGCAGAACCAATGCCTTACCTTCTCCTCGTGCTCCGTCCACAGCCTGGTAATGTCTGCTGGGCCTGCTAGTAACATACGACACAGTCGCCCGTTGAGACAGCACTTGTACAGTGGGTAAGCGTTGTTGCAACCCTGCAGAGAGTTGTTGGAGCAACTCTTTCCAATATGCGTGTAAGACGCTATTAGGAAAGATCACTCAAAAAATGGTAAGACTATTAAAATAAATCAAAATTAACGCTTAGGGCTGCCAAACACAGCAGCCCTGTGACCATGGTCCGACTCCTGCTGCACCAAACAAATGGACGAGCCCGGTGCATCCTGGGAGGCCACAAAGCTTGTGATCGATTTGGTGCCAATCCGCTGACGTTCCAGCATATCCCAATGTTATCCTGTGGACCCAGCCGGAGAAATTACAAATATACAAAAAAAAAACTGAATTAACAATACAGGGCTGAAAACATGCCCTGCTCCTGCAGGCACTTAAAAAGCACTGGCCTCATGGGAGTTGAAGAGGATGAGCTTATTCTAAAGCTACAAGTTTGTTTAGATTTAAATGCCAGCTCCCTGGTCCCCAACGGCAACCCCATGGTCGTGTTCCCCAGCTTGCATGAAGGAGAAATATGGTTATGACATTATGGGGAAGATAGCTTCAAGAACCTAGCTAGATGGAGATCCTTTCCACTACTTTCACAAAGGTAAGATAAAATCTTCAAACCTTAGCTCTCGCATTGACTTAAGGTGCATGGTTTTCCCCAACTACACTTATTTGGCATTAAACCATCTTACGTTTTCTCTCTCTCCTCATCTGCATGTTGGAGATAGATGGTCCCACTGTTTTCTTTGACCGATTCCTCCAGTGGGCTCAGAAGGTCCTCTAGCTCTTTCTGTTGAGAAAGGATGAAATCGAGTTCTTGGTCCAGCCTAGTAAGTGAAAAAATAAACTCAGACAAAAGGAACCCGGTCGAAATGTGAAGCTTAATAGAATCTTGAGTATTGTTCTTTAGTAAACATTTAGACAATGGAAAATCTGGAACATATGCTTGGTCCATAAAACCTACCTCATGCTCTTTTTGTTGCAAAATATTTTAAGATTATTTATGATCCTGTTTTCTGTTACTTTGGATGTATAAGAATTCCCTCAAAAGAGGGAAAAAATTAAAGTTTTGTGCGTTAAAGATGTCGTGTGGAGAATAAAGGTGAGACAACCAGGATACCTAGTAGCTCTACCTCAAATAAACAAATATTAGATACATTTAAACAGATGTAGCCACACTCATCGTTGCCGTGCAGTGTAGGCACGACTAGTGTGCCCGCGTCTGTACGCACGCCATAGACATCTATGGTGCAATCACCGGATACTCTTAGTCGCAGTGAGGCGCGTACACACCTTGCCGCAATGCGTTTGCCCGTGTTTACTCATCATGGCAAAGATGAGCATGGCTACATCTGTACATCGTAAGGAAGATCATGTCTATTTTGGGTGCACCTTTGCCCAAACTGCAACCAATCCAAAAAACCTTTAAGCTGTGTCAATGAATGCTTTTGAAGTGTAGTGTGAGAAATGCCACCAAAGGCTTTTAACACCTCAAGACTGCAAGGTGATTAACACTCATGAGCAGGTCTATTTTGTTTAACTGCATTCACTTGTTATTGATACTTTTTTTTTTATTCCACTACCTGCCAAACAGTTTTTATATTTTTTTTTCATAATAAATACAGAAATAAGATTTTACTCACCGGTAAATCTATTTCTCGTAGTCCGTAGTGGATGCTGGGGACTCCGTAAGGACCATGGGGAATAGACGGGCTCCGCAGGAGACTGGGCACTCTAAGAAAGATTTAGTACTACTGGTGTGCACTGGCTCCTCCCTCTATGCCCCTCCTCCAGATCTCAGTTAAGGAAACTGTGCCCGGAAGAGCTGACAGTACAAGGAAAGGATTTTGGAATACAGGGTAAGACTCATACCAGCCACACCAATCACACCGTATAACTTGTGATAAACTTACCCAGTCAACAGTATGAACAACAGAGCATCAAACAATGGATGCCAACATAACATAACCCTTTATTAAGCAATAACTATATACACATATTGCAGAAAGTCCGCACTTGGGACGGGCGCCCAGCAATCACTACGGACAACGATAAATAGATTTTCCGGTAAGTAAAATCTTATTTTCTCTAACGTCCAAGTGGATGCTGGGGACTCCGTAAGGACCATGGGGATTATACCAAAGCTCCAAAACGGGCGGGAGAGTGCGGATGACTCTGCAGCACCGAATGGGCAAACACAAGGTCCTCCTCAGCCAAGGTATCAAACTTGTAGAACTTAGCAAATGTGTTTGGACCCGACCAAGTAGCTGCTCGGCAAAACTGTAATGCCGAGACCCCTCGGGCAGCCGCCCAAGAAGAGCCCACTTTCCTTGTGGAGTGGGCTTTCACTGATTTTGGATGCGGCAATCCAGCCGCAGAATGAGCCTGCTGAATCATGTTACAGATCTAGCGAGCAATGGTTTGCTTTGAAGCCGGCGCACCCAGCTTGTTGGATGCATACAGGATAAACAGCGAGTCAGTTTTCCTGACTCCAGCCGTCCTGGCTACATAGATCTTCAAAACCCTGACTACATCAAGCAACTTGGAATCCTCCAAGTCACGAGTAGCCGCAGGCACCACAATGGGTTGGTTCAAATGAAAAGATGACACCACCTTCAGCAGAAATTGCGGACAAATCCGTAATTCTGCCCAGTCCATATGGAAAACCAGATAAGGGCTTTTACATGACAAAGCCGCCAATTCTGACACACGCCTAGCCGAAGCTAAGGCCAATAGCATGACCACTTTCCACGTGAGATACTTCAGCTCCACGGTTTTAAGTGGCTCAAACCAGTGTGATTTCAGGAAACTCAACACCACGTTAAGATCCCAAGGTGCCACTGGAGGCACAAACGGGCTGACTATGCAGCACTCCCTTTACAAAAGTCTGAACTTCAGGAAGAGAAGCCAGTTCTTTCTGAAAGAAAATGGATAGGGCCGAAATCTGGACCTTAATTTTAGGCCCAAAGTCACTCCCGACTGTAGGAAGTGAAGGATACGGCCCAGCTGGAATTTCTCTGAAGGAGCCTTCCTGGCCTCACAACAAGCAACATATTTTCGCCATATACGGTGATAATGTTTAGCCGTCTCTTCCTTCCTAGCCTTTATTAGCGTAGGAATAACCTCATCCGGAATCCCTTTTTCTGCTAGGATCCGCCATGCCGTCAAACGCAGCCGCAGTAAGTCTTGGAACAGACAGGGCCCCTGTTGCAACAGATCCTGTCTGAGGCAGAGGCCATGGGTCCTCTGCGAGCATTTCTTGCAGTTCCGGATACCAAGACCTTCCTGGCCAATCCGGAACTAATAAGTATTGTTCTCACTCCTCTTTTCCTTACGATTCTCAGCACCTTGGGTATGAGTGGAAGAGGAGGAAACACAAACCGACTGGAACACCCACGGTGTCACTAGTGCGTCTATAGCTATCGCCTGAGAGTCTCTTGACCTGGCGCAATATCTCTGTAGCGTTTTGTTGTGGCGGGATGCCATCATGCCCACCTGTGGCAGTTCCCACTGCCTTGCAATCTGCGTGAAGACTCCTTGATGAAGTCCCAACTCTCCCGGGTGGAGGACGTGCCAGCTGAGGAAGCCTGCTTCTCAGTCGTCCCCTCCCGGAATGAACACTGCTGACAGTGCTCTTACGTGATTCTCCGCCCAGCGAAGAATTCTGGTGGCCTCCGCCAATACCACACTGCTCCTTGTGCCGCCTTGGCAGTTTACATGAGCCACTGCTGTGATGTTGTCCGACTGAATAAGCACCGTTTTTTTCGCGAAGCAAGTTCTCCGCTTGACTTAGGGCGATGCATATGGCCCTTAATTCCAGGATATTTATGTGAAGGCAAGTCTCCTGACTTGACCTCCGCCTTTGGAAATGGTTTTCCTTGTGTGACTGCCCCCCACCCTCGGAGGCTTGTATCCGTGGTCACCAGGACCCAGTCCTGAATGCCGAAACTGCGACCTTCGAGAAGGTGAGCACTCTGCAGCCACCACAGGAGAGACACCCTGGCCCTGGAGGATAGGGTGATTAACCGATGCATCTGAAGATGTGATCCGGACCACTTGTCCCGTAAGTCCCATTGGAAGGTCCTCGCATGGAACCTGCCGAAGGGAATGGCCTCGTATGATGCCACCATCTTTCCCAGGACTCGAGTGCAGTGATGCACTGACACCTGTTTTGGTTTCAATAGATTCCTGACCAGTGTCACGAGCTCCTGAGCTCTCTCTATCGGGAGATAAACCCTTTTCTGGTCTGTGTCTAGAAGAGGCAGATGAGCTGTAGGAACCAACTGCGACACTGGAATACATAGAATCCAGCCGTGTTGCCGTTACACTTCCAGAGAAAGTGATACGCTGTTCCGCAACTGCTCTCTCAATCTCACTCTTATGAGGAGATCGTGATAATAGTGACACCTTGCTGTGTTGTGCAGCTTCTTTCCTCTGCCCCCGCCTCTGGCAAGAAAGGACGCACCTCAGACTTTCTTGTTTCTTTGTTCGGAAGGCTGCATTTGATAATGGTGTTGCTTTCCTAGGGTGTGCAGGAATATAAGGCAAAATATCAGAATCACCAGCTATAGCTGTGGAGACCAGGTCCGAGAACCCTTCTCCCCACAATCCTCAGCCTTCTATATGCCTCTTATGTCGGCATCCTCTGTCCATTGCATATTCTACAGGACACGTCAAGCAGAAATCGACATAGCTTTGATTTCTAGGACCCAGTATACACGTCTCTTTGGGCATGTTTTATTATATATATATATATATATATATATATATATATATATATATATATATATATATATATATATATATATATACACATACATACATCTCTTAAGACAGCATCTTTAATATATATATATATATATATATATATATATATATATAAACACATATATGTACATACTAGGGTCTCAATTAGTCCACGCCGTCACAGCGCTATAAACCCATGCCGACCCAATCGCCGGTCTGAGTAGTGTACTAGAATGTGTACACTATCTGCAGGATCCCTGCGAATAGCTGTTACGTCAGGGCTACCTCTTGGGCAAACGTGACACCCTAGGGGAAGATTCCCATCATATCTTGGTGGGGAAAGGATACTGCCTGTGAATTCTTTGTGGGAAGCTGCAGCTTCTTGTCTGGAGATTCCCGCTCTTTTTCCTCATGAGAGGAGGGAAATTTACCTCAGCTTTCTTCCCCTTAAACATGTGTACCCTTGTGTCAAGGACAGATGAGTCATCAGTGATATGCAAATCATCTTTTATTACAATAATCATATATTGAATACATTTCTGCCATTTTGGCTGTAACTTTGCATTAACATAGTCGACACTGGAGTCACATTCCGTGTCGACATCAGTGTCTATTATTTTGGATAGTGAGCATTGTGAGACTCTGAAGGTCTCTGCGACATAGGGACAGACATGGGTACATTTCCTGTCTGTTCTCTAATCTTTTGTGCAATAAATTCACCTTAGCACTTAATTACACATATCCAAACAGGTGTCTGCGTTGTCGACGGAGACCACCTCTCGCACACACATTTGCTCCATCTCCTCCTTATGGGAGCCTTTTACCTCAGACATGTCGACACACGTACCGACACACCACACTCACAGGGGATGCTCTATTTGAAGACAGTTCCCCCTTAAGGCCCTTTGGAGAGACAGAGAGAGAGTATGCCAGCACACACCCCAGCGCTATATGTCCCAGGAATCAAACAGTAACTTAGTGTTAACCCAGTAGCTGCTGTATATATTGTTTTTGCACCAAATTTATGTGCCCCCCCTCTTTTTTTACCCTCTTCTACCGTGCAGGGGAGAGCCTGGGGAGCTTCTCTCAGCGGATCTGTGGAGAGAAAATGGCGCTGGTGAGTGCTGAGAAAGAAGGCCCCGCCCCCTCAGCGGCGGGCTTCTGTCCCGCGATTTTGTGTAAAATTAATGGCGGGGGCTCATGCATATTACAGTGCCCAGCTGTATATATGCTGCTTTTGCCAGGAGGTAATCAATTGCTGCCCAGGGCGCCCCCCCTTGCGCCCTGCACACTACAGTGACCGGAGTGTGTGGGTTAGTGTGGGCGCAATGGCGCACAGCTGCAGTGCTGTGCGCTACCTCAGTGAAGACAGGAGTCTTCTGCCGCCGATTTTGACGTCTTCTTGCTTCAACCCGCCGGCTTCTGTCTTCTGGCTCTGCGAGGGGGAAGGCGTCTCGGCTCCGGGAACGGACGACCAAGGTTAGGTTCCTGTGTTCGATCCCTCTGGAGCTAATGGTGTCCAGTAGCCTAAGAAGCGCAACCTAGCCGCAGTTAGTAGGTTTGCTTCTCTCCCCTCAGTCCCACGTAGCAAAGAGTCTGTTGCCAGCAGAAGCTCTCTGAAAATAAAGAACCTAACTAAAATACTTTCTTATTAGCAAGCTCAGGAGAGCTCACTAAAAGCACCCAGCTCTGTCCGGGCACAGATTCTAACTGAGGTCTGGAGGAGGGGCATAGAGGGAGGAGCCAGTGCACACCAGTAGTACTAAATCTTTCTTAGAGTGCCCAGTCTCCTGCGGAGCCCGTCTATTCCCCATGGTCCTTACGGAGTCCCCAGCATCCACTAGGAAGTTAGAGAAATAATGCTTTTATGTTTAGGTCTACATATTTATTTATGCATACGGGGTTATCAAAGATATACACGAATCAAGGTCATGGAAAGATCTAGCCATAGGAAGAGGCACCTGGTCTGTGGCTATAAGAGAAGACAATAGGGGACAGAGACGATTGGCTATCAGCTTAGCATAAAGCTTAACATACTGTATGTGTTTAACAGCACTGTCGGACGATAATTTTTAACTGAAGTGGGAGCTTTACCTGGTTTGGGTACGGCCACAACTTGCGCTTCAAGCATCTCTTTCGGGAAATTTCCAACACCAGATGCCTCTTAAAACATTAAACAAAACTGGGGCCGATTCAGTCTTATAACTTTTATAAAAAAGGAGATTTATGGTAGACTTACCATAATTAAATCTTTTTGCGAAGTACACTGGGAATAACATCGGGGTGTAGAGTTGGATCTTGATCCGAGGCACCAACAGGCTAAAAGCTTTGACTGTTCCCAGGATGCATTACACCGCCTCCTCTAGCACCCCGCCCCCGGACACAGGAGCTCAGTTTCGTTAACCAGTCAAATGCAGTAGCAGGTAAAATAGAGACGGTAGATGTTAGAAACATAGAACCACATTCTCACAACAGGAGAAGGTACTGTACCAGCGGCTAATGCCATACAAACCTAAAGAAGCTAAGTGCGTCAGGGTGGGCGCCCTGTGGAATCCAGTGTACCTTGCAGAAAGATTTAACTATGGTAAGTCTACCATAAATCTCATTTTCTGCAGCGGAGTACACTGGTATTCCACAGGGAATAATATCGGGGATGTCCTTTAGCAGTTCCTCATGGGAGGGGACGCACTGTAGCAGGTACAAGAACCTGGCGTCCAAAGGAAGCATCCTGGGAGGCAGAAGTATCAAAGACATAGAACCTGATGAACGTGTTCACAGAGGACCACGTAGCCGCCTTGCACAATTGTTCTTGGGAAGCGCCACGGCGAACCGCCTAAGAAGGTCCAACAGACCAAATAAATTGTGCCTGGATAGCAGCAGGAGCTGGGAGACCACACTGCGCATAAGCTTGTGCAATCACTATTCTAATCCATCTGGCCAAAAATTGCTTATTCACAGGCCAGCCACGTTTGTGAAAACCAAAAAGGACAAAAAGAGAATCTGACCTCCTGATGGAGGCAGTCCTCTCCACATATACATAGATGTACCACATCCAAAGAGCGTTCTTTGGAGGACAAACCAGGAGAGATAAAGGCCGGAACCACAATCTCTTGGTTAACGTAAAAAGATGACACCACCTTAGGTAGATAACCAGGGCGCGTTCTAAGGACTGCGCGGTCACAGTGAAAAATCAGAAAGGGTGGACAAAGCGCCTAAGTCCGACACCCTCCTAGCAGAGGCAATAGCAAGCAGAAACACGACCTTAAGTGTAATGTATTTAAGGTCTACAGAATCACAAGGCTCAAATGGAGACTCTTGCAGGGCATTCAGCACAACAGACAGATCTCATGGAGCCACAGGCGGGACATAGGGAGGCTAAATCCGTAAAACACCCTGAGTGAAAGTGTGAACATCAGGAAGAGACGCAATCTTTCTCTGAAACCATACCAAGGCAGATATATGAACCTTGAGGGAGGCCAAAAGAAGGCCTAAGTCCAGGCCTTGCTGTAGAAAAGCCAAAAGTCTGGAAATACTGAACTTGTATACATTATAATTCTTGGCAGCACACCAGGTTAAGTAAGAATCCCAGACCCTATAATAAATCCAAGCTGAAGTTGGTTTACGGGCTTTTAACATAGATTGGATGACCGCCTCAGAGAAACCTTTGGCTCTCAAGAGTGAAGCTTCAAGACCCACGCCATCAAAACCAGTCTAGCCAGGTCCGGGAAGACACAAGGGCCATGAAAGAGGAGGTCTCGGCGTTGAGGAAGTAAAAGAAGGTGCTCTATCGAGATACCCTGCAGGTCTGAGTACCAATGCCGTCTGGGCTACGCTGGAGCGTCTAGAAGTAGTACACCTCCTTCTTGCTTGAACTTCTGTATTACTCTGGGCAGGAGTGACACTGGAGGGAACACGTATGGCAGCCGAAAGTTCCATGGAATTGCCAGAGCGTCCACGAACGCTGCTTGAGGATTCCTTGTCCTTGCTCCGAAGACCGGAATCTTGTGATTGTGTCAAGACGCCATCAGGTCTACATCTGCTAGGTCCCACTTGCCCACTAGAAGTTGAAAGACTTCCGGATGAAGACTCCACTCTCTGGTGTGTACGTCCTGATGACTGACGAAGTCCGCTTCCCAGTTGAGGTACCCCGGAATGAACATTACCGATATGGCTGGCAGATGGTGTTCCGCCCATTGAAGAATTTTTAACACTTCTATCATTGCCAGACGGCTTCGAGTGCCACCTTAATGATTTATGTACGCCACCGTGAAGGCGTTGTTCGACTGTACTTGAACAGGCCTGTTCTGTACCAGAGGCATGGCAAGTTTCAGAGCATTGAACACCGCCCGCAATTCCAGAATGTTTATCGGGAGGAAAGATTCCTTCCTGGTCCACCGAGAGTGTTGCTCTAACACCGCGCGCCAACCCCAGCAGACTGGCATCCGTCGTTAGGAGGACCCAGTTGGAGATCCAGTAGGGACGACCCCAGCTCAATTATTAGTCCTGTAGCCACCAGGTCAGTGACAGACGAACCTCCGGAGTCAAGGAAATCATGTGAGATCTGATCCGGTGAGGCAGGCCGTCCCACTTGGAAAGTATTAACCTCTGTAATGAAATGGCGGTAATGAAATTGAGCGTAATCTACCATGTCGAAAGCCAACACCATGAGGCCTAGTACTTGCATCGCTGAGGATTAGTATTTGGGAGACATGCAGTCTTGGCAGACGCCAAGTCAGTCACAATCTTGTTCAGATCTTCCCCAAATAGTATATCTCCCTTAAAAGGCAGCACCTCCAAGGTCTTCTTATAGTCCAGGTCCACCAACAAGGACCGTAACCACAGAATCTGGCGAGCAAGGATGGACGTAGTAGACACTTTGGCCGCCATAACACCTGCATCAGAGGCCGCCTCCTGAATGTAATGGGAGGCTATGGTTATATACTGTATGATGGACATTGTCAGAAAAATTAGGAGGTAGCTCTGCCTCAACTGCTTGAACCCAGGCTACAAAACCTTTTGCAGCCCAAGAGGCTGCCATAGTGGGTCTATGTACAGTACCAGCAAAAGTGTAAATAGACTTCGAGCAGCACTCCACACGCTTATTCGTCAGTTCCTTCAGAGAAGTGACGGTGGTGACAGGCAGAGTAGACGACACCACAAGACGAGCTATATGCAAGTCCACTGGTGGCAGGGTTTCCCACTTGTTACTTAACTCTGCAGAGATAGGATAACGAGCTAGCATCTTTTTAGACAGGGAAAATTTATTTCCTGGAGACTCCCAGGAATCCCGACGTATGTCAATTAAATGGTCAGAATGAGGTAAGACTATTTTAGTAACCTTCTGACGTTTGAACTTATCAGGTTTCTTGGACATATCTGGATGGTCAGTCATGTCATCAATCTGAAGAATCAGTTTGATAGCCTCCACAGTCTTCCGGTACCTCTATCCAGGAAGCAACTGCTTTTGCCATCCAAGCTGAAGGCATGGCTGGCCTTATGACTGCCCCAGACAGAGAAAATATGGTTTTCAGAAAACCATCCACTCTATCTGTGACATCATCCAATGACGTTGATGGCAAAGGCAATATAGATTTTTGCACTAATCGAATGACATGCGTATTTACTTTTGGAGCCATTTCCCATTTTAAACAGTCCCCAGCTAGAAAAGGATAATTGGAATCCCATTTTTTGGGAATTCTAGATTTTTTTACTGGGTGTAACCCAAGCCTCTTTCATGATTTTCGTTAGCTGGTCTGACCCTGGAAACTCAGTCTTACCTGCTTTGGGCAGTTTAAATACAGGTGCCTTGGCTTTTAACACAGGCTCTGCTGAATCCTCTACGGATAGACTGGCCTTTATTTCTCTAATTAACTCAGCTATATCCAATAAGCTGATACCCTCTACTTGTTCTTCGTATATGCCGAAGTAGAGTATATAGAGCTTTCATCGTCCGATGAATCATCCTGTGTAGCCTGTGAAGTTGACGATTTACTTACACTTGGTTTATCAGCTGGTCTCTTTGGATAAGTTGGTGAGGGAAATGATATACAGTGGGTAGGGAGCTGCATGTATGGGTTATTAGTGTACCCCATTCCTGGTAGCGAAGCTGTAGGAATTATACTGGACAAGGTCTGTGCAAACATCGCCCAAGGTGGATCTATCTGTATCGGACGCTAAACAGGGATCTGACTTGTAATCTGCTGAAACGCAAAACAATTTGCACATAAATCATCCTGTACCAGATCCTGAGAGGATAATACAGTTTTGCAAGACAAACATGATATGAGTGTTGGTGTTACTGTCAGTGTACCCTCGTTACCTTTGCCGCTCTTAGACATGATAAATAATCAGCACTTTACAGTGGACTACAGAATTTGTGACTGTAATCACTTAACAGTCTAAAGTGATATCAATCTGACCCTACCCATGCACCAGCATTGAGGACCAGAGAAAACAACATATATTAAAGTCAGCAATCACACTAGCAGTCAGTCACATGTTATATATTAGTCACATGAGCACATAATCAACTACAAACAGTATGTAGGAGTACAGATTACTGAATTCTGTTTTATACAGATCTTAAAGTAATCAGACGCAATGCCAAGAAAACCACAGCAATGTACACAGACTCATATGCAATAGGCACTTAAATGTAAGTATTCATATTGACAAAAGTAGATAGAAATTTAGTGCTGTATAACCCGTACTCAGTAGAGTGGGATACAGGGAGACTCACCTCACTTCCAAGATCGATCAATACGTTAGCGAACACTGAGTGGATCCAACCGCTACTAGTGTACACTGCCGCTCCGGGAACTTTTAAGATGCACTGTGCATACAAACGCGACGGTCATACAGACGCCTGAACTGCGACCGGGTCTCCTCGCAGTAGCACTTAATGAACACAGACGCGGCGGCCTATGCTGCAACCGAGACCCCTCGTGGTAGCGTCCGAGATGGAAGTGAGGCAACAGTTCATGGTGGGAGACCGACGGAAAATGGTCATGAACTGGGGGGAGGGGTGACCAGGAAAGCGTCTTACTCCCCACCGCTGACATCAACCCTAGAGATTGCAGCCTCATACTATTCCTGGTGCCTTATGATCCCTAAGGCCTAGTGCTGGAGCACACGTGGTGGCGTTGCATCAGCTACTGTTTGGTAGTCTCCACCCAACACAGTGCGGCTGTATTCCCCGACTACGTGGAACCGATGCCTTATCTTCTCCCCGTGCTCCGACCACCGCCTGGTAACATCTGCTTGGCCTGCTAGTATATCCGACACAGAAGCCCGTGGAGACGGCACTGTACACATGGGTAAGCGTTGTTGCGACCTGGCAGAGAGTTGTTGAAGCAACTCTTTCCAGTTCGCTCAAAACATAGTAAGACTATAAAAATAAAATAAGAAACCTTAGGGCTGCCAAGAACAGCAGCCCTCTGACAATGGTCCGGCTCCTGCCGCACCACACAAAAAACTGATTTGCCTGAGCCAGTGAGCGGGGATATATGGATGGGCCTGTTGCATCCTGGGAGGACTGAAAGCTTGTGATCGTTTGGTGTCGCTCCATCATATCCCATTGTTATCCTGTGGATAACCTGTGGACCCTGCCGGAGAAATCTGCAGTTGATGGCACCCTGGGCAAGGGGAGGAGCTACAGGTCAAGCGCCGTCAACCATATGCTGGACTTACACCCCGGGTACTGTGAGCCTTATTAAATGGGGTGTTAGTACACCCGAGCTGTACTCATACGCCCCGGTGGTCTAGTGGGGTCCCTGTTCGGTGACAGTGTCCATGCCAGCACTGCGACCCGTCTCCCTAGGTCACTGACGGAACGCGATTTAATACCCTTTTAACCCCGTAGCAGCCACATGAACCAGCAGAGCAGCTGTGACTGTGTGCCTAGGCCAGAGCATCTCCGCCGCACGTACCAGGGATCTAAGCCGCAGGAGTATGTGACGCCGCTTTGGAGGTGACGGAGCTGCAGCGCTGAAGTATCACCCTGACATACAACGCTGACAGCCCTTGAAGAAATCTTCTTGCATAAAAGCTTTTCAGGGCTGCCCAGTGCAGCTCCCCTGTTAAGTGACCTGCTGTTGCAGGCACCAACTCAAAACGGAGCTCATAGTGCCTGGAGGCGGGGGCTATAGAGGAGGCCCCAATGCATCCTGGTACAGCCTAAAGCTTTAGCCTGTTGGTGCCTCTGGATCAAGATCCACTCTACACCGTGATGTTTCCCTGTGGAACACAATGTACCCTGCTGCAGAAATAAATTATAAAATGAACATAACTAGTAATTTCACAATATAAAAGTGACCAGTTTCATAGAAAAAAGAAAATAAGAATTTACTCACCGGTAATTCTATTTCTCGTAGTCCGTAGTGGATGCTGGGGACTCCGTAAGGACCATGGGGAATAGCGGGCTCCGAAGGAGGCTGGGCACTCTAGAAAGATCTTAGACTACCTGGTGTGCACTGGCTCCTCCCACTATGACCCTCCTCCAAGCCTCAGTTAGGATATTGTGCCCGGACGAGCAGACATAATAAGGAAGGATTTAGAATCCCGGGTAAGACTCTTACCAGCCACACCAATCACACCGTACAACTCGTGATATGAAACCCAGTTAACAGTATGAAACAACAGAGCCTCTCAACAGATGGCTCAACAAAAACCCGATTTAGTTAACAGTAACTATGTACAAGTATTGCAGATAAACCGCACTTGGGATGGGCGCCCAGCATCCACTACGGACTACGAGAAATAGAATTACCGGTGAGTAAATTCTTATTTTCTCTGACGTCCTAGTGGATGCTGGGAACTCCGTAAGGACCATGGGGATTATACCAAAGCTCCCAAACGGGCGGGAGAGTGCGGATGACTCTGCAACACCGAATGAGAGAACTCCAGGTCCTCCTCAGCCAGGGTATCAAATTTATAGAATTTTGCAAATGTGTTTGCCCCTGACCAAGTAGCAGCTCGGCAAAGTTGTAAAGCCGAGACCCCTCGGGCAGCCGCCCAAGATGAGCCCACCTTCCTTGTGGAATGGGCATTGACAGATTTTGGCTGTGGCAGGCCTGCCACAGAATGTGCAAGCTGAATTGTATTACAAATCCAACGAGCAATAGTCTGCTTAGAAGCAGGAGCACCCAGCTTGTTGGGTGCATATAGGATAAACAGCGAGTCAGATTTTCTGACTGTAGCTGTTCTGGAAACATATATTTTCAGTGCCCTGACAACGTCTAGCAACCTGGAGTCCTCCAAGTCCCTAGTAGCTGCAGGCACCACAATAGGCTGGTTCAGGTGAAACGCTGACACCACCTTTGGGAGAAACTGGGGACGAGTCCTCAATTCTGCCCTATCCATATGGAAAATCAGATAAGGGCTTTTACAGGACAAAGCCGCCAATTCTGATACTCGCCTGGCAGAAGCCAAGGCCAATAACATAACCACCTTCCACGTGACATATTTCAGATCCACGGTTTTTAGTGGTTCAAACCAATGTGATTTTAAGAAACTCAACACCACGTTGAGATCCCAAGGTGCCACAGGAGGCACAAACGGGGGCTGAATATGCAGCACTCCTTTAACAAATGTCTGAACTTCAGGTACTGAAGCTAGTTCTTTTTGAAAGAAAATCGACAGAGCTGAGATCTGTACCTTAATGGAGCCCAGTTTTAGGCCCATATTTACTCCTGCTTGCAGAAAATGCAGAAATCGACCTAGTTGAAATTCCTCCGTTGGGGCCTTTTCGGCCTCACACCATGCAACATACTTCCGCCATATGCGGTGATAATGAGTTGCTGTGACCTCTTTCCTGGCTTTAATAAGCGTAGGAATGACTTCCTCCGGAATGCCCTTTTCGTTCAGGATCCGGCGTTCAACCGCCATGCCGTCAAACGCAGCCGCGGTAAGTCTTGGAACAGACAGTTCTGCTGTAGCAGGTCTTGTCTGAGCGGCAGAGACCACGGGTCCTCTGAGATCATCTCTTGAAGTTCCGGGTACCACGCTCTTCTTGGCCAATCCGGAACCACGAGAATTGTGTTTACTCCTCGCTTTCTTATTATTCTCAATACCTTTGGTATGAGAGGTAGAGGAGGGAACACATAAACTGACCGGTACACCCACAGTGTCACTAGAGCGTCCACAGCTATCGCCTGAGGGTCTCTTGACCTGGCGCAATACCTCTCTAGTTTTTTGTTTAGGCGGGACGCCATCATGTCCACCTGTGGACGACCCCATTGATTTACAATCATTTGGAAGACTTCTGGATGAAGTCCCCACTCTCCCGGGTGGAGGTCGTGCCTGCTGAGAAAGTCTGCTTCCCAGTTGTCCACTCCCGGGATGAACACTGCTGACAGTGCTAGTACATGATTCTCCGCCCATCGGAGAATTCTTGTGGCTTCTGCCATTGCCATCCTGCTTCTTGTGCCGCCCTGTCGATTCACATGGGCGACTGCCGTGATGTTGTCTGACTGGATCAGCACCGGCTGGTGTAGGAGCAGGGATTTTGCTTGACTTAGGGCATTGTAAATGGCCCTTAGTTCCAGAATATTTATGTGAAGGGCAGTCTCCTGACTTGACCATAGTCCTTGGAAGTTTCTTCCCTTCTTGACTGCCCCCCAGCCTCGTAGGCTGGCATCCGTGGTCACCAGGACCCAGTCCTGTATGCCGAATCTGCAGCCCTCCAGAAGATGAGCACTCTGCAGCCACCACAGAAGAGACACCCTGGTTCTTGGGGACAGGGTTATCAAGCGATGCATCTGAAGATGCGATCCGGACCACTTGTCCAACAGGTCCCACTGAAAAATTCTGGCATGGAACCTGCCGAATGGAATTGCTTCGTAAGAAGCTACCATCTTTCCCAGGACCCGCGTGCAGTGATGCACCGATACCTGTTTTGGTTTTAGTAGGTCTCTGACTAGAGAAGACAACTCCCTGGCTTTCTCCTCCGGGAGAAGCACTCTTTTCTGGACTGTGTCCAGAATCATTCCCAGGAACATTAGACGTGTCGTGGGGACCAGCTGTGACTTTGGGATATTCAGAATCCAGCCGTGCTGGCGCAGCACTTCCTGAGATAGTGGTACTCCCACTAACAACTGTTCCTTGGATCGTGCCTTTATTAGGAGTTCGTCCAAGTATGGGATAATTAAAACTCCCTTTTTTCGAAGGAGTATCATAATTTCCGCCATAACCTTGGTAAATACCCTCGGTGCCGTGGAGAGTCCAAACGGCAGCGTCTGGAATTGGTAATGGCAATCCTGTACCACAAATCTGAGGTACTCCTGGTGAGGATGGTAAATGGGGACATGCAGGTAAGCATCCTTGATGTCCAGGGATACCATGTAATCCCCCTCATCCAGGCTTGCAATAACCGCCCTGAGCGATTCCATCTTGAACTTGAATTGTTCAAGGATTTCAAATTTAAAATGGGTCTCACCGAACCGTCCGGTTTCGGCATCACAAATAGTGTGGAATAGTAACCCCGGCCTTGTTGAAGTAGGGGTAACCTGATTATCACCTGCTGGGAATACAGCTTGTGAATCGCTGCTAGCACCGCCTTCCTGTCTGAGGGAGCAATAGGCAAGGCAGATTTTAGGAACCGGTGGGGTGGAGCCGCCTCGAATTCCAGCTTGTATCCCTGAGATACTATTTGAAGGATCCAGGGATCCACCTGTGAGCGAGCCCACTGATCGCTGAAATTCATGAGGCGGGCCCCCACCGTACCTGGCTCCGCCTGTGGAGCCCCACCGTCATGCGGCGGACTTGGAAGAGGAAGCGGGGGAGGACTTTTGTTCCTGGGAACCTGCTGTTTGCTGCAGCCTTTTTCCGATACCTCTGCCTCTAGACAGAAAAGACCCTCCTTTTCCCCGCTTGTTTTTCTGGGTCCGAAAGGACTGAACCTGATAAAATGGCGCCTTCTTAGGCTGTGAGGGGACATGGGGTAAAAATGCTGACTTCCCAGACGTTGCTGTGGAAACTAGGTCGGAGAGACCATCCCCAAATAATTCCTCCCCTTTATAAGGCAAAACTTCCATGTGCCTTTTGGAATCTGCATCTCCAGTCCACTGGCGAGTCCATAAGCATCTCCTAGCAGAGATGGATAATGCACTTACTTTAGATGCCAGCTGGCAGATTTCCCTCTGTGCATCTCTCATGTATAAGACTGCGTCTTTGATATGGTCAATTGTTAGCAGAATCGTGTCTCTGTCTAATGTGTCAATATTTTCTGACAGTTTATCTGACCACGCAGCGGCAGCACTGCACATCCATGCTGACGCAATAGCTGGTCTAAGTATAATGCCTGAGTGTGTATATACAGACTTCAGGATCGCCTCCTGCTTTCTATCAGCAGGTTCCTTAAGGGCGGCCGTATCCTGGGACGGTAGTGCCACCTTTTTAGACAAACGTGTGAGCGCTTTATCCACCCTAGGGGGTGTTTCCCAACGTAACCTATCCTCTGGCGGGAAAGGGAACGCCATTAGTATCTTCTTAGGAATTACCAATTTCTTATCAGGGGAAGCCCACGCTTCTTCACACACTTCATTTAATTCATCTGACGGGGGAAAAACTACAGGTAGTTTTTTCTCCCCAAACATAATACCCTTTTTTGTGGTACCTGGATGTAAATCAGAAATATTTAACACCTCTTTCATTGCCTCAATCATGCAGTGAATGGCCTTAACGGGCATTAAATTTGACTCATCGTCGTCGACACTGGTGTCAGTATCCGTGTCGACATCTACTTGTGCCATCTGAGATAGCGGGCGTTTCAGAGCCCCTGATGACTTTTGAGACGCCTGGACAGGCACGAGCTGAAGACTCGGCTGTCCCCCAGTCGGCATGTCGTAAAACTTTTTATGTAAGGAGTCTATACGTGCACTCATTTCCTGCCATAAACTCATCCACTCAGGTGTCTGCCCCCCAGGGGGTGACATCCCTGCTAAAGGCATCTGCTCCCCCTCCACATCATTATCCTCCTCAAACATGTCGACACAGCTGTACCGACACACTCCACACACACAGGGAATGCTCAAACAGAGGACAGGACCCACAAAAAGCCCTTTGGGGGGACAGAGTAAGAGTATGCCAGCACACACCAGAGCGCTATATATATATATATATATATATATATATATATAGGGACTAACTGAGTTATGTCCCTAATAGCTGCTTTTCAATAAAATAAATATATATATATATATATATATATATATATATATATATATATATATATATATATATATATATATATATATATATACACAGGTTGAGTATCCCATATCCAAATATTCCGAAATACGGAATATTCCGAAATACGGACTTTTTTTCAGTGAGACTGAGAAAGTGAAACCTTTGTTTTTTGATGGCTCAATGTACACAAACTTTGTTTAATACTCAAAGTTATTAAAAATATTGTATTAAATGACCTTCAGGCTGTGTGTATAAGGTGTATATGAAACATAAATGAATTGTGTGAATGTACACACACTTTGTTTAATGCACAAAGTTATAAAAAATATTGTCTAAAATTACCTTCAGGCTGTGTGTATAAGGGGTATATGTAACATAAATGCATTCTCTGCTTAGATTTAGGTCCCATCACCATAATATCTCATAATGGTATGCAATTATTCCAAAATACGGAAAAATCCCATATCCAAAATTCCTCTGGTCCCAAGCATTTTGGATAAGGGATACTCAACCTGTATATATATATATATATATATATATATATATATATATATATAGCCAAATTTAATGTCCCCCCTCTCTTTTCCCTCTTACTGGTACTGTAGATTGCAGGGAAGAGCCAGGGAGCTTCCTTCCAGCCGAGCTGTGAGGGACAAATGGCGCCAGTGTGCTGAGGAGATGGGCTCCGCCCCTTTTTCGCAGCCTATTCTCCCGCTTTTTATGGAATTCTGGCAGGGGTATTTACCTCATATATAGCCCCTGGGGCTATATATTGAGGTATTTTAGCCAGCCAAGGTGTTTTTATTGCTGCCTCAGGGCGCCCCCCCCCAGCGCCCTGCACCATCAGTGACCGGAGTGTGAAGTGTGTGAGAGGAGCAATGGGCACAGCTGCAGTGCTGTGCGCTACCTTGGTGAAGACAGAGTCTTCATGCCGCCGATTTTCCGGACCATCTTCTTGCTTCTGGCTCTGTAAGGGGGACGGCGGCGCGGCTCCGGGACCGAACATCAAGGCTGGGCCTGCGGTCGATCCCTCTGGAGCTAATGGTGTCCAGTAGCCTAAGAAGCCCAATCCGGCTGCAAGCAGGCGAGTTCGCTTCTTCTCCCCTTAGTCCCTCGCTGCAGTGAGCCTGTTGCCAGCAGGTCTCACTGAAAATAAAAAAATCTAAGACTATTACTTTCTAAGAGCTCAGGAGAGCCCCTAGTGTGCATCCAACCTCGGCCGGGCACGAAATCTAACTGAGGCTTGGAGGAGGGTCATAGTGGGAGGAGCCAGTGCACACCAGGAAGTCTAAGATCTTTCTAGAGTGCCCAGCCTCCTTCGGAGCCCGCTATTCCCCATGGTCCTTACGGAGTTCCCAGCATCCACTAGGACGTCAGAGAAATAGGATTTTAATACCAGTAAATCCTTTTCTCCTAGTCCGTAGAGGATGCTGGGGACTCCAAAAGGACCATGGGGTATAGACGGGATCCGCAGGAGACGTGGGCACACCATAAGACTTTGAATGGGTGTGAACTGGCTCCTCCCTCTATGCCCCTTCTCCAGACCTCAGTTATAGGAACTGTGCCCAGTGACACAGACATTTCGAGGAAAATAAGATTTTACTTACCGGTAAATCTATTTCTCGTAGTCCGTAGTGGATGCTGCGGACTCCGTAAGGACCATGGGGATAGACGGGCTCCGCAGGAGACATGGGCACTTTAAGAAAGAATTTAGGTTCTGGTGTGCACTGGCTCCTCCCTCTATGCCCCTCCTCCAGACCTCAGTTAGAGAAACTGTGCCCAGAAGAGCTGACAGTACAAGGAAAGGATTTTGGTAATCCAGGGCAAGATTCACACCAGCCATACCAATCACACCGTATAACATGTGTATAACAACCAGTTAACAGTATGACAAACAGAGCATCAGGTCCAACCCTGATGCAACCATAACTTAACCCTTATTGAAGCAATAACTATATACAAGCATTGCAGAATAAGTCCGCACTTCGGACGGGCGCCCAGCATCCACTACGGACTACGAGAAATAGATTTACCGGTAAGTAAAATCTTATTTTCTCTAACGTCCTAGTGGATGCTGGGGACTCCGTAAGGACCAAGGGGATTATACCAAAGCTCCCAAACGGGCAGGAGAGTGCGGATGACTCTGCAGCACCGATTGAGCAAACACAAGGTCCTCCTCAGCCAGGGTATCAAACTTGTAGAACTTTGCAAAAGTGTTTGAACCTGACCAAGTAGCCGCTCGGCAAAGCTGTAATGCCGAGACCCCTCGGGCAGCCGCCCAAGAAGAGCCCACCTTCCTAGTGGAATGGGCCTTAACTGATTTTGGCAGCGGCAATCCAGCCGCAGAATGATCCTGCTGAATCGTGTTACAGATCCAGCGAGCAATAGTTTGCTTTGAAGCAGGAGCGCCAACTTTGTTGGCTGCATACAGAACAAACCGAGCTTCAGTCTTCCTGATCCTAGCTGTTCTGGTCACATAAATCTTCAAAGCCCTGACCACATCCAGGGACTCAGAATCCTCCAAGTCCCGTGTAGCCACAGGCACGACAATAGGTTGGTTCATATGAAAAGGTGAGACCACTTTTTGCAGCGCCAAGAGAGGAATAATTTTTCTATTGCTTTCAACTCTGCCCTATTCACGTGAAAAAACAGGTAGGGGCTTTTAGGTGATAAAGCCGCCAATTCGGAAACACGCCTTGCAGAAGCCAAGGCCAACAACATGGCCACTTTCCAAGTGAGATGTTTCAACTCCACTGTTTTGAGTGGTTCAAACCAAGGTGACCTGAGGAAACTTAATACTACATTAAAATCCCACGGCGCCACCGGAGGTACAAAAGGAGGCTGAATATGCATCACCCCCTTCACAAATGTCTGTACTTCAGGAAGAGAAGCCAATTCTTTTTGAAAGAAAATGGATAAAGCCGAAATTTGGACCTTTATGGACTCTAATTTTAGGCCCAAATTCACTCCTGTTTGCAGGAAGTGAAGCAGACGACCCAAATGGAACTCCTTCGTAGGAGCAGCCCTGGCCTCACACCAAGAAACATATTTTCGCCATATACGGTGATAATGTTTCGATGTCACGTCCTTCCTAGCCTTTATTAGCGTAGGGATGACCTCATCCGGAATACCTTTTTCCGCTAGGATCCAGCGTTCAACCGCCATGCCGCGGTAAGTCTTGGAACAGACAGGGCCCCTGCTGCAGCAGGTCCCGTCTTAGAGGAAGAGGCCACGGATCTTCTGTGAGCAACTCTTGGAGATCCGGATACCAAGTTCTTCGTGGCCAATCTGGAACAATGAGGATTGTTCTGACTCTGCTTAGTCTTATTATTCTCAACACCTTGGGTATGAGAGGTAGAGGAGGGAACACATAGACCGACCTGAACACCCAAGGTGTCACTAGAGTGTCCACCGCTACCGCCTGAGGGTCTATTGACCTGGCACAATACCGCCTTAGCTTTTTGTTGAGACGGGACGCCATCATGTCTATCTGAGTCAGTCCCCACCGACCCACGATCTGTGCGAACACTTCTGGATGAAGTCCCCACTCTCCCGGATGCAGGTCGTGTCTGCTGAGGAAGTCCGCTTCCCAGTTGTCCACCCCCGGGATGAATACTGCTGATAGGGCGCTTACATGACCTTCCGCCCAGCGAAGAATCCTGGTCGTTTCTGCCATGGCCACTCTGCTACTTGTGCCGCCTTGGCGGTTTACATGAGCCACTGCTCAATGTCACATTGTCCGACTGAATCAGAACCGGTTCGTCCCGAAGCAATGTCTCCGCTTGGCGTAGAGCGTTGTCTCTAGATTTGACCAGAGACCTTGGAAATTTCTTCCCAGTGTGACTGCTCCCCAACCTCGGAGGCTTGCGTCCGTGGTCACCAGGATCCAGTCCTGTATTCCGAACCTGCGGCCTTCTAGGAGGTGAGCACTGTGCAGCCACCACAGGAGAGATACCCTGGCTCTGGGAGATAGGGTGATCCTCTGATGCATTTGTAAATGGGACCCGGACCATTTGTCCAGTAGATCCCATTGAAAAGTCCTCGCATGGAACCTTCCGAAGGGGATGGCCTCGTAGGATGCCACCATCTTCCCCAGGACACACGTGCAGTGATGCACTGAAACCTTTTTTTAGCTTTAATAGGTTCCTGACCAGGGCTATGAGCTCCTGAGCCTTTTCCATCGGAAGAAAAACCTTTTCTGGTCTGTGTCTAGAATCAGGCCCAGAAAGGTAAGACGCGTTGTAGGGACTAGCTGGGACTTCGGTATATTGAGAATCCAGCCGTGCCTCTGCAACAACCTCACCGACACGCTGTCCAGCAACTTCTCCCGAGATCTCGCCTTTATGAGGAGATCGTCCAAGTATTGTTATAATTGTGACACCCTGCTTGCGCAGGAGCACCATCATTTCTGCCATTACCTTGGTGAAAATTCTCAGGGCTGTGGAAAGCCCAAACGGCAACGTCTGAAATTGGTAATGACAGTCCAGTACTGCAAATCTCAGGAACGCCTGGTGAGGAGGGAAAATCGGAACATGAAGGTATGCATCCTGTATGTCCAGGGACACCATCCAATCCCCCCCCCCCCCTCCAGGCTGGCGATGACCGCTCTGAGCGATTCCATCTTGAACTTGAACTTTTTCAAGTACAAGTTCAGGGATTTTAGATTCAAAATGGGCCTGACCGAACCGTCCGGTTTCGGGACCACAAACAGGGTTGAGTAATACCCCTTTCCTTGCTGGAGAAGAGGAACTTTGACTATCACCTGTTGTCTGCAATTCAAAAATTGTATCTTCAACACTAACTCCCTCTCTGACAGGGAAGCTGGCAGAGCAGATTTGAAAAACCGGCGAGGAGGCACGTCTTCGAATTCCAGCCTGTATCCCTGAGAAACAATCTCTATAGCCCAGGGATCCACCTGTGAGTGAACCCAGACCTGGCTGAAAAATCGAAGACGTGCCCCCACTTGAGCTGACTCCCCCCGGGAAGCCCCAGCCTCATGCAGTGGACTTTGCAGATGTAGGTGAGGACTTCTGCTCCTGGGAACTAGCTGCATGCAGCTTTTTTCCCTTGCCTTTTCCTCTGGCAAGGTAGGACGATCCCCGTACCTTCTTGCTTTTATTGGAACGAAAGGACTGCATTTGATAATGAGGTGCCTTTTTAGTATGCTGCGGGGGCACATAAGGTAAGAAATTCGATTACCGGCCGTATCAGTAGAGACAAGGTCCGAGAGGCCTTCTCCAAACAACTCCTCCCCCTTGTAAGGCAACGACTCCATATGCCGCTTTGAGTCGGCATCCCCCGTCCACTGTCGGGTCCACAAGAGTCGCCTAGAAGAAATAGACATAGCATTTATTCTGGAGCTTTGAGCATCCCTCATATATAAAGCAGCATCTTTGATATGCTCTAGGGTCTTTAGAATGGTATCCTTATCTAGGGTGTCAAGTTCCGTAGATAAGGAATCTGTCCATGCTGCGACAGCACTACAAACCCAGGCCGATGCCACAGCCGGTCTAACGATAGTACCGGAATGTGTGTAAATGTGCTTCATGGTAACCACCTGCTTACGATCAGCAGGATCCTTGAGGGAAGCTGTATCCTGAGAAGGCAGTGCCACCTTCTTGGATAAGCGTGTCAGCGCCTTGTCTACCTTAGGCGAAGATTCCCATCGTATCCTGTCCTTTTGTGGAAAGGGATACGCCATAAGAATCCTTTTAGGAACTTGTAGCCTCCTATCTGGAGTTCCCAAGCCTTTTCGCACAAGTCGCTTAGCTCAAATGAGGACGGAAAAGTGACCTCAGGCTTTTTCCCTTTATACATGTGTACCCTCGTGTCCGGGACAGGGGGTTCCTCAGTGATATGCAAAACCTCTTTAATGGCAATAATCATGTAACGAATGCCTTTTGCCACCTTTGGCTGTAATTTTGCATCCTCAGTCGACATCCTCCTCCTTAGGTGAGCCTTCCTTGTCAAACATGTCGACACACTTCACACAGGGAATCTCTTTTCTGAAGACAGGTTCCCCCTGAGGCCCCTTGGAGAGACAGAGAGTATGCCAGCACACACCCCAGCGCTATATAACCCTGGATAAAAACACAGACTGCTTACCCAGTAGCGCTGCTTAATGTGTAAACGCCAATAATGTGCCCCCCCCCCCCCCCCCCCCCATTACTTTAAAAACCCCTTTCACAGTGTGTCAAGCAGGGGAGAGTACGGAGAGATTCCTCTCAGCAGTGCTGTGAAGAGAAAGTGGCGCTGGTGAGTGCTGAGGGAGAAGCCCCGCCCCCTCGGCGGCGGGCTTCTGTCCCGCTCAAACTTACTAAAAAATGGCGGGGGCTCTTTTATATACATGTACAGTGCCCACCTGTACATGTATATAGACTTTTGCCATAGGAGAGGTGTTTTATTGCTGCCCAGGGCAGCCCTTACAGTGACCGGAGCGTGTGAGGTGTATGGGAGCTATGACGCACAGCTGTGGTGCTGTGCGTTACCTCTGTGAAGCACCGAAGGCTTCTGCCGCCTGAGACGTCTTCTGGCTTAGTATCTTCTGGCTCTGTGAGGAGAACGGCAGCGCGGCTCTGAGGGTGAACGTCCAGGACGAACCTGTGTTCACTCCCTCTGGAGCTAATGGTGTCCAGTAGCCGAGGAAGCAGAGCCTATCATTTAAGTAGGTCTGCTCCTCTCTCCTCAGTCCCTCGATGCAGGGAGCCTGTTGCCAGCAGTGCTCCCTGAAAAAGAGAAAAAATCCTAACAAAAATGCTTTCTAAGCAGGAAACTCAGGAGAGCTCCCTGCAGTGCACCCATTCTCCTCTGGGAACAGTCTAAAACGGAGGTCTGGAGGAGGGGCATAGAGGGAGGAGCCAATGTACACCCAGAATCCAAAGTCTTCCTTAAAGTGCCCTATCTCCTGCGGAACCCGTCTATTCCCCATGGTCCTTACGGAGTCCCCTGCATCCTCTAGGACGTTAGAGAAATTTGGGATATCAGTCCCTTAATAGAAGCCATCCACTGGGGCTCGGATTCAGAAGGCTGAGACAAAATATTACATTCCTGCGTACATGGAATGGATTCCTCAGGAGAAGATACATATTCTGCCGCACAAGACACGAGTCCCTGGACATGGTTATGTGAGAAATGAACGTTATGGTAAGAAATTACCGTTGATAACGTGATTTCTCTTATGTCCACAGGTATCCACAAGATAACATTGGGATATTGTCGAGCGACAGCGAAAATAACACCAACACAGTCACGAGCTTTCTGGCCTCCCAGGATGCATTGGGGCCTCCACTATATAGTCCCGCCCACTGACTCAGTCAGATCAGTTCTTTCCACAGCGATTTTAGGCAGGAACATTAGGTAGAGACCTGTACAGGCGATAAGAAAACACATGCACACCCTTCCATAGAAGAAGGAAGAGGTTTAGTGATTGTCTAGATCCTCAAATCAGATGTGTCCGGGTGGGATCCCTGTGAACATAAGAGAAATCACATTATCAACGGTAAGTTCTTACCATAACGTTCATATCTCTGGCTGGGTCCACAGAATTATCCACAGGATAACATTGGGATTCCCAAAGCCATTGTAGTGGTGGGGACGCTCCTGATTGCACAGGAGGACCTTTCGCTCGTCATGAGAGGCAAAAGTATCCAAGGCATGATCTATGTAGATTTTAAAGCCCGGACCACGTCCAGCGACGCTTCTCCCGCAGATAGTCCCGATACCTGAAAGGCTGGGACTACAATCTCTTCATTCAGGTGAAACTTTGATACCACCTTTGGAAGATAACTAGATCTCGTTCTGAGAACTGCTCTGTTTGGAAAAAAATTAGGAAAGGAGACTTACTTGATAATGCTCCTAAATCTGACACTTTTCTGGCTGACGCCATTGCCAGTAAAAAAAAAAAAAAGAATTTACTCACCGGTAATTCTATTTCTCGTAGTCCATAGTGGATGCTGGGTACTCCGTAAGGACCATGGGGAATAGACGGGCTCCGCAGGAGACTGGGCACTCTTAAAAGAAAGATTAGGTACTACATCTGGTGTGCACTGGCTCCTCCCTCTATGCCCCTCCTCCAGACCTCAGTTAGGTAAACTGTGCCCGGAAGAGCTGACATTACTAGGAAAGGATTTGGAATCCAGGGTAAGACTCATACCAGCCACACCAATCACACCGTACAACTTGTGATAACTATACCCAGTTAAGAGTATGAACAATAACTGAGCCTCATTCAACAGATGGCTCATAACAATAACCCTTTAGTTAAGCAATAACTATATACATGTATTGCAGAGAGTCCGCACTTGGGACGGGCTCCCAGCATCAACTACGGACTACGAGAAATAGAATTACTTGTGAGTAAATTCTTATTTTCTCTGACGTCCTAGTGGATGCTGGGTACTCCGTAAGGACCATGGGGATTATACCAAAGCTCCCAAACGGGCGGGAGAGAGCGGATGACTCTGCAGCACCGAATGAGCAAACTCAAAGTCCTCCTCAGCCAGGGTATCAAACTTGTAGAATTTTGCAAATGTGTTTGAACCCGACCAAGTAGCAGCTCGGCAAAGTTGTAAAGCCGAGACCCCTCGGGCAGCCGCCCAAGAAGAGCCCACCTTCCTTGTGGAATGGGTATTTACTGATTTAGGATGCGGCAGTCCAGCCGCAGAATGTGCAAGCTGAATCGTGCTACAGATCCAGCGAGCAATAGTCTGCTTTGAAACAGGAGCACCCAGCTTGTTGGGTGCATGCAGGATAAATAGCGAGTCAGTTTTTCTGACTCTAGCCGTCCTGGAAACATAGATTTTCAGGGCCCGGACTACGTCCAGCAACTTGGAATCCTCCAAGTCCCGAGTAGCCGCAGGCACCACAATAGGTTGGTTCAAATGAAACGCTGATACCACCTTAGGAAGAAATTGGGGACGAGTCCTCAATTCTGCCCTGTCCATATGGAAAATCAGATATGGGCTTTTACACGACAAAGCCGCCAATTCTGAGACACGCCTGGCCGAAGCTAAGGCCAACAGCATGACCACCTTCCACGTGAGATATTTTAGCTCCACGGTCTTAAGTGGCTCAAACCAATGTGATTTTAGGAAATCCAATACAACGTTGGAGATCCCAGGGTGCCACTGGAGGCACAAAAGGGGGCTGAATATGCAGCACTCCCTTAACAAACGTCTGAACTTCAGGCAGTGAAGCCAGTTCTTTTTGAAAGAAAATAGACAGGGCCGAAATCTGGACTTTAATGGATCCCAATTTTAGGCCCATAGTCACTCCTGACTGTAGGAAGTGCAGAAATCGACCCAGCTGAAATTCCTATGTTGGGGCCTTCCTGGCCTCACACCAAACAACATATTTTCGCCATATGCGGTGATAATGTTTTGCTGTCACATCCTTCCTAGCTTTTATCAGCGAAGGAATTACTTCATCTGGAATGCCCTTCTCCATTAGGATCCGGCGTTCAACCGCCATGCCGTCAAACGCAGCCGCGGTAAGTCTTGGAACAGACAGGGCCCCTGCTGTAGCAGGTCCTGTCGGAGCGGCAGAGGCCATGGGTCCTCTGAGATCATTTCTTGAAGTTCCGGGTACCAAGTTCTTCTTGGCCAGTCCGGAACAATGAGTATAGTTCTTGCTCCTCTTTTTCTTATTATCCTCAGTACCTTGGGTATGAGAGGAAGAGGAGGGAACACATAAACCGACTGGTACACCCACGGTGTCACTAGAGCGTCCACAGCCATCACCTGAGGGTCCCTTGACCTGGCGCAATATCTTTTTAGCTTTTTGTTGAGGCGAGACGCCATCATGTCCACCTGTGGCCTTTCCAAACGATTTACAATCAGCTTGAAGACTTCTGGATGAAGTCCCCACTCTCCCGGGTGGAGGTCGTGCCTGCTGAGGAAGTCTGCTTTCCAGTTGTCCACTCCCGGAATGAACACTGCTGACAGTGCTAGCACGTGATTCTCCGCCCATCGAAGAATCCTTTGGCTTCTGCCATTGCCATCCTGCTTCTCGTGCCGCCCTTACGGTTTACATGGGCGACCGCCGTGATGTTGTCTGACTGAATCAGCACCGGTTGGTTTTGAAGCAGGGGTTCTGCTTGACTCAGGGCATTGTAAATGGCCCTTAGTTCCAGAATATTTATGTGTAGGGAAGTCTCCTGACTCGACCACAGTCACTGGAAGTTTCTTCCCTGAGTGACTGCCCCCCAACCTCGGAGGCTTGCAACCGTGTTCACCAGGACCCAGTCCTGTATGCCGAATCTGCGGCCCTCGAGAAGATGAGCACTCTGCAGCCACCACAGCAGAGACACCCTGGCCCTCGGGGACAGGGTGATCAACCGATGCATCTGAAGATGAGATCCGGACCACTTGTCTAACAGATCCCACTGAAAGATCCTTGCATGGAACCTGCCGAAGGGAATTGCTTCGTAAGAAGCTACCATCTTTCCCAGGACTCGCGTGCAGTGATGCACCGACACCTGTTTTGGTTCCAGGAGGTCCCTGACCAGAGATGATAATTCCTGGGCCTTCTCCTCCGGGAGAAACACCTTCTTCGGTTCTGTGTCCAGAATCATGCCCAAGAACAGCAGACGCGTCGTAGGAATCCACTGCGACTTTGGGATATTCAGAATCCAGACGTGCTGTTGTAGCACTTCCCGAGATAGTGCTACGCTGACTAACAACTGCTCCTTGGACCTCGCCTTTATAAGGAAATCGTCCAAGTACGGGATAATTATAACTCCCTTCTTTCGAAGGAGTATCATCATTTCGGCCATTACCTTGGTAAATACCCTCTGTGCCGTGGACAGACCAAACGGCAACGTCTGGAATTGGTAATGACAGTCCTGTACCACGAACCTGAGGTACTCCTGGTGAGGTGGGTAAATGGGGACATGTAGGTAAGCATCCTTGATGTCCAGCGACACCATAAAATCCCCCTCTTCCAGGCTTGCAATAACTGCCCTGAGCGATTCCAACTTGAACTTCCTTATATAAGTGTTCAAGGATTTCAAATTTAGAATGGGTCTCACCGAACCTTCTGGTTTCGGTACCACAAACATTGTGAAATAGTAACCCCGTCCCTGTTGGAGGGGAACTTTGATTATCACCTGCTGTAGGTACAGCTTGTGAATTGCCGCCAGTACTACCCCTTTCTCTGGGAGCAGCTGGCAAGGCTGATTTGAGGTAACGGCGAGGGGGAGTCGCCTCGAACTCCAGCTTGTATCCCTGAGATACCACTTGTAGAACCCAGAGATCCACCTGTGAGCGAACCCACTGGTCGCTGAAGTTCCGGAGACGCGCCCCCACCGCACCTGGCTCCACCTGTGGAGCCCCAGCGTCATGCGGTGGACTTAGTGGAAGCAGGGGAGGATTTTTGTTCCTGGGAACTGGCTGTCTGGTGCAGCTTTTTCCTTCTACCCCTGCCTCTGGGCAGAAAGGATGCGCCTCTGACCCGCTTGCCTTTCTGAGGCCGAAAGGACTGTACCTGATAATACGGTGCTTTCTTAGGCTGTGAGGGAACCTGAGGTAAAAAAGTCGACTTCCCAGCTGTTGCTGTGGATACGAGGTCCAAGAGACCGTCCCCAAACAATTCCTCGCCCTTATAAGGCAAAACCTCCATGTGCCTTTTAGAATCAGCATCACCTGTCCACTGCAGAGTCCATAATACTCTCCTGGCAGAAATGGACATTGCATTAATTCTAGATGCCAGCCGGCAAATGTGCCTCTGTGCATCCCTCATATATAAGACAACGTCTTTTATATGCTCTATGGTTCGCAAAATAGTATCCCTGTCGAGGGAATCAATGTTATCTGACAGGGTATCAGACCAAGCTGCTGCAGCACTACACATCCATGCTGAAGCAATTGCAGGTCTCAGTATAGTACCTGAGTGTGTATACACAGACTTCAGGATAGCCTCCTGCTTTCTATCTGCAGGCTCCTTTAAGGCGGCCGTATCCTGAGACGGCAGTGCCACCTTTTTTGATAAGCGTGTGAGCGCTTTGTCCACCCTAGGGGATGTTTCCCAACGTACCCTGTCAGTTGGCGGGAAAGGGTACGCCATCAGTAACCTCTTAGAAATCACAAATTTTTTATCTGGGGAACACCACGCTTCTTCACACAATTCATTTAACTCATCAGATGGGGGAAAAGTCACTGGCTGCTTTTTCTCCCCAAACATAATACCCTTTTTTGTGGTAACCGGGTTAATGTCAGAAATGTGCAACACATTTTTCATTGCCGTAATCATGTATCGGATGGCCCTTGTGGATTGTACATTTGTCTCACCCTCGTCTACACTGGAGTCAGACTCCGTGTCGACATCTGTGTCTGCCATTTGAGGTAGCGGGCGTTTTTGAACCCCTGATGGCCTCTGAGACGCCTGGGCAGGCGCGGGCTGAGATGCCGGCTGTCCCAAAGCTGTTACGTCATCGAACCTTTTATGCAAGGAGTTGACACTGTCGATTAATACATTCCACATATCCATCCACTCTGGTGTCGGCCCCGCAGGGGGCGACATCACACTTATCGGCTCCTGCTCCGCCTCCAAGTAAGCCTCAAAGATGTCGACACAGGCATACCGACACACCGCACACACACAGGGAAAGTTCTGACTGAGGACAGGACCCCACAAAGTCCTTTGGGGAGACAGAGAGAGAGCATGCCAGCACACACCAGAGCGCTATATAACAGAGGAATTTTACACTAACAGAGTGAATTTTCCACCAATAGCTGCTTATATCACCTTTTTGCGCCTAAATTTATGTGCCTCCCCTCTCTTTTTACCCTTCTTGTAGTGTATACTGCAGGGGAGAGCCTGGGGAGCGTCCTTCCAGCGGAGCTGTGAAGAGAAAATGGCGCCGGTGTGCTGAGGGAGATAGCCCCGCCCCCTCCGCGGCGGGCTTCTCCCGCTTTTTTAATAATATTAATGGCGGGGGATTAGGCACATATACAGTTTATAACTGTATTATGTGCAAGTTTGCCAAAGGTATACTAATTGCACCCCAGAGGGCGCCCCCCCCCCCCCACACACCCACCAGCGACCGAAGCGTGTGGTGTGCTGTGGGAGCAATGGCGCACAGCTGCAGTGCTGTGCGCTACCTTATTGAAGACCGGAGTCTTCAGCCGCCGTTTTTCTTCTGGTTCTTCCGTCTTCTGGCTCTGAAGGGGGACGGCGGCGCGGCTCCGGGAACGGACGATCGAGGTCGGGCCCTGTGTTCGATCCCTCTGGAGCTAATGGCGTCCAGTAGCCTTAGAAGCACAAGCTAGCTGCAAGCAGGTAGGTTTGCTTCTCTCCCCTCAGTCCCTCGTAGCAGTGAGTCTGTTGCCAGCAGATCTCACTGAAAATAAAAAACCTAATAAATACTTTCTTTTCTAGCAAGCTCAGGAGAGCCCACTAGGTGCATCCAGCTCTGGCCGGGCACAGATTCTAACTGAGGTCTGGAGGAGGGGCATAGAAGGAGGAGCCAGTGCACACCAGATGTAGTACCTAATCTTTATTTTAAGAGTGCCCAGTCTCCTGCGGAGACCGTCTATTCCCCATGGTCCTTACGGAGTACCCAGCATCCACTAGGACGTCAGAGAAAAGAACTTTAACCGTTAACCACTTAAGATCTGCTCTCTCAAGTGGTTCAAACAGAGGACCCTGGAGAAACTTAAGAACTAAATTCAAATCCCAGGGAGCTGCAGGAGGAACAAATGGAGGTTGAATATGTACTACCCCTTGGAAAAACGTACGTACATCCTGTAGGTCAGCAATCTTCTGTTGAAACCATACAGTCAACGCTGAGACTTGCACCCTCAAAGAAGCAACCTTCAACCCTTTATCCAATCCTGCCTGCAGGAAATCCTAAATCCTAGCTACTTTAAAAGATCTCGGATTGTAATCTTTTCCAGAACACCAATGAATATAGGCTTGCCATATTCTATGATACACACGGGCCGAAGAAGGCTTTCTTGCTCTAAGCATGGTTTGGATTACTTGCTTTGAAAATCCTTTAGCCTCTAAGATAGAGGTTTCAACAGCCACGCCGTCAAAGATAGGCGATCCAGATGACTGTGACAAGGACCCTGCATTAATAGATCTGGACGTTGAGGGAGCAGTATCGGTGCTTCCACGGACATTCTCAACAGATCTGTGTACCAATGCCTTCTTGGCCAAGCTGGAGCTATTAGAATGATTGCGCCTGTTTTATCTTTCTCACTACTCTGGGTAACAGAGATATTGGAGGGAACAGATATGCCAGACGAAACCTCCATTCTACTGACAGTGCGTCTACCAGGACCGCTCCCGAGTCCCTTGTTCTTGATCCGTATCTCAGAACTTTGTTGTTTAGACAAGACGCCATAAAGTCTATCTCCGGTAGACCCCATCTGTTCACCAGTGTCTGAAACACTTCTGGGTATAGTGCCCATTCGGTTTCCTGAATGGTGTGCAGACTGAGAAAATCCTCTTCCCAATTTAGAACACCCGCAACAAATACTGCTGACAATGCCGGGAGATGAAGTTCTGCCCATTTTAGAATGGGAGTTACTTCCTCCATCAGACTCTTGCTGTGAGTTCCTCCTTGATGATTGAGGTATGCTACTGCCGTCGCATTGTCTGAGCGGATCTGGACTGGTCTTCCTTGTAGATTGCCCTTTGCCTGAACTAGAGCCAAGTAAACGGCCCTTATCTCCAACAGATTTATCGGCAGGTGACTTTCCCTTGCGGTCCATTTTTCCTGGAACCATAGGCTTCCGAGTACCACCCCCCAGCCTTGCAGGCTGGCATCTGTCGTCAGGACTTGACACTCTTTTATCCAAAAGGGTCTCCCCTTGTTTAAATGGTCTGTCTGTAGCCACCACGCTAGAGACCTTTTTACATTTACTGGAATCTTTATCATCCGTTTCTTTATCGTTTGATGATTTCCGTTCCATTTGGTCAAAATGAGATGCTGCAATGGTCTGGAGTGGAATTGCGCATATTCCACCATGTCGAAGGTTGATACCATCAGACCCAACAGTCGCATTGCTGCATGGACTGACAATGTCTGGGCTTGCAACGCTTCCTGAGCCATGACCTGCACCTTGACTATCTTTTTCTCTGTTCTAGAGAGAGAAAAGAAGACTCTATCTTGGGGGCACTCTTTGAAATATGACAAGGGCCAGATATACCCTCAAGTATCATTAAAATGTAACTTTTAATAGTATTTTTAAAAGAGAAATTTTTAACATATACACACACAAGTTTATTCATATACACCTTGCGATCAATTGTTTATCACAGGGGATTCAGAAAAAACACTAATTGCTCACTATGGAGCTTTTTGGTTCAAGGAACACTAATTGCTCACACACAGAAGTTTATTCATATACACCTTGCGATCAATTGTTTATCACAGGGGATTCAGAAAAAACACTAATTGCTCATTATGGAGCTTGTTTGTTCAAGGAACACTAATTGCTCACTAGGGAGCTAGTTTTTATTCATAGTTTTATATTCAGATTTTTTTAAAATCAATAATGGTGTCTCACTGATTAAACAACCATATCGTGAACAGGTATAAATTTACCAAGCGTCTGCTGCTATTTTCTCAAAAAACCATGTGTTATTGTATAAATTCAATAAATACTCAAATAGCGTATATACACACACAGTGTAGAGAGATACAGAATGCCCATCACATTTATATGGTATCTTATGCGCTCATTCGTAGCCCAACATGAGTATTTGTTATAAAAGAAAGAAAAAAGGGAAAGAATGAGAGAAACTGATCAGTATGCCATGGTACATTGCCTCTGCTGTCTCACCGTCATGAGCACAAACTTTTTTTGTTAGCTCAGCGGCCGGTGGATGAGAGGGCAGCGACCTTGAAATTACTGACCGGAAAAAAGATAAATGGCCTTACTGCTTTCCCTGTTAGAGCGAATGGAATGTCCTGATATTCTAGAACATTGCAGGACACTGCATCGCAATCCTGGGATGAGTGTTAACCGAAATAAGGTATAATTCCTGCCTGCTTGTTTTCAAGTGATAGCAGGGAGATGACCGGCAGTAGTTCAAGGTTAAGCTGGTGCCGTGCACATTATCACACAAAATGCAATTACCAAAAAAGCCGTTCTCCACACTGGCTTTTAACAGATATTTTTTCTAAATTAAAGTATAAGTTGGGCTGAGGAGTGGCATAGAAAATTATATGACCGCAAACCCAGTCCTGTCGCTGAGATCACTTCTCCGTCATGTACTCTGGTCACTAGGACCGGTGCAGCGGACGGCAATAGGAAAACAGCAGCGCTATGGGTATTGCTGGCCGGAAAGAAGATAAGTGGCTGTACTGCTGTCCACGTTAGAGCGGTTGCAGCGCCTTGATATCATGGGACAGAGCAAGGACGCTGCACCGCAATTCGTGGATGAGAGCTAGCTGAAACAAGGAAAAAGATTACCGTTCTGAGGGCAGCAATACTTCTGAGCGGAGCAGCTTAAGTTGGTTGTAGGACCAGTGAATCTAACTTTCACAGGGCGACATTGCCATGCTGATTCCAGCCGTGCCAAAACGCGTTTTCACCCGTAGGCTTGCTCACTTCACTGCACTGTCTGGCATCAATAGTGAGACTCACTGACTGTCATTATATTGGCTTCTTCATCCTATCATTGATTGATGTGAGTGATTGACATCAGTGTTAACCAATAAAACAAGATATGTGTTGAGCTTTCAGTGTTCATTCAATCATGACCTAATCGTCAACTTCTGTGGATCTTCCAGACACTAATTAACCTTTTCCAAACCAAGGATTTGGGCATGTTATTGGGAGAAATTTTTTACCCCCAAGTCTATATCATTTGCTTATGTGGGAGTTGAAGTAACAGGCACCTATTAGTTTTCCTGCTATATTGAAATAGTTGTTAAAAAACATTCCCCTTATAAAACTTCTAAGTTACTGATATTATTGCTCCAACCACAATAGGCTGAATATTGCCGGTTTGCATACATTCAAATCTTGCTCTGGACATTCACCGAGTTGAAAATTAAATGTTAAGAGGACATAAATCTTCAGTAATTTTATCACAATAATTGACTCCCCATAGGAGGAGATAGTTCCTAAACAAAAAAGTGTGTTTATCAAAGGAGAAAAATATAAAACATAAAATAGTGTGATTTAAAGCATTTCATCCAACTATAATAAACTTGTAGTCATATAAAACTTCAGCTGAAATTTATAACTACCTCCAACTTTATCAAAAACACATCTGTAGACTGATTTCTTACATATTGAATCGAAAAAACTGAGCAATTTTTTGGGACTTTCCGTACATTAGAGTCCATAAGGGAATTCAGAGGGTGTAGAGTTTGTATGTACATTATCTACATGTGAAAAATTCCACATTTTATATACACTCTCCACATATAAATATGTGAGATTTAGCAAAACAAGAGTAATATACATAGTATAAGCTGGTAGAATACCAGTAAATAAATTGATGATCACATGGTATACACTTGTAAGGGAGGAGGGCCATACATTCAAATCTTGCTCTGGAATTCACAGAGTTGAAAATTAAATGTTAAGAGGACATAAATCTTCAGTAATTTTATCACAATAATTGACTCCCCATAGGAGGAGATAGTTCCTAAACAAAAAAGTGTGTTTATCAAAGGAGAAAAATATAAAACATAAAATAGTGTGATTTAAAGCATTTCATCCAACTATAATAAACCTGTAGTCATATAAAACTTCAGCTGAATTCTATAACTACCTCCAACTTTATCAAAAACACATCTGTAGACTGATTTCTTACATATTGAATCGAAAAAACTGAGCAATTTTTTGGGACTTTCCGTACATTAGAGTCCATAAGGGAATTCAGAGGGTGTAGAGTTTGTATGTACATTATCTACATGTGAAGAATTCCACATTTTATATACACTCTCCATATATAAATATGTGAAATTTTGCAAAACAAGAGTAATATACATAGTATAAGCTGGTAGGATACCAGTAAGATAGATTGATGATCTCATGGTATATACTCGTAAGGGAGGAGGGCCATATTTAAATAAAAGCACTGTAATTGATGTATTCATTTAGACCATCTGGTGCCAGTGCACCCAGTCTGAAGGTCCAGAAACTTTCTCGTTTCAAAAGCTCGTTCGTCAAGTCGCCTCCCCTGATTCCAAGATGTATTTTTTCTACGCCAAAGGCTTTAAAATTTCTGAGGTCTCCTTTATGTACAAAATGAAAATGCCTAGCTACCGTGGTTATTTGTTTTCCCCGGCTTAGGTCCAAGGCAGCATTTCTAATTGTTCCCACGTGTTCCAGGATACGCTGTTTCATCATCCTGGTGGTCATACCAACATAACGCATCCCACAATCACATGAGATACAGTAGATCACACCTGTTGTTCGGCAGTTAATATAGTCCTTGATTTTATTTTCGGTGCCATATTTATCCACCACTTCTTTAGTTCTTTGCATATGTTGGCATGCCTTGCAGGCACCACAGGGAAAAGACCCGGCTAGGGTAGGTGGTTTGGGGGGTATGCGAGTGTAATGGCTCTTCACTAGATGGTCTCGTAGGTTTGGGGCACGCCGCCAACTCATCGATACATTTGTACCAATATGTTTCGATAAATCACAGTCTGACAAAAGAATGTGCCAGTGTTTTTGAATACATCTCTTAATCCGGTCCCAATCATGATTGAAATTCATGACGAATCTTAGTTTGTCATCTATTTGATTTATATTTTTCTTCTGACTGAAAATGAGTACATCTCTATTGATATCCTTTAAAGAGCTCTTTGCTCTTTTTATGGATCTATGACTGTACCCTCTTTGTCTAAGTCTGCTAGTTAATTCGTCACTTTGTTCTTTAAAAACAGCATTTTCAGAACAATTCCTGCGAAGTCTCAAAAATTCTCCCTTCGGTATATTTTCCACCGTGGGTGGGAAATGGTGACTGGTCTGATGTAGTAATGTGTTTGTGGCCGTAGTTTTTCTGAAAAGTTTAGTTTCTAATTTGTTCTGTAAACCTTTGTATATCTTCACATCCAAAAAGGAAATTTCCGTACTGCTAATCTCTGATGTTAATCTCAAATTGAAATCATTGGTATTTAGTATCGTAATGAACTCCATTAGCAGATCCAATCCTGCATTCCATACCATGAAAATATCGTCTATATAGCGATACCACATTGATATGTATCTTGTGTAATGTTCATTACCATCACAGAAGACGTGCTCACGCTCCCACCATCCCAAAAAAAGATTTGCGTAGGTAGGAGCGCAAGCCGCCCCCATAGCAGTCCCCCTTACTTGTAAATAGAATTTCTCATCAAAGGTAAAGAAGTTGTTATTCAAAACAAAGTGCAGTAAGTCCACCAAGAAATCTTGGAAAGCATCATGATCACCCATACTAAGGAAGTATTTGATAGCAGATATACCAGCCACATGATCAATACTGGTATATAATGCTTCCACATCAAGACCAACTAACAGTTGGTCATTATCCAAGGTCATCTCATGAATCTTCCCGAGGATATCCCTAGTATCTTGTATGTATGAGGGTAATCCCAAAACAAAATCTCTCAAGTGTAGATCAATAAATCGACTAGGTTTCTCAGATATGCCATTGATCCCTGAAACAATTGGCCTACCTGGGGGAGTGTTAGGGTTCTTGTGGATTTTTGGAAGCAAATACAGGGTAGGTATTTTGGGATTTTCGGTCCATAGATATTCATATTCTTGCTTTGTTATAACTCTGTTGTCAAAAGCCTCATCCAAGAGAGATTTAAGTTTGGATTTGATGTATTGCGAGGGATTGAGCAACATGAGTTTATAGCATTCTTTGTTGTTAAGTTGTTTGTATGCTTCCTTCATGTACTGTTCCTTCGGCCAGATTACTACATTGCCGCCCTTGTCCGAGGGTTTTATCACTACATCATTCCAGCTTTTGATGTTTTTTAGAGCCTCCCTCTCGTCCCAACTAAGATTATTATTCATTTTATGGAGGGACCGGTTTTGATATAACTGGTCAAACTCTTTTGAGACAAGGCTAGTAAAAACCTTTACCTCAGGACATATTGTCTCAGGCGGAAAAAATGTGGACTTTTTCTTATAAGTTACTTTGTCCCTATTTATCCCTGTTCGTTCACCACCCTCAGATTCTTCGTAAAGATCTTCCAGTGCAGCTAATGCGACACACTCCTGCTGTGCAGTCTCATCATCATTAGTCATAGGGGGATCAGTCTTTTTTGTAGCAAAAAATTTTTTTTAGGAGTAATTTGCGCTCAAAGAGCTTTAAATCCTTTTCTAGTAGAAACCGATCCATTTTAGTGCTTGGTGAGAAGGATAGGCCCCTGCTAAGTACTCCAATTTCCGTCTCGGTCAGTATCCGAACAGATAAATTGACAATTTGCAGAGTATCCACTACTTCTCTTTCCTGGCACGAATCGGATATCTGTTTGGGGATGGGGAGCCCCATCTTGCCCTTCCTCTTCTTTGTTGACCTCCTCGTCTTCCTTTTGTGTCCTGGTGCCCTCCCTTGGCACCACGATTCTTGTCTAAAAAACCCTCTGACTCTTTTGTACTTTTTCTATTGTTGAAGAACTGTGTCTCATTTGACTCTTCTCCAGAGGATTCAGCCTCAGATGATGTATAGTTATAGTTTGCACGAGTATCCTTATTGTACACTCTTTTCTGTATATTCCTCCATTTGAATACTTGACCACTTGCAAAATCCTTCTTATCCCTCAAAAATTTATTCTTTTTGCGTTCAATTATTGTTTTTTCATAATTGTCTAGATCTCTCTTGTTTTGTTCAAAAACCTTTTGAAATTGACCATCCTGTTCCCATTGTTCTAGGGTTTTATTTTAGTGAATAAACTTGTGTGTGTATATGTTAAAAATTTCTCTTTTAAAAATACTATTAAAAGTTACATTTTAATGATACTTGAGGGTATATCTGGCCCTTGTCATATTTCAAAGAGTGCCCCCAAGATAGAGTCTTCTTTTCTCTCTCTAGAATATTTGGTTTTCTGACTCTGGGGAGCAACACCAACCCTATATTATAGGTGATTCGACCTGAATAATTATAGGTATTTGGTCTTTTTTTGAATTGACCCCCCTTGTGTGGTCATTTTGTGTGTAACTATGTTACCCATGCACAAACAAGGGGGTATCTTGTCGCGGATCATCACAAATGTTTCTTCCTATCTTTTTCTCTGGTAAGAGAACTTTCTGTAGGTCTGAATCCAATATGGCCCCCAAATGAACCATCCGCTGTGACGGATTCAGGGACGACTTCTCCCAATTTATGAGCCACTCGTGTCTCTGTAAACAAACTATAGTCTGTTGGAGATGGCTCAACAGTAAATCTTGCGACTGTGCTAAGATTAACAGGTCGTCGAGGTATGGAAATATTCTTATCCCTTGTTTGCGCAGACAAGCTGCCATCACCACCATGATCTTGGTAAACACCCTAGGTGCTGTAGCTAGCCTGAAAGGCAGAGCTTGGAACTGGAAATGTTCCTGGAGGATGGAAAACCTGAGGTAACACTGATGTGATAGTGCTATAGGCACATGTAGGTAAGCATCCCGTACATCCAGAGATACCATGTAATCTCCCGGTTCCATAGCCAACATTATGGAGCGCAACGTCTCCATGTGGAACTTCAGGATCCATATGTAGTTGTTCAACATTTTTAGATTTATAATTGGTCGATATGACCCATTTGGTTTCTGGATTAGAAATAGATTGGAGTAATACCCCCTGTCCCTTTTGTGATGGAGGTACTGGGACAATCACACCTGACTGCAGTAATTTTTGGACTGCTTCTTGCAGGGCATTGGCCTTCGACTCTATACGAGACGGGCTGGTGCAAAAAAATCTTTAAGGAAGCTGCCTCCTGAATGGGAACCCATACCCCTGAGATACTACCTTCTGCACCCAGGCATCTGTTGTTGACTGTTGCCATATGTGTGCAATTTGAAGGAGTCGGCCCCTAACCCTGGAATACTCCAGGCGGAGGCCCGTCTCTTCAGGCTGAGGGTTTCTGTTCAGGTTTGGAAGCTGGCTTCTTGCCAGCCCACTGCTTCCTACCCCTGGATTTAAACTGGGGTTGCTTAGGCTCCTCCTTAGCTTTCGCTTTGCCAACGAAAAGAGCGAAATTTTAAACCCTTGGACTTAGGGTTATAAGCAGCCGGAAATCTGATCTTTTTCGATTCAGCCCTGATTCTAGGATATCCGATAAAGGTTTCCCAAATAATATATTACCCACAAAAGGCAATGCTTCCAATTCCTTCTTGGATTCTGCCTTCCAGGCCCATAGCCAAACTGCTCTGCGAGCGACTACGGTCAAGGCTGAAGCTTTAGAAGCAACAGTGCCTACATCCATTGCTGCTTCTTCTAAATACTGGGCAGATTGTCTTAAACGGCAAAAACGATCCTCTTGCTCCCTAGTAGGAGAGGGGATGTCATTCTCTAGTTCCTCTATCCATTCGCCCATTGCCTTTGCTACCCAGGCCGAAGCCATAGCAGGTCTTACCACTGCTCCTACAAGAGAAAAAACACTATTCAATAGGCTCTCTACCCTTCTGTCTGTGACATCATTCAATGAGGTAGAGGACAGTGGTAAAGCAGATTTATGCACGAGTCGCAGAACATGCGCATCTACTTTTGGAGGAACTTCTCTCTTCGAACAATCCACAGCAGGAAATGGATAATAAGAAACCCATCTCTTAGAAATTGTATGCTTTTTACTGGGCGCTGCCCAAGACTCATCTATCATTTCCAGCAACTCATCTGACGCAGGAAATTCAGCTTTCACTGATTTTGTTCGTTTAAATACAGGCGCTTTTGCTTTTAACGCCGTCTTGGCTGGCTCTTCCAAAGAAAGCAAAGCCTTCACGGCATTAATAAGTTCAGCTACATCTTCTGAACTAAAGCTCTGCGACTGATCATCATACGGAGTTGAATCTATTGTTTCCGCATCATCATCCGATGTATCATCTTGTGTAGTCTGCCATACAGACGTATCTGTCTTAGTCTTACCTGCCCCTTGGTTGCTTGTAGAACTACTGGAACCAAACCATAGGAAGGGAGCTGCATGTATGGGTTCATAGTGTAACCGAACCCTTGAGGTGGTGCTACCGGAGCTAACCTGTCCGCTATTGAAGACAGTCTTTGCGAACATATTCCATTGTGGCTCTCCTGGAGGTTGAACTAACTCCTGTTTTTTTCATCGCTGAAAAGCGAAACAGTTTGCACACAAACCCTCATAAGTGACCAAATGATTCATATCAATTACCCCTGACTTACAAGATAAGCATGTTAGGGTTATAGGAGTGCTTGGTAAATTCTCCTCATCACTATTGCCACTCATAGACATGGTATTAACCTGTTATCGACTACACACTTTGTGACTGAAAAACACCCTATATGTCAGTATATAGAGGTGAGATCAATCTGACCACAGTGCACCTGATTTGAGGGTCAGAACAGGACTGACATTACACAGAAAAGTCAGCACACATACTAGCAGTCAGTCACATGTTAAAGCATTAGACATTGTCATATGAGAATACAACTTCCATAATAACAAACATAAGTAGGAATATTGTACTTCTGTTTTAACTGGTTCTAATTTCAACATAACATGCTGAAAACACAGTAATATACAGGTCTCATATGCAATAGGTACTAAAAAATTAACAATGCATACTAAGAAGTAGAGAGAATTTTTAGTACTGTATACCCTGCCTCCAGAGAGTGGGATACAGGGAGACTCACCACACTTCCATATCCAAGCAAATACGCTCGTAAGACGCTGAGTGGATTCAGACGCTACTGGTGTACACTGCCGCTCTTGGTAACTGATAACGGACACTGACGCTCCCCAACGGACACGGACGCTGAGCGACTTCCACATGTATGCAGACGCTAAAAGCCTGGGTTTATATCCAGTGTACACAACCGCAGCGTCTAAGCTGCGACCGAGTACCCTCGTGGTAGCGTCTGAGCCGGAAGTGAGGTTATTCAGTTCATGAAACGAGAGACACGCGGGAACTGGCCATGAACTCGGAGGAGGGACGGCCAGGAGAGCGTCTGAAACCCGCTGTTGACTTTAAACTCCCAGGATCGCGTCCTCACCTAGTCCTGGCGCCTATGATCCCCAGAGCATAGCGCTGTCACACCGGGATGTTCGGCGCATCAACACACTGTTTGTAGTCTCCACCAAATCAGTGTAGCTGTGTCCTGACCCCTCTAGTAAGAGGAAGTCCATGGACTCAACGTCTCCCCATGCTCCGGCCACAGCCTGGTTACGTCTGCTGGACCTGCTAGAACATCCAACACAGACGCCCGTCGAGACAGCGCTGATACCCGAAGGTAAGCGTTGTTGCGATCCGGTGGGGAGTTGTTGGAGCGGCTCTTTCTAATATGCGTTTAAGACGCTGTTAAGAGAAGTCGCTCTAAAAAACATTATAGTAAGTCTATAAAAAGAAAGTAATAAAAGCTTGAGGCTGCTCTCACATTGGACCTGTGACCATGTGGCTTCCTGCCGCACCAAGCAAAAAACTGATCTGACTGAGTCAGTGGGCAGGACTATATAGTGGAGGCCCCAATGCATCCTGGGAGGCCATAAAGCACGTGACCGTGTTGGTGCCATTTTCGCTGTCGCTCGACAATATCCCAATGTTATCCTGTGGATAATCCTGTGGACCCAGCCAGAGAAATTAGCATACACACACACACACACACAGGGAATTGTCAGACACGGTATCCCCCCCAAATACCTTCAGGGAAACAGAGCTTGGAGCCAGCACACACAGCACCCCAGTAGACCGTTATAGAATAACTGCCTAGCGCTGTGTACCCTTAATAAAATTAGACCGTTAATATACAGCCTCCCCCCTTTTCTACCACCCCCTGGTACCACACAAGATATCTGGAGTCGTGAAGGGTCAGTGCTCCCTGTCAGCGTCTCAGCGTGTGGATCTGCAGGGAGAAAATGGCGCAAGGTGAGCTGCTGGGTCCGCTATAAGGAGAAGCTCCACCCCCTGAACATGGCGTGTAATCCCGCACATTTCAAATAATTATACTGGCCTGAGGTAATAGTGTTAGCAGTGTAACTGGAGCCCCTGATAGCCGGAGTGACCAGCTGAAAGGGTATCGCGCTGGCCCAGGGCGCCCACACAGCACCGCATCTGCACCGCTGAGTCTTCCAGAGCACAGTGTCAGTACTGCACTCCTAACCCTGTAGCCACCAAACACACCGGATCCCCGCCTGTCGGGTCGCCGGAGACACACTCACCACTGCGATCTTCTGGCTCTGTTAGGGGGTGGCGGCGGCATGCTGTGGGAGTGAGCGGTCGGCTAACGATCATCACCATCAGGAGCCCAGTGTACTGTCAGCGGAGATAGTGGCCATTAACCTCAGAGGGTTGGACACTACTCCCCCCCCCTAAGTCCCACGAAGCAGGGAGGCTGTTGCCAGCAGCCTCCCTGTGCCTAAATAGTCTTAAAAAAATAAATAAAACCAAAAGCAGCTCTAGGAGTTTCCCTAGCTGTGACTGGCTTCTTCGGGCACATTTTCTAAACTGAGACTGGTAGGAGGGGCATAGCGGGAGGAGCCAGCCCACACTATTAAAGTCTGAAAGTGCCCATGGCTCCTGGTGGACCCGTCTATAACCCATGGTGCTAATATGGACCCCAGCATTCTCTAGGACGTAAGCGGGAAAAAAAACGAATGTACTACAGGCTGGAGGATACAGATGGGGGGAGGGGTGCAGACTACAGGGAGGTGTTTCTGTTATTTATTTTTTACAAGTTCTTGTCTGCATCTCTATACTCCATGGTTCCAATGTCTTCAATTGGATGTACTGTATGTCAAATTAACATAAATGCTAAAACATGTAGACAAATACATCTTGTGGATAAAGCATAGTTTATGTTGCAGCCAATATAAATATAATTATATTTACTACGACTGTTGTGTCTGTTCTCATCCACAGTAATGCATTACTCTCTTTTAAGAACTTTTAAAATACTGAAGAATACTGTAAACATAGCAGAAACAAATCTAAACGGTTTGATATAAGTTTATATTCTGTATACTGGTTTAGGAATGCAAAATAATTTTTTATCATAGGTATAAACAAGTATATGCAACTGCATTTTATAAAATATAAAACCACACGGAGGACTAGACAGTGGTTTATGGAGTAAGAAAAGTTTTGATTAGACCAGTAGAGAGACGCTAGTTACATTTGAGATGAGCAATTTTCCTATGGTAAAGTATAAGTAGTAGTAATGGTTTTAAACTTACCTCTTCTGATCCAATTTAACTTTCTCCATCTCACGATGTAATGAAGTAATCTGGCAACATAAAGTAGTCATATTAGATAGACTGCCACTTCCATTAGTAACAAATACCAAAAACAGGACAGATCTTATGCCCAGCTCTCACCCTTTCCCCGTTGTGGATCAGTGTCCTGTCCCAAGCATTGACTTGTGTGGCTTGCTGTAAAAAATGCTTTTCTTGATCCTCAAGCTCTAAACTCCATTTATTAATAAGATTTTCCAACTGGACGTAGGTCATCACAGGAGGAGCACTAGTGAAGAAACATTTCAGAAAATAAAAAGGCTTTAACAAATCCTATTGAAAATCAGTGTGTGCACAGTAAGTGTTAATAAACTTGAAATGCCACATACAAAGAAATTTGGCCTAAAACTACCTCAGATTTTCACACAATCCCTAAAAGTAGATAAAGAGAACCAATTCACACAAATGAGACAAAAAGATAGGCATGCTCATTTTTTTAATTAGGAAAATGATCCAATATCACATATCAGTGAGTGTCAAAAATAAGATTTTACTCACCGCTAAATCTATTTCTCGTAGTCCGTAGTGGATGCTGGGACTCCGTAAGGACCATGGGGAATAGCTGCTCAGCAGGAGACTGGGCACAACTAAAGAAAGCTTTAGGACTACCTGGTGTGCACTGGCTCCTCCCACTATGACCCTCCTCCAGACCTTAGTTAGGATACTGTGCCCGGAAGAGCTGACAAAATAAGGAAGGATTTTGAATCCCGGGTAAGACTCATACCAGCCACACCAATCATACCGTATAACTCGTGATACTATACCCAGTTAACAGTATGAAATATAACTGAGCCTCTCAACAGATGGCTCAACAATAACCCTTTAGCTAGGCAATAACTATATACAAGTATTGCAGACAATCCGCACTTGGGATGGGCGCCCAGCATCCACTACGGACTACGAGAAATAGATTTACCGGTGAGTAAAATCTTATCTTCTCTGACGTCCTAAGTGGATGCTGGGACTCCGTAAGGACCATGGGGATTATACCAAAGCTCCCAAACGGGCGGGAGTGCGCGGATGACTCTGCAGCACCGAATGAGCAAACTCTAGGTCCTCCTCAGCCAGGGTATCAAACTTGTAGACTCTTGCAAAAGTGTTTGAACCCGACCAAGTAACAGCTCGGCAATTTTGTAAAGCCGAGACCCCTCAGGCAGCCGCCCAAGAAGAGCCCACTTCCCTCGTGGAGTGGGCTTTTACAGATTTAGGGTGCGGCAGTCCAGCCGCAGAATGTGCAAGATGAATCGTGCTACAGATCCAGCGAGCACCACAATAGGTTGGTTCACATGAACACTGATACCACCTTAGGAAGGACTTGGGATCGAGTCCTCAATTCCGCCCTATCCATATAAAAAAATTAGATAAGGGCTTTTGCATGATAAAGCCGCTAATTCTGATACACGCCTGGCCGACGCCAAGGCCAACAGCATGACCACTTTCCACGTGAGGTATTTTAGCTCCACGGATTTAAGTGGCTCAACCCAATGCGACTTCAGGAAATCCAACACCACGTTGAGATCCCACGGTGCCACTGGAGGCAGCAACGGGGGCTGACTATGCAGCACTCCCTTAACAAAAGTCTGAACTTCAGGCAGTGAAGTCAGTTCTATTTTTTAAGAAAATCGATAGAGCCGAAATCTAGACCTTAATGGAACCCAATTTTAGGCCCATAGTCAACCCTGACTGTAGGAAGTGCAGAAATCGACCTAGCTGAAATTCCTCCGTTGGGGCCTTCCTGGCCTCACAGCACGCAACATATTTCCGCCATATGCGGTGATAATGGTTTGCGTTCACTTCTTTCCTAGCTTTAATTAGCGTATGAATAACCTCCTCCGGAATGCCCTTTTCTTCAGGATCCGGTGTTCAACCGCCATGCCGTCAAACGCAGCCGCGGTACGTCTTGGAACAGACAGGCCCCCTGCTGCAGCAGGTCCTGTCTGAGCGGCAGAGGCCATGGGTCCTCTGAGATAATTTCTTGGAGTTCTGGGTACCAAGCTCTTCTTGGCCAATCCGGAACAATGAGTATAGTTCTTACTCCTCTCCTTCTTATTATTCTCATTACCCTGGGTATGAGAGGCAGAGAAGGGAACACATACACCGACTGGTACACCCACGGTGTTACCAGAGCGTCCACAGCTATCGCCTGAGGGTCCCTTGACCTGGCGCAATATCTTTTTAGCTTTTTGTTGAAGCGGGACGCCATCATGTCCACCTGTGGCCTTTCCCAACGGTGTACAATCATTTGGAAGACTTCTGGATGAAGTCCCCACTCTCCCGGAAATCGACCCAGCTGAAATTCCTATGTTGGGGCCTTCCTGGCCTCACACCAAGCAACATATTTTCGCCATATGCGGTGATAATGTTTTGCTGTCACATCCTTCCTAGCTTTTATCAGCGAAGGAATGACTTCATCTGGAATGCCCTTCTCCATTAGGATCCGGCGTTCAACCGCCATGCCGTCAAACGCAGCCGCGGTAAGTCTTGGAACAGACAGGGCCCCTGCTGTAGCAGGTCCTGTCGGAGCGGCAGAGGCCATGGGTCCTCTGAGATCATTTCTTGAAGTTCCGGGTACCAAGTTCTTCTTGGCCAGTCCGGAACAATGAGTATAGTTCTTACTCCTCTTTTTCTTATTATCCTCAGTACCTTGGGTATGAGAGGAAGAGGAGGGAACACATAAACCGACTGGTACACCCACGGTGTCACTAGAGCGTCCACAGCCATCACCTGAGGGTCCCTTGACCTGGCGCAACATCTTTATAGCTTTTTGTTGAGGCGGGACGCCATCATGTCCACCTGTGGCCTTTCCAAACGATTTACAATCAGCTTGAAGACTTCTGGATGAAGTCCCCACTCTCCCGGGTGAAGGTCGTGCCTGCTGAGGAAGTCTGCTTTCCAGTTGTCCACTCCCGGAATGAACACTGCTGACAGTGCTAGCACGTGATTCTCCGCCCATCGAAGAATCCTTTTGGCTTCTGCCATTGCCATCCTGCTTCTCGTGCCGCCCTGACGGTTTACATGGGCGACCGCTGTGATGTTGTCTGACTGGATCAGCACCGGCCCTTGAAGCAGGGTCTAGCCTGACTTAGGGCATTGTAAATGGCCCTTAGTTCCAGAATATTTTTGTGTAGGGAAGTCTCCTGACTTGTCCATAGTCCTTGGAAGTTTCTTCCCTGTGTGACTGCCCCCCAGCCTCGAAGGCTGGCATCTGTGGTCACCAGGACCCAGTCCTGTATGCCGAATCTGCGGCCCTCTAGAAGATGAGCACTCTGCAGCCACCACAACAGCGACACCCTGGCCCTTGGAGTCAGGGTTATCCGCCGATGCATCTGAAGATGCGACCCGGACCACTTGTCCAACAGAGGACCTGGCAAATGGAATTTCTTCGTAAGAAGCTACCATCTTTCCCAGGGCTCGCGTGCATTGATGCACCGACACCTGTATTTGTATTAGGAGGTCTCTGTCTAGAGACGACAATTCCTTGGACTTCTCCTCCGGGAGAAACCCTTTTTTTCTTGTTCTGTGTCCAGAACCATCCCCAGGAACAGTAGACGCGTCGTAGGAACCAGCTGCGACTTTGGAATATTCAGAATATTCAGAATCCAGCCGTGCTGTTGTAGCACTTCCCGAGATAGTGCTACTCCGACGAACAACTGCTCCCTGGACCTCGCCTTTATAAGGAGATCGTCCAAGTACGGGATAATTATTTCGGCCATTACCTTGGTAAATACCCTCGGTGCCGGGGACAGACCAACGGCAACGTCTGGAATTGGTAATGACAATCCTTGTGAGGAGGGTAAATAGGGACATGCAGGTAAGCATCCTTGATGTCCAGTGATACCATGAAATTCTCCAGGCTTGCAATAATCGCCCAGAGCGATTCCATTTTGAACTTGAACCTTCGTATATAAGTGTTCAAGGATTTCAATCTTAGAATGGGTCTCACCGAACCGTCTGGTTTCGGTACCACAAACATTTTGGAATAGTAACCCCGGCCTTGTTGAAAGAGGGGTACCTTGATTTCACCTGCTGGAAGTACAGCTTGTGAATTGCCGCCAGTACTACCTCCCTTTCTCCGAGGGCATCAGGCACGGCTGATGTGAGGTAACGGCGAGGGGAAGTCGCCTCGAACTCCAGCTTGTATCCCTGTGATACTATTTGCAGAACCTAGGGATCCACCCTGTGGGCAAGCCCACTGGTCCCTGAAGTTCCCGAGAAGCGCCCTCACCGCACCTGTCTCCACCTGTGGAGCCCCAGCGTCATGCGGTGGACTCAGAGAAAGCGGGGGAAGATTTTTGATCCTGGGAACTGGCTGTCTGGTGCAGCTTTTTCCTTCTTCCCTTGTCTCTGTGCAGAAAGGAAGCGCCTTTGACCCGCTTGCTTTTCTGAAGCCGAAAGGACTGTACATGAAAATACGGTGCTTTCTTAGGCTGTGAGAAAACCTGAGGTAAATTTTTTTTCTTCCCAGCTGTTGCTGTGGATACGAGGTCCCAGAGACCATCCCCAAACAATTCCTCACCCTTATAAGGCAGAATCTCCATGTGCCTTTTAAAGTCAGCATCACCTGTCCACTGCCGGGTCTCTAATACCCTCCTGGCAGAATGGACATTGCATTAATTCTGGATGCCAGCCGGCAAATATCCCTCTGTGCATCCCTCATATATAAGACAACGTCTTTAAAATGCTCTATGTTAGCAAAAATAAGATTTTACTCACCGGTAAATCTATTTCTCGTAGTCCGTAGTGGATGCTGGGACTCCGTAAGGACCATGGGGGATTAGCGGCTCCACAGGAGACTGGGCACAACTAAAGAAAGCTTTAGGACTACCTGGTGTGCACTGGCTCCTCCCACTAAGACCCTCCTCCAGACCTCAGTTAGGATACTGTGCCCGGAAGAGCTGACACAATAAGGAAGGATTTTGAATCCCGGGTAAGACTCATACCAGCCACACCGTATAACTCGTGATACTATACCCAGTTAACAGTATGATAACAACTGAGCCTCTCAACAGATGGCTCAACAATAACCCTTTAGTTAGGCAATAACTATATACAAGTATTGCAGACAATCCGCACTTGGGATGGGCGCCCAGCATACACTACGGACTACGAGAAATAGATTTACCGGTGAGTAAAATCTTATTTTCTCTAACGTCCTAAGTGGATGCTGGGACTCCGTAAGGACCATGGGGATTATACCAAAGCTCCCAAACGGGCGGGAGAGTGCGGATGACTCTGCAGCACCGAATGAGCAAACTCTAGGTCCTTCTCAGCCAGGGTATCAAACTTGTAGACTCTTGCAAGAGTGTTTTAACCCGACCAAATAACAGCTCGGCAAATTTGTAAAGCAGAGACCCCTCGGGCAGCCGCCCAAGAAGAGCCCACTTTCCTCGTGGAATGGGCTTTCACAGATTTAGGGTGCGGCATTCCAGCCGCAGAATGTGAAAGTTGAATCGTGCTACAGATCCAGCGAGCAATAGTCTGCTTAGAAGCAGGAGCACCCAGCTTGTTGGGTGCATACAGGATAAATAGCGAGTCAGTTTTCCTGACTCCAGCCGTCCTGGAAACATATACTTTTCAGGGCCCTGACTACGTCCAGAAAACTTGGAATCCTCCAAGTCCCAAGTAGCCGCAGGCACCACAATAGGTTGGTTCACATGAAAAACTGATACCACCTTAGGAAGGAATTGGGAACGAGTCCTCAATTCCGCCTTATCCATATAAAATACAGATAAGGGCATTTGTATGACAAAACCGCCAATTCTGATACACGCCTGGCCGACGCCACGGCCCACAGCATGACCACTTTCCACGTGAGGTATTGTAGCTCCACGGATTTAAGTGGCTCAACCCAATGCGACTTCAGGAAATCCAACACTACGTTGAGATCCCACGGTGCCACTGGAGGCACAAACGGGGGTTGACTATGCAGTACTCCCATAACAAAAGTCTGAACTTTCGGCAGTGAAGCCAGTTCTATTTTGGAAGAAAATCGATAGAGCCGAAATCTGGACCTTAATGGAACCCAATTTTAGGCCCATAGTCACCTCTGACTTGTAGGAAGTGCAGAAAGCGACCTAGCTGAAATTCCTCCTTTGGGGACTTACTGGCCTCACAGCACGCAACATATTTCCGCCATATGCGGTAATAATGGTTTGCGTTCACTTCTTTCCTAGCTTTAAATAGCGTAGGGATAACTTCCTCCGGAATGCCCTTTTCCTTCAGGATCCGGCGTTCAACCGCCATGTCGTCAAACGCAGCCGCGGTACGTCTTGGAACAGACAGGCCCCCTGCTGCAGCAGGTCCTGTCTGAGCGGCAGAGGCCATGGGTCCTCTGAGATCATTTCTTGGAGTTCTGGGTACCAAGTTCTTCTTGGCCACCCGGAACAATGAGTATAGTTCTTACTCCTCTCCTTCTGATTATTCTCATTACCCTGGGTATAAGAGGCAGAGAAGGGAACACATACACCGACTGGTACACCCACTGTGTTACCAGAGCGTCCACAGCTATCGCCTGAGGGTCCCTTGACCTGGCGCAATATCTTTGTAGCTTTTTGTTGAGGCGGGACGCCATCCTGTCCACCTGTGGCCTTTCCCCACGGTGTACAATCATTTGGAAGACTTCTGGATGAAGTCCCCACTCTCTCGGGTGGAGGTCGTGTCTGCTGAGAAAGTCTGCTTCTCAGTTGTCCACTCCGGGAATGAACACTGCTGACAGTGCTAACACATGATTTTCCGCCCATCGGAGAATCCTTGTGGCTTCTGCCATCGCCATCCTGCTTCTTGTGCCGCCCTGTCGGTTTACATGAGCGACCGCCGTGATGTTGTCTGACTGGATCAGCACCAGCCGGTGTTGAAGCAGGGGTCTAGCCTGACTTAGGGCATTGTAAATGGCCCAAAGTTCCAGAACATTCATGTGTAGGGAAGTCTCCTGACTTTTCCATAGGCCTTGGAAGTTTCTTCCCTGTGTGACTGCCCCCCAGCCTTGAAGGCTGGCATCCGTGGTCACCAGGACCCAGTCCTGTATGCCGAATCTGCGGCCCCCTAGAAGATGTGCAGTCACCACCACAGCGACACCCTGGCCCTTGGAGACAGGGTTATCCGCCGATGCATCTGAGAATGGGACTTGGCGAATGGAAATTCTTCGTAAGAAGCTACCATCTTTCCCAAGGCTCGCGTGCATAGATGCACAGATACCTGTATTTGTATTAGGAGGTCTCCGTCTAGAGACGCCAACTCCTTGGACTTCTCCTCCGGGAGAAAACCTTTTATCCTGTTCTGTGTCCAGAACCATACCCAGGAACAGTAGACGCGTCGTAGGAACCAGCTGTGACTTTGGAATATTCAGAATCCAGCTGTGCTGTTGTAGCACTTCCCGAGATAGTGCTACTCCGACGAACAACTGCTCCCTGGACCTTGCCTTTATAAGGAGATCGTCCAAGTACGGGATAAGTACTTCGGCCATTACCTTGGTAAATACCCTCGGTGCCGGGGACAGACCAACGGCTACGTCTGGAATTGGTAATGACAATCCTGTACCACAATTTTGAGGTACACCTGGTGACGAGGGTAAATAGGGACATGCAGGTAAGTATCCTTGATGTCCAGTGATACCCTGAAATTTTCCAGGCTTGCGATAATCGCCCTGAGCGAATCCATTTTGAACTTGAACCTTCGTATATAAGTGTTCAAGGATTTCAATTTTAGAATGGGTCTCACCGAACCGTCTGGTTTCGGTACCACAACATTTTGGAATAGTAACCCCGGCCTTGTTGAAAGAGGGGTACCTTGATTTCACCTGCTGGAAGTACAGCTTGTGAATTGCCGCCAGTACTACCTTTCTCCGAGGGCAGCAGGCAAGGCTGATGTGAGGCAACGGCGAGGGGGAGTCGTCTCGAACTCCAGCCTGTATCCCTGTGATACTACTTGCAGAACCTAGGGATCCACCTGTGGGCAAGCCCACTGATCCCTGCAGTTCCCGAGACGCGCCCCCACCGCACCTGTCTCCACCTGTGGAGCCCCAGCGTCATGCGGTGGACTCAGAGGAAGCGAGGGAAGATATTTGATCCTGGAACTGGCTGACTGGTGCAGCTTTTTCCTTCTTCCCTTGTCTGTGCAGAAAGGAAGCGCCTTTGACCCGCTTGCTTTTCTGAAGCCGAAAGGACTGTACCTGAAAATACGGTGCTTTCTTTAGGCTTTTGTGAGGAAACCTGAGGTAAAAATTTTTCTTCCCAGCTGTTGCTGTGGATACGAGGTCCCAGAGACCATCCCCAAACAATTCCTCACCCTTATAAGGCAGAATCTCCATGTGCCTTTTAAATGCAGCATCACCTGTCCACTGCCGGGTTTCTACTACCCTCCTGGCAGAATGGACATTGCATTAATTCTGGATGCCAGCCGGCAAATATCCCTCTGTGCATCCTTTATATATAAAGACAACGTCTTAAATATGCTCAATGTTAGCAAATATTATTATCCCTGTCTTAGCGTATTAATATTATCTGACAGGGTGTCAGACCACGCTGCAGCAGCAATATTTATGCTGAGGCAATTGCAGGTTTCAGTATATAACCTGAGTGTGTAAATACAGACTTCAGGATCGCCTCCTGCTTTTTATCAGCAGGTTCCTTCAAGGTGGCCGTATCCTAAGATGGCAGTGCCACCTTTTGACAAACGTGTGAGCGCCTTATCCACCCTAAGGGATATCTCCCAACGTGACCTATCGTCTGGCGGGAAAGGGTACGCCATCAGTAACTTTTTAGAAATAACCAGTTTCTTATCGGAGAAACCATGCTTCTTTACACACTTCATTCATTCATCTGATGGGGGAACAAAACAGTGGCTGTTTTTCTCCCCAAAAATAAAACCCCTTTTATGTGGTACTTGGGTTCATGTCAGAAAATGCGTAACACATTTTTCATTGCCGAGATCATGTAACGGATGTTCCTAGTGGATTGTGTATATGTCTCAACCTCGTCGACACTGGAGTCAGACTCCGTGTCGACATCTGTGTCTGCCATCTGAGGTAACGGGCGTTGTTTGAGCCCCTGATGGCCTTTGAGACGCCTGGGCAGACGCGGGCTGAGAAGCCGGCTGTCCCACAGCTGTTACGTCATCCAGCCTTTTATGTAAGGAGTTGACACTGTCGGTTAATACCTTCCACCTATCCATCCACTCTGGTGTCGGCCCCACAGGGGGCGACATCCCATTTATCGGCCTCTGCTCCGCCTCCACGTAACCTTCCTCATCCAACATGTCGACACAGCCGTACCGACACCGCACACACGCAGGGAATGCTCTGACTGAGGACAGGACCCCACAAAGTCCTTTGGGGAGACCGAGAGAGAGTATGCCAGCACACACCAGAGCGCTATATAATGCAGGGATTAACACTATAACTGAGTGATTTTTCCCCAAATAGCTGCTTGTATACATATATTGCGCCTAAATTTAGTGCCCCCCCTCTCTTTTTAACCCTTTGAGCCTGAAAACTACAGGGGAGAGCCTGGGGAGCTGTCTTCCAGCTGCACTGTGAAGAGAAAATGGCGCCAGTGTGCTGAGGGAGAAGCCCCGCCCCCTTTTCGGCGGACTTTCTCCCGCTTTTTCTGTGATACTGGCAGGGGTAATTTTACATCTATATAGCCTCTGGGACTATATATGATGTATATTTTGCCAGCCAAGGTGTTATTTATTGTCCTCAGGGCGCCCCCCCCAGCGCCCTGCACCCATCAGTGACTGAAGTGTGAGGTGTACATGAGGAGCAATGGCGCACAGCTGCAGTGCTGTGCGCTACCTTGGTGAAGACCGAAGTCTTCTGCCGCCGATTTTCCGGACCTTCTTCGTGCTTCTGGCTCTGTAAGGGGGACGGCGGCGCGGCTCCGGGAACGAACACCAAGGTCGGGTCCTGCAGTCGATCCCTCTGGAGCTAATGGTGTCCAGTAGCCCAAGAAGCCCAAACTACCACCAGTTAGGTAGGTTCGCTTCTTCTCCCCTTAGTCCCTTCGCTGCAGTGAGTCTGTTGCCAGCAGATCTCACTGAAAATAAAAAACCTAAATATACTTTCTTTCTAGGTGCTCAGGAGAGCCCCTAGTGTGCATCCAGCTCAGCCGGGCACAGAAATCTAACTGAGGTCTGGAGGAGGGTCTTAGTGGGAGGAGCCAGTGCACACCAGGTAGTCCTAAAGCTTTCTTTAGTTGTGCCCAGTCTCCTGCGGAGCCGCTAATCCCCCATGGTCCTTACGGAATCCCAGCATCCACTTAGGACGTTAGAGAAATATTATCCCTGTCTAGGGTATTAATATTATCTGACAGGGTATCAGACCACGCTGCAGCAGCACTATTCATGCTGAGGCAATTGCAGGTCTCAGTATAGTACCTGAGTGTTTATATACAGACTTCAGGATAGCCTCCTGCTTTTTATCAGCAGGCTCCTTCAAAGTGGCCGTATCCTAAGACGGCAGCGCCACCTTTTTTGACAAACGTGTGAGCGCCTTATCCACCCTAGGGGATATCTCCCAACGTGACCTATCCTCTGGCCGGAAAGGGTACGCCATCAGTAACTTTTTAGAAATTACCAGTTTCTTATCGGGGGAACCCACGCTTCTTTACACACTTCATTTACTCATCTGATGGGGGAACAAAACACTGGCTGCTTTTTCTCCCCAAACATAAAACACCTTTTATGTGGTACTTGGGTTAATGTCAGAAATGTGTAACACATTTTTCATTGCCGAGATCATGCAACGGATGTTCCTAGTGGATTGTGTATATGTCTCAACCTCGTCGACACTGGAGTCAGACTCCGTGTCAACATCTGTGTCTGCCATCTGAGGTAACGGCGTTTTTTGAGCCCCTGATGACCTTTGAGACGCCTGGGCAGGTGCGGGCTGAGAAGCCGGCTGTCCCACAGCTGTTATGTCATCCAGCCTTTTATGTAAGGAGTTGACATTGTCGGTTAATACCTTCCACCTATCCATCCACTCTGGTGTCGGCCCCACAGGGGGGCGACATCCCATTTATCGGCCTCTGCTCCGCCTCCACAAACCTTCCTCATCCAACATGTCGACACAGCCGTACCGACACCACACACACACAGGGAATGCTCTGACTGAGGACAGGACCCCACAAAGTCCTTTGGGGAGACAGAGAGAGAGTATGCCAGCACACACCAGAGCAATATAATATATATATATATATATATATATATATATATATATATATATATATATATATATATATATATATATATATATTATATAGTGCAGGGATTAACACTATAACTGAGTGACTTTTCCCCCCAATAGCTGCTTGTATACACATATTGCGCCTAAATTTGGTGCCCCCCCTCTCTTTTTAACCCTTTGAGCCTGAAAACTACAGGGGAGAGCCTGGGGAGCTGTCTTTCAGCTGCACTGTGAAGAAAAAATGGCGCCAGTGTGCTGAGGGAGATAGCCCCGCCCCTTTTTTAGCTGACTTTTCTCCCGCTTTTTTCATGGATTCTGGCAGGGGTAATTTATCACATATATAGCCCTGGGACTATATATTGTGATGATTTGCCAGCCAAGGTGTTTATATTGCCCTCAGGGCGCCCCCCCCCCCCAGTGCCCTGCACCCATCAGTGACCGGAGTGTGAGGTGTGCATGAGGAGCAATGGCGCACAGCTGCAGTGCTGTGCGCTACCTTGTTGAAGACAGAAGTCTTCTGCCGCCGATTTTCCGGAACACTTCTTGCTTCTGGCTCTGTAAGGGGGCCGGCGGCGCGGCTCCGGGAACGAACACCAAGGTCGGGTCCTGCGGTCGATCCCTCTGGAGCTAATGGTGTCCAGTAGCCCAAGAAGCCCAAACTACCACCAGTTAGGTAGGTTCGCTTCTTCTCCCCTTAGTCTCTCGCTGCAGTGAGTCTGTTGCCAGCAGATCTCACTGTAAAATAAAAAAACTAAAATATACTTTCTTTCTAGGAGCTCAGGAGAGCCCCTAGTGTGCATCCAGCTCAGCCGGGCACAAGATTCTAACTGAGGTCTGGAGGAGGGTCATAGTGGGAGGAGCCAGTGCACACCAGGTAGTCCTAAAGCTTTCTTTAGTTGTGCCCAGTCTCCTGCGGAGCAACTATTCCCCATGGTCCTTACGGAGTCCCAGCATCCACTTAGGACGTCAGAGAAAGTATGTTAACCTTTAAGCTTAGCAGATAGCCTGAAGGTGAAAATAAAAAAAGAGAGTCAAGTATTTTCAATCTATCGGATGACAATCCGGTGTGAGTGGACAACCTGTCTTTTTAAAAGAACAAGGACCTATCAAAGTCTGATGTTTACAATACGTTTGAGAAAGTGCATCATGCCACAAACGAAGGAGATTTCTCTGGACCTCAGAAGAACAGTTGTTGATGCTCAACAGGATGAAAAAGGTTACAAAACAATCTCTAAAGAGTTTGAACTCCACCAAACAGATAGATTGTTTACAAACGTAGGAATTTTCACACCATTATTACTAGAGATGAGCAGGTTCGGTTCCTCGGGACCCGAACTTCACCCATTTTACACGGTTCCAAGGCAGACTCGAATCTTCCCGCCTTGCTTAGTTAACCAGAACGCGCCCGAACGTCATCATCCCGCTGTCGGATTCCGCGAGATTCGTATTCTATATAAGGAGCCGCGCGTCGCCGGCATTTTCACTCGTGCATTGGAGACTGAACGGAGAAGACATGGCAGCGTTCTCTCCCTGAAAAGCTCCGTAATCTGTGCTCAGTGTGCTGCAAATAATCTGTGCTCAGTGTGCTGCAAATAATCTGTGCTCAGTGTGCTTTATTGTGGGAACTGGGGACCACCAGTATAAGTATATACATGATGTGGCCATTCACTGGTACCTGGTGACAGAACATATACTGGATTCCCCCACAATGTAACTTTAGATCTGTCATCTATATAATAATTATAGTAGTACAGTAGGCCATTGCTGTATCTTGCAGCTCTGTGTCACTGCAAGTATCCATTCCATATCTGTGCGGCATTTTTGTGAGCAGTATATATATAGTATTACAGTGCAGCATTTTGGTGACCCAACAGTATATAGTTGTGTATAGTAGGCCATTGCTGTATCTTGCAGCTCTGTGTCACTGCAAGTATCCATCTATTCCATTTTCTTGCAGTGATTTGTACCAATAATACCATTGATTAGAACAAATAATTCCAGTGATTTTGTCATTTTCTTCCAGTGATTTGGACCAATAATACCATTGATTAGAACGAATAATTCCAGTGATTTTGTCATTTTCTTCCAGTGATTTGGACCAATAATAACATTGATTAGAACGAATAATTCCAGTGATTTTGACCAATAATACCATTGATTAGAACAAATAATTCCAGTGATTTTGTCATTTTCTTCCAGTGATTTGGACCAATAATACCATTGATTAGAACGAATAATTCCTGTGATATTGAGGTGTTTGTGTCGCTTAGCTTAGCTGTCCAGCGACCACAGTGCACCTCTTTTTCTCTTTTCTTTGCCTCATGTGCTGTTTGGGGCCAATTTTTTTTAAGCGCCATCCTGTCTGACACTGCAGTGCCACTCCTAGATGGACCAGGTGTTTGTGCCGACCTCTTGGGTCGCTTTGCTTAGTTATCCAGCGACCTCGTGTAAATTTTAGGACTAAAAATAGTATTGTGAGGTGTGATGTGTTCAGAATAGACTGGAAAGGAGTGGAAATTGTGGTTATTGAGGTTAATACTACTATAGGATCAAAATTACTCCCAAATTCTATGATTTAAGCTGTTTGAGGGTTTTTTGAAAAAAAACACCCGAATCCAAAACACACCCGAATCCGACAAAAAAATTTCAGGGAGGTTTTGCCAAAACACATCCGAATCCAAAACACGGCCGCGGAACCAAATCCAAAACCCGAAAAATGCACATCTCTAATTATTACCCTTCTCCAGCAGTGGTCGACCAACAAAGATCACGCCAAGAGCAAGGCGTCTAATAGTTTGCAAAGTCAAAAAGGAACCCAAGGTAACCTCTAAGCAACGGAAAAGCCTTTCTGACATTAGCTAATAGTAATGTTCATGAGTCCACCCATCAGGAGGACACTGAACAATGTGAAAACCGTTGTTCTCCAAAAAGTACATTGCTGCCCATCTGCAGTTTACTAATGATCACCTGGACAAGACCCGTGGTTATTGGAACAATGTTTTGTGGACAGATGAGTCCAAAATAAGGCTAATTAACTTAAATGAGAAGCGTTATGTTTGGAGAAAGGAGAACACTGCATTCCAGTATAAAAACCTTATACCATCTGTGAAACACGGATGTAGTGTCATGGTTGGGACTATTTTGCCGCATCTGGCCCAAGACGGCTTGCCATCATTGATGGGACAATGAATTCTGAATTATACCAGAATATTTTAAAGGAAAATGTCAGGACATCTGTCCTTGAGCTGCATCTCAAGAGAATGTGGGTCATGCAGCAAGACAACAACCCAAAGCACACAAGTCATTCGACCAAAGAATTGTTGAAGGAGGATACATTTTTAAGTTTTGTAATGGCCATATCAAAGTACTGACCTTAATCTAATCGAAATGTTGTGGAATTACCTGAAGCTAGCAGTTAATGGGAGAAAACCTACCAACATAAAGTTAAAGCTGTTTTGTATGGAGGAATGATTTTTTTGTCTCATTTGTTTAATAAGGTTCTCTATTTTTAGGACTTGTGTGAAAATCTGAGGTAGTTTTAGGCCAAATTTCAGCAGAAATCCATAAGGGATATTGGGGGAAACTAGTACGATGGGGTATAGACGGGGTCCAAACAGAGCCAGTGTACTTTAAATGTCTTCAACTGGGTGTGCTGGCTCCTCCCCTCTATGCCCCCTCCCACAGGCAGTTATAGGTAAAAATGTGCCTGAAAGAGAAAGGACATATATGAGAGAAAGAACATAATAGAAAAGGTGGTGAGATTTAGACACCAGTACAACAATAACATACAAAAACCAGCAATGGCTGGTAATAACAAACAGCAACCGCTGAACAGGTAACTATAGACCAAGAACCTGCAGAAAATTCCACGCACTGAGGCGAGTGCACAATATTCCTTATGGACTACGAGAAAAGGATTTACCGGTAGGTATTAAAATCCTATTTTCTCTAGCATCCATAAGGGATATTGGCGGAAACGAGTACGATGGGGACGTCACAAAGCTTCCAGAATGGAGACTGCTGCATCACCGCCTGCCCCAACTGAGTATCATCTTCGGCCAGGGTATTCAATCTGTAGAACTCACAAAAGTGTTCTTCCCTGACCAGGTAGCAGCTCGGCATAGTTGCAAGGCCGAGACTCCACGGGCAGCCTCCCAGGAAGAGCCCAATGATCTTGTAGAGAGTGTGCCTTGATAGACTCAGGAACAGGTAAGGCTGCCAACACATAGGCCTGTTGGATAGTAAGCCTAATCCAACGAGCAATGGACTGCTTTGAAGCAGGACAACCCTTTTTCTGCACATCATAGAGCACAAAAAAGGATTCTGTTTTTCTGACCCGAGCCGTGCTCTTGACAGATCTTCAAGGAACGCACAGCATCCAATGCCTCCGGAGGAGTAGAAGAGTCAGAACAGGACGGAATTATAATAGGTTGATTCAGGTGAAACGCGGAGACAACCTTCGTCAGGAACTGCTGTCTAGTCGGGAGCTCCGCTCTGTCCTCGTAAAAAGATCAAGTACGGACTTTTACATAAGGCCCTCTATTCTGAGACACGCCTAGCAGAAGCCAGTATCACCACCGCCTTCCACGTGAGGTACTTGTCTTCTACAGTCACCAGAAGTTCAAACCAGGAGGAAATGCTAACACAACATCCAAATCCCAGGGTGCCGTAGGCGGCAAAAACTGTGGGTGGATGTGGAGTACCCCTTGCAAGAAGGTCTGAACTTCTGGCAACACTGCCAATTTTTTCTGGAAGGAAATGGAGAGGGCTGAAATCTGGACCTTAATGGAACCCAGACGTAAGCCCTTATCCACACCAGCCTTCAGGAAACGTAAGAAACGTCCCAAGTGAAGCTCAGCAGGCAGATGTGTGTTCCTAGCACCAAGAGACATATCTCCTCTAGATAGGATGATAGTGTTTTGAAGTCACAGGTTTCCTGGCCTGAATCATGGTAGCAAAAACCTTTTTGGAAAGGCCCTTGCGAGCAAGGATGTTCCGCTCAACCTCCACAAAGTCTCCGTAAGTCCGGGTAGACGAACGGTCCTTGAAAAAGATCTCTTCTGAGTGGTAGAGGCCAAGGGTTTTGGACGGACATGTCCAGAAAATCTGCATATCACGCCCTCTGAGGCCAATCCGGGCAATCAGAATTGCCTGGACTCCCTGGTTTCTGATTTGCTTGAGTACACTTGGGAGCAAAGGAATCGGAGGAAACCGGTAGACCAGCCGGTAAAGCGTCAATGCATCTACTGCCCTCGCCTGAGGGTCCTTGGTCCGTGAGCAATACCAGGGAAGTTTCTTGTTTCGACGAGAAGCCATCACGTCTATTTGTGGGCAACCCCACTGGTTGTTGATCTGCTGGAACACCTGGTGGTGTAGTCCTCACTCCCCCGGGTGGAGATCGTGACGACTCAGGAAGTACGCCTCCCAGTTGTCCACACACGGAATGAAGATTGCTGACATGGCTCTTGCATTTCTTTCCACCAAGAGGAGTATCTTTGATACCACTCGCATGCAGGCTCTGCATTTTGTCCCTCCTTGTCGATTGATATATGCCACCGCTGTGGCATTGTCTGACTGTACCTGGATTGCATGATCCTTGAAGCAGAGCATTGTAGATCCCCCGAAGTTACAGAATGTTGATCGGAAGGAGGCTTTCATGGGCTGTCCACCTGCCCTGGAACTGCGCCCCTTGGGTGACAGCTCATCATCTCCTCAGACTCGCATCCGTCGTGAGGAGGGTCCAATCCTGAGTCCCAAAACTCCGGCCTTCCAGGAGATTGGAGGACTGTAGCCACCACAGGAGGGAAATCCTGGCCTGAGGTGACAGCTGAATCATCCGGTGCATCTGTAGATGTGAGCCGGTCCACTTGCTCAGGAAATCCAACTGAAATGTTCTGGCATGGAACCTCCCATACTGGATCGCTTGTATGAGGCAACCATTTTGCCCAACAATCTTATGCAGAGATGTACGGACACTCGAGTAGGTCGGAGCATCATGCAGACAATCTCCTGAAGTGTTTTTGCCTTGTCCTCTGGTAGAAACACCTTCTGGGCCACAGTATCCAGCAACATCCCCAGGAACAGAAGCCTCAGAGATGGCTCCAGGTAGGACTTCTGTAAGTTGAGGCTCCATCCATGGTCTGACAGAAGATGGATGGTGCGGTCGATAAGGAGCAACAAAAGCTCCCTGGATCTTGCCTTTATCAAAAGATTGTCCAGATAAGGGACCACATTAACCCCCTGGACCCTGAGTTGAAGCATCATCTCCGCTATCACCTTCGTTTAATACCCTCGGGGCTGTAGACAGGCCGAAGGGTAATGCTAGGAAATGGAAGTGATCATCCAGCAGGGCAAACCGTAGGTACGCCTGATGAGGCGGCCAAATTGGAATATGGAGATAGGCGTCCTTGGTATCCAAGGAAACCATAAATTCCTGTTCTTCCAATCACTGATCGCAGGGATTCCATTTTGAACTTGAACACCCTCAAATAAGGATTCAAGGATTTCAGATTCAGAATGGGTCTGACCGAACCGTTCGGCGTTGCGGTAGTGGTACTAGAACAATGACGTGGGACTGGACCATCTTTCGGATAACCTGTTGTAACATAACTTGCATATCTTCCACAGCTGGTAAGCTTGATTTGAAAAATTGTTGCGGGATTGGGGGGGGGGGGGGGGGGGAATGGGAGGGAGAGTACTGTCGAACTCCAGCCTATAGCCCTGAGAAACAAGATCTCAGACCCATGCATCCTGGCAGGAAGCTTCCCAGACGTGCCTGAAGTGATGCAGTCGCGCTCCCACCTCGAGATTTCCTCGGTGTGGGTGGGCATTGTCATGCTGAGGCCTTTGTGGAAGCAGAACTGGTGGACTGTTCCTGAAAACTGGTGCTTGCCGGTTTTTTGGACTTACCTCTGGTGCCAACTCTGGCCTTAGATCGAAACCTGAGAGCCCGAAAGCACTGTAGAGACAGCACTGGAGAGACGGCCCCGGATAGGAGCGTCTCGCCGGTGGGGCCCCAAAGGAGAGAAACGTTGATTTCCCAGCCGTAACTTTGGAAATCCAGGTTTCCAATTCGACCCCAAAAAGCTGTTCCCCAGAAAAGGGGAGGGATTCCACACTAAATTTGGATTCTGCGTCCACAATCCACTGACGCAACCACAAGGCCCTACGCACCGACACTACCATGACAGAAGTCAGAGCATTAATATTCCCCATCTCCTTGAGCGAATCACAGAGGACAATGGTAGTGTCCTGAATGTGCTTCAAGAGGGTTACCATAGTAACTAAGGGCATATCCACCGAGAGGCCCCCCTGAATTTGAATGGCCAAAGAATGAATAGCATGGTTCATCCAGCAACCCGCAATGACCAGTCTTTGTGAGAGGCCGGCTGCAGTATATATATATATAGACTTTAGGGTAGTCACTATCTTTCAATCACCGGGATCCTTCATGGTAAAGGAGCACAGGGCAGGCAGCGCCGCCTTTTTAGACAGGCAAGAGACAGACATCCATGCCAAGGGGTTCTTCCCAAAAATTTCTACCTGCAGGCGCAAATGGGAAAGTGCACAAAAACTTTTTGGACACTTGGAATTTTCTGTCGGGATTTTTCCAGACCTGTTTGAATAAGTCATCTAATTCTGAAGAATCAGGGAAAGCGACATTAGGCTTGTTTTGTACAAATAAAAACAACTGTTGCGAGGCAGTGTCCTGTAGAGGGAGCTTTAGCACATCCCTTATAGTCAAAATGAGGGGTTCAATAGCCTGAGTAGAATCTCGGGATCCAGGTCATCCCCATCATCCTGTATATCACCTGTATCAGATAGTAGTGCAGGGAAACCACGCTTCAGGGGACCTGCATGAGAGAGAGAGAGAGAGAGAGAGAGAGAGGGGGGGGGGGGGGGGCTACATCTGCAACAGCTTGTTACATAGTTAGTGAGGTTGAAAAGAGGCAAAATGCCCATCGGGTTCAACATGTATCCGTGTTAAGCAGTGCATATTATGATGCACCAGCCAAAATAATGGTTTCGTACCTATTGACAACTATATTTCGTATCATTCCCATATACATAATGTCAATATATTAAATGCTATTGCCTTGGATACCTTTTTCAGCTATAAAACTGTCCAATCCGTTTTTAAATGAATTTAAAGAGTCCGCCATTATTATCTGCTCCGGCAGGGAGTTCCAAATCCTTATTGCCCTTATGGTGAAGAACCCTTTCCTACGTTGTGTACAGAATTTTCTCTCCTCTAGCCTCAGCGAGTGCCCACGTGTATTATACAGAGTTTTATTAACAAACAAATCCGCTGCTAACTCTGTGTATTGACCCTTTACATATTTGAAGATATTAATAATGTCTCCTCTTAGTCTCCTCTTTTCAAGGGAATAAAAATTTAACCTAGTAAGCCTTTTCTCATACTCCAATGTCTCTAACCCTTTAATCAGTTTAGTAGCTCGCCTTTGAACTCTCAAGCTCCCAGATATCTTTTTTTATAATATGGTGCCCAAAATTGAACACCATATTCCAGATGCGGACGTACCAATGATTTATACAGTGGCAGGATTACATCCTCGTCCCTTGACTCCATACCCCGTTTTATGCATGCAAGGACTTTACTTGTCTTCTTTGCCGAATTGTGACATTGTGTACTGTTATTAAGCCTATTATCTATAAGCACCCCCAAATCTTTTTCCACTACTGCTACCCCTATATTTTCCCCATTAAAAGTATAGGATGCAAGTGTGTTTCTAATCCCACAGTACATAACTTTGCATTTTTCAATATTGAATCTCATTCCCCATTTAGCCGCCCGAGTTTCAAGTTTAAATAAGTCAGTCATTCTGTAAAGACTCCACATCGATTTCTGAATTAATTACCTTACACAGTTTAGTATCATCTGCAAAGATTGACACTGTGCTTCCCAGGCCTATTCCTAGATAATTAATAAATATATTGAACAGTAGCTGGCCAATTACGGACCCTTGCGGACTACTGGAGACCAGCTGGAGAACATACCATCACCACTGTTGCAGTAGCTGAGCTTTCTGCACATTAGCAGTGAGCTGGGACGACATATCTGACACCATGGTCTTAAGAGACCCTAACCATTGGGGCTCTGGACCCCCTCCCCCAGCCTCTTCACTAATTTGTGAAGATTGACTGCATTGTTCACAGGAAAGTCATTAGATAATGGAGAGAATTTGGTGTGACACACACTGCACAAGCTTGAATTTACCCATATTCACAGTAAGCACAATAACATACACAGGCAGTTATAATGAAAGCCTGCCCTACTGTATGTTAGAGGAGAGACAGAGAGGAATGAGACCAGCACACCCTGAACTGCACAATCCCAGTGAGACTGTCAGCTCTGTAAAACACAGTAAACATTAACAATTGCAATCCTAAATATGCTCAGGATAGTGTAGAAGCGGCTCTCCCCCTTTGCTGCACCCTGTACCATTTTTCCAGCGTGACTGTGAGGTAGGAAGCGCTGTGTGTGCTGAAAATGGCTGCAGTAAGCAGAGTAAGGCGCCAAAACGCCCCAAGTCTCGCTCTGCAGAAGCTCTGCCCCACTCCAATGGCGCCGGAGCTGTTAATATTTTTTATATTGGCAAATAGCTTAAAACATCACACAAGGGCTAGTCAAGCAGTTTTGTGCCAGTTTTTACACGGGGGATCCTAGCGGGACACCCCAGGAAGGGTCACGTACGCCGCTCTCGTAGTCAGCCGCACTTTGAACCGGGGGACCCCCCCTAGCAGGGCCCCTGGGTTGTACTCGCCACCGATGTTGCCTTCTGGCAGAGTTAGGTAGATGCGGCGTGCTGCAGCTGTGACAGTCAAGGCGCAGTGCCCCGCTGAACAACCACCCCTCGGTGGTCCTGCAGCGATGAAGCGGCTCTGCACCTTGTAAGGCCGGTGACCGCCCCCTCCCAAGGTGCAGGTATGCTGTTGCCCAGACAGCATACCGAAAATAATAGGATTTTGGTACCTACCGGTAAATCCTTTTCTCGTAGTCCGTAGAGGATGCAGAGGTCCACATAAGTACCATGGGGTATAGATGGGTCCACCAGGAGCCATTGGCACTTTAAGAGTTCAAGAGTGTGGGCTGGCTCCTCCCTCTATGCACCTCCTACCAGACTCAGTCTAGAAACTGTGCCCGAGGAGACGACATACTTTGAGAGAAGGAACTACACAGATAGTGGTGAGATTCACACCAGCTCACACATACAAGGCACGTCAAGTCAACTAGCTTGAACTAATCAGCAAACGGCTAAAACATTACTTACCCAGTAACTGTGCAGTACGCAACTAAACGAAGTCGTACTGAACCAAACATATGCAGGAAAACGTAGCACTGGGCGGGCGACCAGCATCCTCTACGGACTACGACAAATATACCGTTATGGTAAAAACTTACCAATGATAATGGGATTTCTCCTATGTCCACAGGTATCCACAGGATAACATTGGGATATGCCGGAGCGACAGCGGAATTTTTCTATCCGCCGGCTCCTTTAAGGAGTTAGATCCCGGTACCGGCAAAACCACCTTTTTTTAAAGTCTAGATACAGAAGCGTCAACAATCGGCGGGTTTTCCCACTGTTTCCTATCCTCCTCAGGAAAAGGAAACGCTACCAGAATCCACTTAGGGATCTGAAACTTCTTTTCAGGATTCACCTAGGCCTTTTCAAATATAGCATTCAGCTCTTTTGACGCAGGGAAGGTTAGCGAGGCTTTCTTGTTTTCAGTGAAAAAAGCCTCCTCAACCTGCTCAGGTGTGGTATTATTAACATTTAACACATCCCTGATAGCCTCCATCAACAACTGTACCCCCTTTGCAAGAGATGCGGACCCCCACAAGACATCTCCGTCACCATCTGTAGTGTAAGAACCGGCATCCGTGACGTCTTGTGTTATCTGCACAAGCGCACATTTGTGGGGGCATATAGCGGGGTGACCTGAGGTATCTGGCAAGGGCCACACAGCCATAGAGGACAGTAAGACCTGATTTGCCGACTCATTACTGGTAATCCATGTCCTGCTAGAGGAAAACCACTCTGGTTCCCTTGCTGGAATCTGTGCTAAACCAGTGCTAACCTGATAGCATGGAATGGGATCATCCTGTGAAGATAAATCCTCAGCAGCATACGACACTGTATCCCTGGACATTGCTGCTAGTGACCACCAAACACACCACACACATACAGGATGAGGTAAGACAGAGTTTCCCCCCCAAGAATGGCAAGAGAGAGACAGATTAGAGCCAACCCTCAACAGCGCCCAAACCAAGGAGAAAAAAAACCTTTTTAGCGCTGACTTGTGAACCTTAACAGGACACACAGTCAAGTACTTAGCCTCCCGCCCCTTCTACAACCCCCTGGTACCGTTACAGTAACTGAAGCTGCTGTGGGGGGATCAGGAGCTGCATTCTGCTAGTCAGCATGCAGGAAAATGGCGCTGGGACGCTGCATGTCCGCTCTGTGAAGCTCCGCCCCCTTCCCGACACTGTCTTCCGGCTCTTCTGAGTTCAAATTTGGTCTGAGGAGTTGTGCTGGCTGGGATCCCTGGGGCCCGACAGGCTTGCTGACCAAGTGTGAGGGGTTAGCGCTGGCCCAGGGCGCCCCTCACAGTGCCGCCAGTACCATCCGGGAGCGGTTAATACCGCGCTCCCACCCTGTTGCCGCCATCTTCACACCGGCCCCCCACTTGCTAGGGGTGTCGGTGACTAACTCACCACCGCTTCAGCTCTGTATGGGGTCGGCGGCATGCTGCTTGGGTGAGCGGTTCCCCTGTGGCGGCGACCGAACAGCCCATCTGGAGCTCAGTGTCCAGTAGGCGGAGTTCCTCCGGGCACATTTTCTAAACGGAGTCTGGTAGGAGGGCCATAGAGGGAGGAGCCAGCCCACACTCTTAAAGTGCCAATGGCTCCTGGTGGACCCGTCTATACCCCATGGTACTAATGTGGACCCCAGCATCCTGTAGGACGTTAGAGAAATTAAGTTTTAAAAGAAATTGAAGAAAACTCTATGGAGCAGCAGAGATGTGCATCCTCTCCTGAGGGCACTTTTTTTATAAACTGACTGTGGGATGGGGCACTGAGGGGAGGAGACCGCACACCCAGTTGAAGAAATTTAAAGTGCACTGGATTCTTTGGACCACGTCTATACCCCATCGTACTAGTTTCCCCCTTTATCCCTTATGGATGCTAGAGAAAATAGGATTTTACTACCTACCGGTAAATCCTTTTCTCTTAGTCCGTAGAGGATGCTGGGGACTCCAAATGGACCATGGGGTATAGACGGGATCCGCAGGAGACATGGGCAATTTAAGCCTTTAAAAAGGGGTGTGAACTGGCTCCTCCCTCTATGCTCCTACTCCAGACTCCAGTTATAGAACTGTGCCCAGGGAGACGGACATTTCGAGGAAAGAACGTGGCATTCAAGAGAATACCAGCTGATGGCATGACTAAAAAACAGCAATGCGCTGCCAGAACGGAACACAACCTGTGTGTACACATCAACAATAATAGCATAACCTATGCCACTGAAAAACGTCAGCAATAGGCTGACTGAAAAGAAACACAGCATGTGTGTAACCCAACTAATAACTGCAGATACAGTACGCACTGGGACGGGCGCCCAGCATCCTCTACGGACTAAGAGAAAAGGATTTACCGGTAGGTATTAAAATCCTATTTTCTCATACGTCCTAGAGGATGCTGGGGACTCCAAATGGACCATGGGGATTATACCAAAGCTCCAGAACGGGCGGGAGAGTGCGGATGAATCTGCAGCACCGATTGACCAAAAATGAGGTCCATACCCGCCAGGGTATCAAACTTGAAAAACTTCCTAAAGGTGTTTGAACCCTACCAAGGAGCGGCTCGGCAAATCAAGAATGCCAAGACCCCACAGGTAGCCGCCCAGAACGCGCCCACCATCCTGGTAGAATGGGCCTTCACCGAACTCGGTAACAGCAATCCAGCCGTCGACTAAGCCTGCTGAGTCGCATCACAGACCGAGCGCGCAATAGTCTGCTTTGAAAGCAGGAGCCCCAATCTTATTGGGAGCATACAGGATAAACAGAGCGTCTGTTATCCTGATCTGAGCAATTCTGGCAACATAAATTTTCAAACTTAGACCATATCGAGATACATCGATGTCACCCTGGCGGCAGTGGCTACCGGCACCACAATAGGTTGGTTCATGCGAAACGATGAAATCACAGATTTGGCAGAAAGCGCTGACGAGTACTCAACTCTGCTCTATCTTCATGGAAGATTAAATAGGGGCTCTTGTGAGACAAAGCCGCTAATTCAGACACCTGCCTTGCGGATGACAAGGCCAACCGCATGAACACTTTCCAAGTGAGGAATGTCCACTCAACCGTATTGAAAAGTTCAACCAATGAGATTGCAGGAACTGCAACGCACGTTAAGATCCCATGATGCCACAGGGCACAAGGGAGGATGGATGCGTAACACTCCTTTTACGAAAGTGTGAACCCCTGGAAAGGAGGACAATTGATTTTGGAAGAAACCCGATAAGGCTGAAACAACCTTAATCAAGCCCAACTTAAGACCTGCATCCACACGATCTTGTAATTAACGAATGGAGAAAACGACCCAATTGGAACTCTTCCGTAGGAACTTTCTTGGATTCACACCAAGACACGTACTTTCCCCAGAATTGGTGGTAAAGTTTCAACGTTACTACTTTCTGCCTGAAGAAGAGTAGGGATGACTTCACTGGGAATACCCTTTCAGGTTGGGATCCGGCGTTCAACCTCCAAGCCGTCAATGGAACCCGCGGTAAACCTTGGAACCCACACGGCCCCTGCTGTAACCGATCCTCTCGCAGAGGAATAGATCAGGGATCTCCCTATGAGTAATTCCTGAAGGTACGGATACCAGCCCTCCTTGAACAGTCTGGTAGAAAATCTCCAAAGTTTCTTGTCGAGGCGAGACGCCATCTTGTCTATTTGCGGAATTCCCCAAAACATGTAACTTCTGTGAAAACCGCTTGATGAAGACTCCACTCTCCTGAATGGAGAACGTGTCCGCCGAGGAAGTTTGCTTCCCAGTTGTCTACTCTGACAGAGCGCGTAAATGTTTTCGTCGCTCAGCGGAAAATATTTCTTGCTTCTGCCATTTCTTCTTCGGTTTTTATTTGTAGAAAACAGATATAAACGGCCCTTAACTCTAGACCGTTAATGGGATGACCAGTATCCTAACTTGACACCCGTCCTTGGGGAGAATCACGCCGCCACCATGGGAGTGATATTCTGGTCTTGAAATCATGATTATCCCAGGTGGAAACCGGACCACTCGTCCAACAAATTCTGCTAAAACTCTGGCATGCAAGCTGGCCACTGAAGAGGCCACAACCCCATTCAAGTAACTGAATGTATTGACGGATTGACACTGTTGCAGGTTTGACCAGCCTCTGAATCCTCGGAACTCTTTCCACTGGAAGAAATTAATATTGGCCAAACCAACCCCCACGTCGTAGGGACGAACCAGTATTCCGCTAAGTTCTGTTGTGGAAGAACTGTCAGGGAGAATGCAAGGTTTTTCACCATTTTGCTTCATGATCTCTCCGTAATCCAGAGTGAACCAGTACAGAATACTTCTGACTCCTTACCCTTAAAGGAAAAAAACCCTCATACCGCCATCACTCTGGCGAAATTCCAATCCTGGATCGGAACCTCATGTAAGCCTAACGTGGAAGAAACCGTAATTAGACCTCCTTTCTCCTTTTTCAGAGTGGAGAAACCTGCTATGAGAGAGATTCCCTCATAGATCTAGAGTAGGAATTTTGAGATTTCAGATATAGGATTCGAAAGGGCTTGAACCGTCCGGCCTTGGAGAGACAAAAAAAACGAGATTTATGGTAAGAACTTACCTTTGTTAAATCTCTTTCTGGGAGGTACACTGGGCTCCACAAGGATTAACATCGGGGTGTAGAGTAGGATCTTGATCCGAAGCACCAACAGGCTCAAAAGCTTTGACCTTCTTCCCAAGATGCACAGCGCCGCCTCCTATATCACCCCGCCTCCGTGCACAGGAGCTCAGTTTTGTTAACCAGCCCAATGCAGTAGCAAGTAAAAGAGACGACAACTGCAAGTAGCCACAAACACCACACTCTCCCGACAGGAGAAAGTGTCAGCGGCTATAGCCACACCAACCCAAATAAGCTAAGTGCGTCAGGGAGGGCGCCTTGTGGAGACCAGTGTACCTTGCAGAAAGATTTAACCAAGGTAAGTTCATACCATAAAGTTTTCTGCTGCGGGGTACACGTGGCTCCACAAGGATTAACACTGGGGATGTCCTAAGGCAGTTCCTTATGAGGGGACGCACTGCAGCGGGCACAAGAACCCAGCGTCCAAAGGAAGCATCATGGGAAGCGGCAGTATCGAAGGCATAGAACCTTATAAACGTGTTCACTGAGGACCACGTTGCTGCCATGCACAATTGTTCAAGGGTCGCACCACGGTGGGCCGCCCAAGAAGGTCCAACAGACCGAGTAGAATGGGTCATAATGTGAGCAGGAGCCGACAGACCAGCCTTCACATAAGCATGTGCAATCACCATTCTAATCGATCTGGCCAAAGTCTGCTTGTGAGCAGGCCAGCCATGTTTGTGAAAACCAAACAGAATAAAGAGAGAATCAGAGTTCCTAATAGAAGCAGTTCTCTTCACATGAATATGGAGAGCCTGTACCACATCCAAAGACCGCTCTTTGGGAGACAAGTCAGGTGAGACAAGTGCCGGAACCACAATCTCCTGGTTAAGGTGGAACGAAGAAACCACCTTAGGTAAACATCCGGGACAAGTCCTAAGAACCGCCCGGTCACGGTGAAATATCAGATATGGGGAACTACAAGACAAGGCACCCAAATCCGACACTCTTCTAGCTGAGGCAATAGCCAGCAGAAACACCACCTTAAGAGAAAGCCACTTAAGATCAGCTGAACAAAGAGGTTCAAACGGAGACTCTTGTAACACCTCCAAAACCACCGACAAGTCCCAAGGAGCCACAGGCGGGAGACAGGGAGGTTGGATACGCAACACACCCTGAGTAAAGGTATGCACATCAGGTAAGGTCGAAATTTTTCTCTGAAACCACACCGACAAGGCAGATATTTGAACCTTGAGGGAGGCCAGACGCAGGCCTAAATCCAGGCCCTGCTGAAGAAAAGCCAAAAGCTTGGCTGTATTAAACTTGGAAGCGTCATAATTGTTAGATGTGCACCAAACAAAGTAAGAATGCCAGACCCTATAGTAAATCCGAGCAGAAGCCGGTTTCTGGGCCCGCAACATAGGTTTAATGACCGCCTCAGAAAATCCTTTAGCCCTCAAGACGGAAGCTTCAAGAGCCACACCGTCAAAGACAGCCAGGCCAGTTCCTGGTAGACACTGGGGCCCTGAACGAAGAGGTCTGGGCATTGTGGAAGTAGAATTGGACGCTCTGACGAGAGGCCCTGGAGGTCTGAAAACCAGTTCTGGGCCACGCTGGATTCCTCCTTCCTACTTGAACTTCCGAATTACCCTGGGCAGGAGTGACACCGGAGGGAAAATAGGATTTTAATACCTACCGGTAAATCCTTTTCTCTTAGTCCGTAGAGGATGCTGGGGACTCCAAAAGGACCATGGTGTATAGACGGGATCCGCAGGAGACATGGGCAAACTATAAGACTTTGAATGGGTGTGAACTGGCTCCTCCCTCTATGCCCCTCCTCCAGACTCCAGTTAGAGAACTGTGCCCAGGAAGACTGACATTTCGAGGAAAGAATTTATTGTTTAAACACGGTGAGTAAAACTTAGCAAAATTGTTCGAACCCGACCAAGTAGCTGCTCGGCAAAGTTGAACCGCCGAGCCTCCTTGGGCAACCGCCCAAAAAGAGCCCACCTTCCTGGTAGAATGGGCCTTCACTGACTTCGGTAATGGCAATCCAGCTGTAGAATGAGCATACCGAATCGTATCACAGATCCAGCATGAAACCGTCTGCTTAGAAGCAGGAGCCCCAATTTATGTTGGAAGCATACCGGGTAAACAGAGCCTCTGTTTCCCCAATCTGAGCCGTTCGGGCGACAAATATTCAAAGCTCTGACTACCTCAAGAGACTTCGAATCAGCCAAGGCTTCAGCAGCCACAGACACCACAACAGATTGGTTCATGTGAAACGCAGAAACCACTTTTGGCAGAAATTGTTGCAGAGTTCTCAACTCCGCTCTATCCACATGGAAGATCAAATAGGGCCTCTTGTGAGACAAAGCCGCTAATCCTAAACACCCGCCTTGCGGACGCCAAGGCCAATAGCATGACCACTTCCCAAGTGAGAAATTTTAAGTCAACCTTTCGTAAAAGGTTCCAACCAGTGTGACATAAGAAACTGCAACACCACGTTAAGGTCCCATGGTGCCACTGGAGGCACAAACGGAGGTTGGATGTGCAGCACTCCTTCCACGAAAGTCTGAACTTCTGGAAGGGTGGCCAAGTCTTTTTGAAAGAAAATTGATAAGGCCTTAATATTCACTTTAATGGAGCCTAACTTTAGGCCTGCATCCACACCTGCTTGCAAAAAATGGAGAAAACGACCCAGCTGAAATTCTTCCGTAGGAGCCTTCTTGGATTCCCTCCAAGACAAATACGGTGGTAAAGCTTCGCTGTTACTCCGTTCTTAGCCTGAAACAATGTGGGAATGACTTCACCGGAATATACCCTATCGGGCAAGGATATGGCGTTCATCCGCCATGCCATCAAACGCCGGCGCGTTATGTCTTGAAACATGCACGGTCCTTGCCGTAACAGGCCCTCTCGTAAAAGAAGAGGCCAGGGATCTTCTATGAGTAAGTCTTGAAGATCTGGATACCAAACCCTCCCTGGCTAGATGGAAACAATGAGGATCGCCTGAACCTTTGTCCTTCTCATGTTTATCCACTTTTAGAAAGAGTGAAAATGGAGGGAACACCTAGACCGACTGAAACACCCCTGGTGTCACGAGGGCGTCCATTGCTATTGCTTCAGAGTCCAGTGACCTGGAACAATATTCCTGAAGTTCCTTGTTGAAGCCAGACACCATCAAGTCTAATTGAGGAATTCCCCAAAGACTTGCCACTTCTGTGAAAACCTTACTCTCCTAGATGGAGATCGTGCCTACTGAGGAAGTCTATTACTCTGTTGTCTACACCCTGAACGAAGACCTCTAATAGAGCGTTTACATGCCTTTCCGCTCAGCGGAAACTTTTCCAGCTTCAGCCATTTCCGCTTTTCTCCTCGTTCCGCCCTAGCGGCTTACTTACGCCACTGCTGTTAAGTCGTCCGACAGAAATTAAGACGGGCAGATCGCTAAGAAGATGTCCCGTTGTAAATAGCTCTTAATTCAAGAATGCTTATTGCGGACAAGCTTCCCGGCTTGACCTTTTCCACCTGGAAAATCTTCCACTGGAAAGACGGCTCCCCAGCCTCGGAGACTTGTATCCCTGGACACCAGGATCTAATCCTGGATCCCGAACCTTCGTCCCACTAGGAGGTGAGAACTGTGAAGCCACCACAGGAGAGATATCCTAGTCCTGGAAAATAACACTATTTCCTGGTGCATGTGCAGGTCAGACACGGACCACATGTCCAACTGGTCCAGCAAACAACCACTCTGGTATTTGACCTGCTCAACGAACGGCCTTGTAGGCCTCAACCATCTTCTGCATCAACGGAACGTATTGATTGGTTTACACTGTTGCAAATCTGATCCGACTCTGGATCCTCAGATCTCTTTCCACCGGAAAAACAAACTCTTAACAGTTCAGTAACTAATCTTATTCCCAATTCCGACCTCTGTGTCGTTGGGATCAACAGCGATTCTCCGTGTTGAAGAACTGTCAGAGAGAAACAACGATTTGTACCACTTGTTTCTTGACCTCACCATAGTCAGGAGAGCGTCCCAGTACAGACTAAAAATGGCTGCTACTATTGAAGGAAACCTATCATACTGCCATCCCTCCTGTGAAAGGCAAAGACAATCCCGAAGAGCAAACCCAAATAAGCTTAATGCAGATGAAACCGCATTTAAATCCTCCTTTTTGGGATTGTTCTGACTAAGCTAAATGGGCTCATAAGCACGAAAAAGCTTGAACAGCAGATGTGACAGGGACAATGTCCTGATCCTGACCCAACGCTTGTATGGCGTCGCACACTACCTACCCGTCCAGAGGATAATTGATAAGATTTGTTTTAAAAATCAGTGAGGGGAATCATCTGGAAACTCCAGTATGTCCCCCTTTGGACTCTATTCTTAACTCACTGGTCCTAGTCCATTCCAGGACTAACCGAAGAGTATAAGACGAGATACCACCGGTGTGGGCTCCAGCAAGATAGACCCAGCGTCATACGGTGGATGTGGTAGAAAACAGAGGACGATAACCGCTTCTGCGACCTTAAAAAGGCTGAAGACCTCTTACCTTTACACCCTCCTTTTCCTGCAAAGAAGGGGAAACAAACGGTATCCAACCGGTCAAAATTACTGCATCCTACAAAAAATGCGTCACCCACCGCTGCAAGGGAACATAGCTCAAGAAGGTAAACTTACCAGTGGTATCTGCAGAGATCAACTTAAAGCCATCCCCAAACCAGGTTTCACCTTCATAGGGAAGAAACTCCAATATTTTTCGGAGTCAGCCCCAGCATTCCCTTGGCGAATCCACAACGCCCTCCTAGTTGAGACGGTCATGGAAATGGGACGCGAACCCAAGAGTTTCATACCTCTTGTTGTCGCACGGCAGCAAGCTGCAATGTTCTAGATAAGACCCAACTCAAGAAATATCTCATCTCTCCCCAGGGTAATTATATCAGATGACAAGGTAACCGACCATTTCTGAATACAAGCACTCACCCATGCGTATGTAATGCCAGTATCATCAAAGCATATAATTAAAATATCACTTAGCTTCCTGTATACGATCCTTTGTGACAGGACCCCGTGCAGACCAGGGGTTGACTTTCACTTTATCCTATCCACGGCGGGAAAAGAATAACACTCGGACTCCTCATGAGGATTTGTCATCTTGTCACAGCTGACCTAGAGCTTTATCAACAGAGCGACCAGCACATGAGAAGGAACATCATCACTTCAGCATTCATTAGAAATTGTAATATAAATATACATATACACACACATCTCCTATATAATAGCCCAGATCGGTGACTTTGTGATTCATTTGCTAACGCTGGGCGGAGTCACAACACTGGGCGGAGTTAGTCAAATGAGTCACAGATCTGGCCAAATCTACAGGAGACTAGGAGCAGAAACAGATAGTATGGGCATGGCACAGGCAGGGGTGCATACCTCCCAGCTTCTGCAGGAGCTTTCTTCAGGCAGAAGGAGGGACACAAACTCGGCAAAAAGGGGGCGTGGCTTCACGGGAGGGCTCCCATATTCATCAGTGAGGGGGCATGCCCAGCGCTCTGTGAGCTGCTGGCATGCCCCCAGGGGCTGATTATGAGACCGGGGGGCCCAGGGCACTTGAGACAGGGGAGCCCTATCTCATTGCTGTGCCTGCTGTGGGGTTGGGGGCGTGGCCTAATCGCGGGACGCGCGGCCACGCCCCCTTATGCAAATTCCGTTTTTTATTTTTATTTTTTTAATGGGATTTTGGCCCCTCAGCTAGGGCTAAATCCAGAGGAGGTGGTCGCTCCCCCCTACACACCCGCACAGGCAGAAGAAAGCAGGGAGACTGCTGCCTCACTAACACCACAGACCTGCCAACACGCAGCAGCGTGTGCTGACTGTAGCACAATGCTGACGTTGTTGCTGGCAGGACGGGGGGGGGGGGGGAGCTTCTGAACTGGGACAGAGCTACTCCAGCCGGGGCCCCCCTAAAACTGTGGGGCGAACGGTACGTACCCCCTGCCCCCCCCCCCCCCTTAATCCGGCTCTGCTGCTGGAACCCCCCCTTATTCCGTACCCCCTGATGCCCCCTCTCCCTCTACTATTCACCGCTGCTCTGCTAAGCAGAACAGCGAGTACAGGAGCTTTCCAACTGCCCCCCCCCCCACCGCGGGACACTGCGACCCGTGGGTGGGACAGCGGGACAGACCCCAAAAAATGGGACTGTCCCGCGAAAATCGGGACATTTGGGAGGTATGGGGGTGTGTGAGGGGTATGTCATACAGACAGACGGCACCGGCTCACTGTGTGCTTGACCCCCCACATCGGCATACTCAGCAGGGTCTCTCTGGCGCGGAGGAGCGTCACTTTCTGGCACACTCCACGCTTCTTAGCTGCAGTTTTGTGGGGCACCTGCCGCTGTGCAGGTTCCGTTCTGCCTCTTATCTCCAGCCCCGGCAACCCCACCGATAGCTGCAGCGCTGCCACCCGCAGTGAGGTGCGCCCAGCTCATTCACACACTTTAGCTGGCAGGTAGCGCTGCAGAAATCCGAGCTGCTTGCAGGCTCCAACCCACTCCTCCCTCCAGCAGCAGCGTCTCCTGGGAGCTAACCAGTCACTCCCAGTCTCCCCTTACCACAGTGCCCGGCAGCCGCGAGGTCCGCGCCACGTGCATGCTATGACCCCCTCCTCCCTCCAGCCGCAGCATCTCCTGGGGGCTAACCAGTCATTTCCAGTCTCACCTTACCACAGTGCCCGGCAGCTGCGCGAGGTCTGCGGTGTGTGACTGAGGAGGGGGAGAGGGATGCGGACGAGCAGAGGAAGCAGGACTCCAGCCTGAGAGAGTCAGCCATGCCAAGTCTCCAGCAGCAGCAGATCCCAACAGGTTGGAGTGGAACAGCAGCAGCCGTGACTCCGGTAAGACACATCTGTCTGTCACTACTGTTTTGTCCCTAATACCAATCTCTCCCGTGCCCTGTGTTGTGTCATGTCCCTGTCAACCCTGGCCTTGCCCTGCCACCCTTATCCTGGCCCTTTCACCCTTATCCTGGCCCTGTCACCCTTATGCTGGCCGTTACCCCTATCCTGGTCCTGCCGACCCTACCCTGGCACCCCTATCCTGTCCCTGTCATTTCTGTCCTGGCCCCGTCACCCCTGTCCTGGCCCCGTCAACCCTGTTCTGACCCTGTCACCCCTGTCCTGGCCCTGTTACTGCATACCCTCCAACTACCTTTTATGGCATGTACAGTACCCGCAGTGCCTCCAGACCTCTCCCCAATGCACCGCACCTTCCCCTCCACCACATGCGGCACTCCACCCCTCCCCCACATGCTGTGCCTCAAGACCCCCTACACCACCCGCGGCTCCCACTCCTCCGCCCCTTCACCACCCACAGCACCTCCAGGCCCCCTCCACCATTCACCCCCCTTATATGTCTCCCCCCACACCTGCCCCCTCCACCCGCAGCATCTGCAGACACCCTCCTCCATCCGCGGTCCCCCCCTCACCCACCCCTCCCCCACCAATGGCACCCCCGCACCTGCCCCTCCACCACCTGCAGCACCTCCGGACCTCCTTTCCCATCCGCCGCACCACCCGTACCTGCCCCTATCCTACCCATGGTGCCTGTGGTCCCCTACCCCACCCCCGGCACTCCCGTCCCTTCCCATCCCACAGCACCTCCAGAACCCTTCACCCATCCACAACATCCCCACACCTGCCCCTCTCCCACCCGTGGCACCCCTGCCCCTCCCCCCACCTGCAGTGCCTCCGGACCCCCTCCCCCATCTGCATCCCCCACTCCTCTGCCCCTCCACCACCCGCAGAACCTCCCGAACCTTCGCCATCCGGGCCCCACCCCCACTTCTGCCCCCCCTCCACCCGCAGCATCTACAGACACCATCCGCAGTCCCCCCCGCACCCGCTACATTCTGTACATTGTGCCCTGCAGGTGCTGTTCACGCCGTCGCAAGGGGCTGCGCCTCATTCACCATCGCACGCCCTTTCATTGTGCAATATTTAACCACTAACAAAGGAATGCAGGTAATACTCCATATAATACAAATATTAAACCCCAGAAAGGCAGCATGCAAGGGTTAAGGGGGCGTAGCCCCTTGCGACGGTGTGAAGAGCGCCCGTAGGGCGCGATGAAGCACCTAGTATCTATATATACATTATATATATATATATATATATATATATATATATATACACATACACACATTATATATATATATATATATATATATATATATACACACACACACATATATATATATTTTTTTTATATATATTTTGTCAGGAACAGCAAGGTCCCTAGTGACATTAATGTGTTCTGAATGCCAAAGTTGTGGATCTAACCAGGAAACCTTATGGTCGACATAAGACATAGTATTCGTCGACACCAGGGAGTTGTAACCGGGCAAAATAACATTCCTGCAACCCCGAGTGTCTGAGGGAAATATATATATATATATACACACAATTTTAATATCACGTATGTGCTCGAGTTACCTCTCAATGCAAGCTTACCATACATATACACTTATATACAGGTATAGGTTTTCACATTATCATGTTAAATTACACCCTGTTACAACAGTTGGTGCCGACAGGGTCACCCACATACGACTGCGTCTCCCATACAGTGTTTACTTTGGAAAAGCTTACAATACTGACATTTCATCTCCTGAATCAAGTACTATCAGGAGTTGGCAATGCCAACATAGGGATTCCCATAGCTGTTTGTGGCAGAGCACTCACGTCGACCCACGTGTACTAAAACACCGCCCGACATCGCTACAATGGGTAGCTTCCTTTTTTAACAACTTATTACCACAATATATATATATATATATATATATATATATATATATATATATATATATATATATATATATATATGTATGTAGGGGTTCTGGCGACCAAATGGTGTTTATATATAAAAAATTATTTAGAGGACTAAAGTGCAATTTAGAAAGGACATGGTAAAAAAAAAGTTAAAACAATTTATTTGTCAAAATACATGAGAACACTAGTTTTAAGCAAAAACTATTTTTCAACATATAACTACATATATGATTAAAGTGGTAAAATGGTATATATACACAAAAAATTGGGTATGTATTGAAATATATATATATATATATATATATATATATATAAACTTCCTTAAGACATAAAAAGAATACAGAAATTGTAACTATTAAAAATAGCTTAACTTAAAATGGAGGGTCATACAGGATATCCTTGAACTCAGAAGAAGTAGGTCTGCTTCTCTCTCCTCACTCCCACGATGCAGGGAGCTTGTAGCCAACAGGTCTCCCTGAAAATAATAAACCTAGAAGTATTTTCAGAGAAACTCAGGAGAGCTCCCCTAGTGTGTGTCCAGTCTCTCTGGGCACAGAGTCTAACTGGAGTCTGGAGGAGGGGCATAGAGGTAGGAGCCAGTTCACACCCATTCAAAGTCTTATAGTGTGCCCATGTCTCCTGCGGATCCCGTCTATACCCCATGGTCCTTTTGCAGTCCCCAGCATCCTCTAGGACGTTTGAGAAAACGTACGGCAGCCGAAACTTCCACGGCACCGCCAGCGCATCCACGAATGCTGCTTGAGGATCACTTGTCCTTGCTCCGAAGACCAGAACCTTGTGATTGTGTCGAGACGCCATCAGATCCACGTCTGGAAGGCCCCACCTTTCCACTAGGGCAGGGATGGGGAACCTTCGGACCTCCAGCTGTTGTTGAACCACACATCCCAGCATGCCCTGCAACAGTTTTCGCATGGCCAAATAGCAAAACTGTAGCAAGGCATGTTGGTATGTGTAGTTCAACAACAGCTGGAGGGCCGAAGGATCCCCATCCCTGCACTAGGGGTTAACACACTTCTGGATGGAGGCCCCACTCTCCGGCGTGTACGTCCTGACGACTGAGAAAGTCCGCTTCCCAATTCAGGACTCCCGGAATGATTATCGCCGATATGGCCGGTAGATGGCGTTCTGCCCATTGAAGAATCCGTGAGACTTCCTTCATTGCCAAGCGGCTTCGAGTACCGCCTTGATGATTTATGTAAGCCACTGTGGTGGCGTTGTCCGACTGTATTTGAACAGGACTGTTTTGAATTAAATGCTGGGCCAGGTTCAATGAGTTGAAGACTGCCCGCAATTCCAGAATGTTGATCGGGAGGAGAGACTCCTCCTTGGTCTACCGACCCTGAAGGGAGTGTTGCTCCAACACCGCGCCCCAACCCCTTAGACTGGCATCTGTCGTCAACAGGACCCAGTCGGATATCCAGAAGGGACGGCCCCTGCACAATCATTGTCCTGGAGCCACCAGTACAGCGACAGACGGACCTCCGGAGTCAATAAGATCATGTGAGACCTGATCCGGTGAGGCAGGCCGTCCCACTTGGCCAGAATCAGCCTCTGGAGGGGGCGAGAATGGAATTGAGCATACTCCACCATGTCGAATGCTGACACCATGAGGCCCAGCACCTGCATCGCCGAATGTATCGACACTTGCGGACGAGAGAGGAAGCAACGAATCCTGTCCTGAAGCTTCAGGACTTTCTCCTGAGACAAGAACAACCGCTGGTTGTGAGTGTCCAATAGCGCTCCCAGGTGCACCATGCACTGAGCAGGGACCAGGGAGGATTTCTTCCAGTAGATGAGCCACCCGTGGGCTTGCAAAAACCGGACAGTCATATCTAGGTGACGTAGGAGAATTTCTGAGGAATTTGCCAGGATCAACAAGTCGTCCAGATACGGTAGGATCCTGACCCCTTGACGGCGGAGTACCACCGACACCACCGCCATAACTTTGGTGAAGACTCGCGGACCCGTGGTTAAACCAAAAAGGTAATGCCCGAAACTGGTAATGGAGGTTGCCAACCGCAAACCTCAGGTATTGCGGATGCGACACTGCTATAGGAATATGCAGGTAAGCATCCTGTATATCCAGGGAGACCATATAATCCTCAGGTTCCAAGGGCAGAACAATAGAGCGAAGGGTTTCCATACGGAACTTGGAGACTCTCACAACTTGATCAAAGCCTTGAGGTTGAGAATAGGCCGGAAGGACCCCTTCGGTTTCGGGACTAGAAACAGCGGAGAATAGTACCCCTGGCCTCTCTGAGAAAGACCACTCCTAAGTCCAGGAGGGTCTGTACCACCGAATGGAGAGTCTCTGCCTTTGTCTGGTCCAAAGGGACGTCTGTCAGGCAAAATCGATGAGGGGGACGGTTTTTGAAGGGTATGGCGTAACCTCGAATGACGACTTCCCGTACCCAGGCATCTGAAGTGGAATGGGTATACCCTAGAAGCCGGCCCCCCACCCTGGGGTCCCCCAGGGGGAGGCCCGCCCCGTCATGCGGCAGGCTTATTGGTCTTGGAAGCTGGTTGACAGGCAGCCCAGGCTCTTTTGGGCTTTGGCTTACCAGGTTTGGAAGTGCGAGCCTGTTTGCGGTACACCTGACCTTTTGCTTTACCTGCAAGGACAAAAGGGACGAAAGGAAGTACTTTTAGCCTTCGTCACAGAAGGAGCAGTACTTCGCAGACACACTGTTTTGGCAGTAGCCAAATCAGCCACTATCTTATTTAAGTCCTCTCCGAACAGGATATTTCCCTTATAAAGGGAGTACCTCCAGGGTTTTTCTAGAATCCAGATCCACAGACCAGGATCTCAGCCACAATATCTGTCGAGCCAGGACTGACGTAGTAGAAGCCTTGGCTAACAGAACGCCGGCATCAGAAGCTGCCTCTTCAATATAGTGAGAAGCTGTGACAATATATGACAAGCATTGTCTAGCATGGTCAGACTAGATTTCAGCTTCCAACTCCTGTGCCCACGCTTCAATAGCTTCTAAAGACCATGTCGCTGCAATAGTGGACCTATGCGCAGCACCCATGAGGGTGTAAATCGCTTTTAGACAACCCTCCACACGTTTATCCATAGGCTCTTTTCAGAGACGCGACAGTAGTGACAGGCAGAGCTGAGGAAACCACCATCCTTGCCACATGCGAGTCCACTGGAGGAGGTGTCTCCCAATATTTAGACAGCTCTGGCGCGAGGGGATAGCGAGCAAGCAGCTTCTTGTGAGGCACAAACTTACCTGGATTTTTTCCCAGGATTCCCGACGTGTATCAACCAGGTGAGTGAGGTAAAACTTGTTTAACCACCGTCTGACGCTTGAATCTATCTGGTTTCTTAGGAGGAACGGATGGCTTGGGATCATCCGTAATAGCCTCCAATAGATCAGGAACATCCACTTGTGAACTACTATCCCCATCAGTATTATTAGTGACAGAATCTGTGGGGTCAATGTAAACACCATCTTCATCAGACGAGGTGTCAGTGACAGCAGTGGATTGTGAGGAAGCAATGGCCCGCTTAGAGGACTCCTTGGTCTTAGGTGGGCGAGCGTTAGACTTTTTAGTAGTCAGGGACTGGTTCATAACAGAGTGCTCAATCTGCCGCGGGGACCATATATGGTTGGACCGGCATAGGAGGTCCCATAGGGGGCATTAATTTAGTAACTAGCGTATTCAGTAGCGTAGAGACGGTAGCCCACGGCGGGTCATTCTGGACCCCCGTTGGAATAGTCCCACTTGGGGGCAAGGAACCCCCAGAACCAGAGCCCTCAGCTGCTGTCATTTCCTCAAAAGTATCTGTGGCCTCAGCACCACTACCAGTGTGTTCAGCCCCAGAACAGTTACCCACATAAGCAGACATGTTATAACTTGCAGTATAAGGTAACATAGTACAAATTGTCAGCAGCACAATACCTGACCCAAACCCCTGCACAGTGTTGTCAGCACAAACAGGGATTCAGGAGAGCTATGTTGACTAAAATCACAGAGAAAAATACAATACAATTTAAGTATATCTTGTGAATATCCTATATCATGTATTACAAACCTGACGCCCTCTCAGGTTATAGACTATAGGGATAGCAAGCTGTAAGAGACAAAATGGAGGTCACACAGCAAGCCAAATGCATACACATATAGTCACCGTTTGTACAATGCAGAAGTTATGACAAGCAATAATACTGCACTGGACTAGCATACACGTACATCAAGGTAAAATAATACCGGCTCCCATCTCCAAGCCCCCGCAGCAATGCTTCCGGATAGCACCTAGCAGTGCTTTCAGACAGGGAGTCCACAGCGGCTCTTTATTCGGCTGTTTTAGACCACCGCGGCTCTCATTCGGCTGCTCGTTGTATGCGGCTGTTTGCCCAGCACTAGGTAAAAGCGTCCCGACCGGTTTCGTCACGATTGACTTCGTCAGGGGGCGATTGACTTCGTCAGGGGGCTAGATGATCTTATTGCTAAGTTTATAGCACGGGGTTATGACTCTAAACTATTGTTTACCCAAAAGGAAAAGGTATTGAATATGCCTCGATCACAGTTGTTACAACCGACTGTACGTCGGAGTGAGAACACTATTCCCTGGGTTAGTACTTTTACAGTAGCCAGCCCCATTATCAAACGAGCAACACAAGCCTTGTGGCCTATCATTAAAACAGACAAAGATCTTCCCTGCTTTAGCAATATTAGACATATGGCTGCTTTTAGACGAGAAAGGAATCTTAAAGATAGGCTTGTTAAATCGGACGTCTCAGGCATGGGTAAAACAATTGGATCTAACATCTATGTTAAACCCCCTGGCTGCTATAGTTGCAGTAACTGCACTACCTGCAAGTATATGATATCATGTAGGAAATTCAAACACCCTCACTTGGAAAAATTATATGATATCCGTCATGTATTGATGTGCAGATCTAATCTTGTGGTATATGTTATATGCTGCCCTTGTGGCTTATATTATATAGGTCAGACGACTAGGTCTTTTAGAGACGGGATGGCGTTACACCGCTCTGCCATTCATTTATCAGGTAAAAATTTGGATCAACCTGTGGCACGTCACTTTAAAGATAAGGGACATACCTTGTCCTCATTGAGATATTTCATGATTGACCATGTCCCGATGTCCCTGAGGGGGGTGATCGCCAGAAACTGTTATTAGCTGAGTCTAGGTGGATTTTCCGGTTGAACACTATGGTTCCCCATGGTCTGAATGACAAGATCAACTGGAATAGCCTCATGTAATAATATTTTTTCTGTTTCAGCCATTATTAATATGTTTTTCTTCTAACATTGCTTGTGTTTAAAAATACTGTACTTACTCTATTGCTGTCTTTAGTGGAGCTATAACCCTGTTATACCTATTGTGATGTTAATATTTGGGTGTACACTTAGGCTGAACGCAGTTATGTACTACTGCGGTTTTTATTTGAAGATGCTGTTTACCTGCTGTAATGTTGGGGTAGTTACACGTATGCATGTGTTTTTTTACATGTATACGTTTTTAATGTGGTGTTTTTGGTTATCTTTGTGTTCCTAGATCTCCAGCTCCGCCTGCAGAGCACCAGTGACGATGCTTCCTGCATGTACCTACACCAATGGAACGCAAGCCAATTGGTTGCTGTGACGACCGGGTGCAGCAGCGGCCAGGAAGTGCGTCATGTAGGAGGACTTCCGGCTGGGAGCCGTGCGGCGGGACGGTGAGACTTGAGGTGGGTGAGTTTACTGTTACCGCTGTGTATGATATGTCTTGATAAAGGGGCGCCAGCCCCGAAACATCGATCTAATTTCCTCTGAGTGTTGTATTTCTTGCCCCGTCGAGTGCCGTTAATTTTCTCCTCCTTGGACTTCTATTGCGATTGTGGACTAGGGCACCGGGGCCCGTTGTTATATACCGTCTGACAAGTGAATATATTATATATATATATATATAACAGTGTCCTTGGTCTGGCACTCCTCCCCCCACAGGGTATTGGCTCCGGTGCCCTCCTTAAGCAAGCAAGCTCAATGTATAGAAGATGGAAGGCGGCACTCAGGAGACTTACTTGAAAAAGTAGAAAACGTGCTTTTAATGGGTGACGTTTCGGGAGACGCACTCCCTTCTTCAAGACACAGCAATACAAGTGAACAAAGTGTAACACACAACTTAAATACCTTACCAGTTCCCGGCTCCGTTCCCTCCGTCACGGCCAGCGGCGTCCCGAGCTCCGGAGCCCGCACTTCCGGTTTCGGCTGTCTCCACCCTTTCCGGCTAACGTGACTCCGTTGCCGGGCGACGCGGCCGCTGGGAGTGGACACCCAAGCAGGGGTTCTGTGTTGTCATGGCAACTCGTTGTCATGACATCAGAATGCTACAAAGACATGTGTGAAAAATAAGATATGCAATCGGACCACATACGTGGAGCTAAACAATATACAAGTGTTTAAAACCGTGCTAGTGACTGCCACAGTATATTGAACCATGGATATTATAAAAAACTTGTTATAAAAAACAACAATATGAGAAAAACAAATCACATGTGTGAAACGCAGTGAATGATCTGCAGCAATTCCTGTCAGACCATAAATACTGACTATCTCATAGTGAAAAAACATAAACAGGAAAAATTTTTAAAAAGCACTAGCAGCTAAGTCTAATCTGATAATAATGATCTTCTCTAATGATCCATCAATGGTTGACCTGTCTGCACTATGGCCTCAGGAACCAACCTGCCTATAGAAGGGGACTGTACAGATAGGGGTCCCTGTCTAGATGTTTTCACAGACCTGTTCATGTTAATTCTGATGGTCTGCTCTAACTACCCATCAACTATATATAGGGTAATCTCATCCCTAAAACTGTAGGGGTACGTCCTAAATAAACCTATTTTAACCCTGAAACACCAATGATCCTCACAAAAAGCAATTGAGGCTCAGGTATTCGTTCAGACCACGAGGGTGGATCGTGTCTAGTTTGTGAATCCACCTTGCCTCCAATTGCAACAACTTTTTTGCTCGGTTCCCACCTCGAATGGAGTCTGGGACCTGGTCCACTATTTTGTAGCGGACAGAGGCCAGACTATGGCGCATCTGCGCAAAGTGGCGGGCCACTGGCTGTTCACTACTCCCTGATGCCAGGGCCGCCCTGATCGCTGACCTGTGTTGGGCCATCCTCTCTTTGAAAAGACACTGGGTTTTACCCACATAATAAAGACTGCAGGGACAGATTAACACATAAACTACATATGTCGAGCTGCATGTCACTGTTTTGGGTATCTTCAATTTCTTCCCTGTATGTGGGTGTGGAATCGAGTCCCCAGTTATCATGTAGCTGCATGTAGTGCAGCCCAGATATTTGTAGCATCCTGCCTTACGTGTTAAAAAATGACTGCTGGGTCGTGTTCTTGTGAACCCCGTTACATCATTCTTTACAACTAGGTCTTTGATGTTGGAACTGCGAGTGTAGCAAGGCATTAGTTGGCTGTTCTTTAGACTTGCTAAATTAGGATCTGACGCGATCATCGGCCATAATTGCTTAATTTTCTTGTTAGTCCTTCTGCTAGAGGTGTTATATTGATTTACCCAAGCCATTTTGGGGGCAGAAGGGACAGGGATTTTGACCTGTAGCAATTCTTGTCTGTTTAGAGACACAGCCCTGGCACGAGCATTCTTCAGAAGCTTGAAAGGATAGCCTCTCTGTGTGAATTTGTTCGTCATAATATCCAGCTGTCTCTCCCGTTCCCCCGGGTCGCTGGTAATTCTGCACACCCTGAGGAATTGGGAATACGGTAGACCCTGTATTAGAGCTGGGGGATGAAAGCTGTCGAACCTGAGAAGTGTATTGCGGTCCGTGGGCTTGGAGTATAAAGTGGTGTGTAACTCACCATCTCGTATCTGGATTTTAGTATCCAAGAAACAGATCTCCGACCTGTGTGTGGACACGGTGAACTTGATCGGACTGGAGGAGTTATTGTGTTCCTCTATAAGAGTGACCAAGGTTCTTTCATCTCCCGTCCAAAACAACAACAGGTCATCTATATACCGAGTATATAGAAAAATGGCCTTAGCTGTCACATTGTCCTCAAAAAAGGTTTGTCTCTCAACCTCCCACATATAGGAATTGGCTAGCGATGGGGCCACCGCCGACCCCATCGCACAGCCAGTCTTTTGTAGAAAAAACCTGCCATTAAATAAAAAGTAGTTATGGCTAAGGGTGTAATCTAATAGTCTGACGAACAAATCCACATCAGGGCCCGTATATTTGGGGTTATTGGTAATCAGATGCCTTACAGCTGATACCCCAGCCTGGTGGGGAATACAGGTGTATAAGCTGGCTACATCTAGTGTAGCCAGTACCATGTCGGCTGGGATGGACCCTAATTGTGCAAGCTGTCTGAGTAATGCACTGGTGTCTTTCAGGTGTGTGGGTGTGGCCTGGATACAGGGTTGCAGGAAAAAATCTAGATATCTAGCGATTGGCTCACACAGTGAGCCCCTCGCTGAGATAATGGGGCGTCCCGGTGGATGCTGTGCATCCTTGTGTAGCTTGGGGATCGAATAGAAAATGGGGACAACAGGGTGTGGGCTCGATAGTTTAATATATACGTCAAGCGGAATCAGGCCCTCCTCTTTGGCCTGCAGTAAAATCTGATCTAGTATGGTTTTGAACTGAATAGTAGGGTCACCATCTAAAGGAGCATAGGTGTGGCTATCTGCCAATAATCGATCACATTCTGCTATATAGTCCTCAGTGTCTAATATCACAATGGCACCCCCTTTATCAGCGCCCCTGATAATGATGTCCTGTCTGGCGCTAAGATCTCGTAGAGCTTCATGTTCTTCCTTGGACATGTTTCTATGAATGTATGGAGGGGGGTCATCCTGTAGGTGTTCTACCAGTCTTGTGAAAGTTTTAATGGTCGCGTTTTGCGACACTGGGTCAAACTGTGACCCCGAGGTCAGTCCTTTAATCAAAGGAGTCGATTCTCCTTGTTTTCTGTGATCCCCATGTTTGCCATAGTGCTCCTTAAGTTTCAAATTTCTATTAAACTTGAAGGTCTCCACCTTCCATTGGAAGTCGTCTGGTGTTTTTGTCGGTACATATGACAATCCCCTGCTGAGGACAGCTGTTTCTGCCGTCGTTAGGGTTGTCCGTGATAAATTGAAAATTAAGTCCGACGTGACCTGGGTGGTCTTCCTCCCCGCTTTCCGCCTCGATTGGCCCCCCCGTCTGGTGGGTTTCTTCTTCTGCCCGAGGCCAATGCCCGGGTAACTGCCCCTAAAGGGACTCCTTGGGCAGATGTCACAGAGTCGGAAACCGCTGTATCATCTGTTTCACTTGCGGATGTGCTGGCTTGTGGTCTCTGTGTCCTCCGTCTATAACTCCTCTCTGGCTTGCCTCTAGAGGTGCCGCCCCTGTGGTCTTGGCTAACCAGGTGTAGACCCGATGTTGCTCGTAATCGGCTTGTACTTTGAGCAGCTTAGTTTTTTTGTATTTAAGCAGCTCAAGCCTATACGATTCCACCTGGTTTTTCAGTTTGTCCAGCCAGTTTGTTGTCTTGTCATCAGTGAGGCTCTGGAGGTGTTGTTCCTCAAATGTGCGGAGTTTCTCCCTGGTAAGGTTGACCTCTCGGGTGGATTCCTCAATTACCAGGAGCATGAGATCCATAGCACACTTATTGAGGACAGAGATCCATCGTCTGCAGAAGCTCGGATTATAGCGCCCAATGGTGGGGGTGTTTTGTACCCGAAATCCCCTCGGGATCTGTTTGCTTCTATAGTAATCTGAGAGAGTTCGTCCGTGATACATAAAGTCCACTTCTCTCTTACGTAATTTGAATAGTTCACGGAACAGTTCCTCATTAGAGGAAACCAGGTTCTCTTCAAAGGCAGGCTCCTTCACTAAGATATTTTCTGCCTCTATATCAGAGAAGCTAAGCACGTCATAATTGTCACACTGTAATAGATAAGCCTGGGCATCCCCGGGTTCCCCTTCTGGCGTAGTCATGTTTTGGCTGAACAGGTGTATTCCTTCTATAATCTTCTGGGCCAGGGGTATTAACAATCACCTGGCACCAATAGACTGCTGTATGTGCTGGTAATTGCACACTAAAGTGCAATGTGCTTAAGTGCCTGTGTGCAGTGCTCAGGTGTGCATTGGTGAGCCAGTGTCCAGGTAAATAATTCAAGTGAATCTTATGGAGATATATTTTTCACACATGTCTTTGTAGCATTCTGATGTCATGACAACGAGTTGCCATGACAACACAGAACCCCTGCTTGGGTGTCCACTCCCAGCGGCCGCGTCGCCCGGCAACGGAGTCACGTTAGCCGGAAAGGGTGGAGACAGCCGAAACCGGAAGTGCGGGCTCCGGAGCTCGGGACGCCGCTGGCCGTGACGGAGGGAACGGAGCCGGGAACTGGTAAGGTATTTAAGTTGTGTGTTACACTTTGTTCACTTGTATTGCTGTGTCTTGAAGAAGGGAGTGCGTCTCCCGAAACGTCACCCATTAAAAGCACGTTTTCTACTTTTTCAAGTAAGTCTCCTGAGTGCCGCCTTCCATCTTCTATACATTGAGCTTGCTTGCTTAAGGAGGGCACCGGAGCCAATACCCTGTGGGGGGAGGAGTGCCAGACCAAGGACACTGTTATTTGTATGGGGGACTTGGGGCCGCTTTTCCCCAGTCCCACCAGGTCGGGGCACCCTCCATAAGATTCACTTGAATTATTTACCTGGACACTGGCTCACCAATGCACACCTGAGCACTGCACACAGGCACTTAAGCACATTGCACTTTAGTGTGCAATTACCAGCACATACAGCAGTCTATTGGTGCCAGGTGATTGTTAATACCCCTGGCCCAGAAGATTATAGAAGGAATACACCTGTTCAGCCAAAACATGACTACGCCAGAAGGGGAACCCGGGGATGCCCAGGCTTATCTATTACAGTGTGACAATTATGACGTGCTTAGCTTCTCTGATATAGAGGCAGAAAATATCTTAGTGAAGGAGCCTGCCTTTGAAGAGAACCTGGTTTCCTCTAATGAGGAACTGTTCCGTGAACTATTCAAATTACGTAAGAGAGAAGTGGACTTTATGTATCACGGACGAACTCTCTCAGATTACTATAGAAGCAAACAGATCCCGAGGGGATTTCGGGTACAAAACACCCCCACCATTGGGCGCTATAATCCGAGCTTCTGCAGACGATGGATCTCTGTCCTCAATAAGTGTGCTATGGATCTCATGCTCCTGGTAATTGAGGAATCCACCCGAGAGGTCAACCTTACCAGGGAGAAACTCCGCACATTTGAGGAACAACACCTCCAGAGCCTCACTGATGACAAGACAACAAACTGGCTGGACAAACTGAAAAACCAGGTGGAATCGTATAGGCTTGAGCTGCTTAAATACAAAAAAACTAAGCTGCTCAAAGTACAAGCCGATTACGAGCAACATCGGGTCTACACCTGGTTAGCCAAGACCACAGGGGCGGCACCTAGAGGCAAGCCAGAGAGGAGTTATAGACGGAGGACACAGAGACCACAAGCCAGCACATCCGCAAGTGAAACAGATGATACAGCGGTTTCCGACTCTGTGACATCTGCCCAAGGAGTCCCTTTAGGGGCAGTTACCCGGGCATTGGCCTCGGGCAGAAGAAGAAACCCACCAGACGGGGGGGCCAATCGAGGCGGAAAGCGGGGAGGAAGACCACCCAGGTCACGTCGGACTTAATTTTCAATTTATCACGGACAACCCTAACGACGGCAGAAACAGCTGTCCTCAGCAGGGGATTGTCATATGTACCGACAAAAACACCAGACGACTTCCAATGGAAGGTGGAGACCTTCAAGTTTAATAGAAATTTGAAACTTAAGGAGCACTATGGCAAACATGGGGATCACAGAAAACAAGGAGAATCGACTCCTTTGATTAAAGGACTGACCTCGGGGTCACAGTTTGACCCAGTGTCGCAAAACGCGACCATTAAAACTTTCACAAGACTGGTAGAACACCTACAGGATGACCCCCCTCCATACATTCATAGAAACATGTCCAAGGAAGAACATGAAGCTCTACGAGATCTTAGCGCCAGACAGGACATCATTATCAGGGGCGCTGATAAAGGGGGTGCCATTGTGATATTAGACACTGAGGACTATATAGCAGAATGTGATCGATTATTGGCAGATAGCCACACCTATGCTCCTTTAGATGGTGACCCTACTATTCAGTTCAAAACCATACTAGATCAGATTTTACTGCAGGCCAAAGAGGAGGGCCTGATTCCGCTTGACGTATATATTAAACTATCGAGCCCACACCCTGTTGTCCCCATTTTCTATTCGATCCCCAAGCTACACAAGGATGCACAGCATCCACCGGGACGCCCCATTATCTCAGCGAGGGGCTCACTGTGTGAGCCAATCGCTAGATATCTAGATTTTTTCCTGCAACCCTGTATCCAGGCCACACCCACACACCTGAAAGACACCAGTGCATTACTCAGACAGCTTGCACAATTAGGGTCCATCCCAGCCGACATGGTACTGGCTACACTAGATGTAGCCAGCTTATACACCTGTATTCCCCACCAGGCTGGGGTATCAGCTGTAAGGCATCTGATTACCAATAACCCCAAATATACGGGCCCTGATGTGGATTTGTTCGTCAGACTATTAGATTACACCCTTAGCCATAACTACTTTTTATTTAATGGCAGGTTTTTTCTACAAAAGACTGGCTGTGCGATGGGGTCGGCGGTGGCCCCATCGCTAGCCAATTCCTATATGTGGGAGGTTGAGAGACAAACCTTTTTTGAGGACAATGTGACAGCTAAGGCCATTTTTCTATATACTCGGTATATAGATGACCTGTTGTTGTTTTGGACGGGAGATGAAAGAACCTTGGTCACTCTTATAGAGGAACACAATAACTCCTCCAGTCCGATCAAGTTCACCGTGTCCACACACAGGTCGGAGATCTGTTTCTTGGATACTAAAATCCAGATACGAGATGGTGAGTTACACACCACTTTATACTCCAAGCCCACGGACCGCAATACACTTCTCAGGTTCGACAGCTTTCATCCCCCAGCTCTAATACAGGGTCTACCGTATTCCCAATTCCTCAGGGTGTGCAGAATTACCAGCGACCCGGGGGAACGGGAGAGACAGCTGGATATTATGACGAACAAATTCACACAGAGAGGCTATCCTTTCAAGCTTCTGAAGAATGCTCGTGCCAGGGCTGTGTCTCTAAACAGACAAGAATTGCTACAGGTCAAAATCCCTGTCCCTTCTGCCCCCAAAATGGCTTGGGTAAATCAATATAACACCTCTAGCAGAAGGACTAACAAGAAAATTAAGCAATTATGGCCGATGATCGCGTCAGATCCTAATTTAGCAAGTCTAAAGAACAGCCAACTAATGCCTTGCTACACTCGCAGTTCCAACATCAAAGACCTAGTTGTAAAGAATGATGTAACGGGGTTCACAAGAACACGACCCAGCAGTCATTTTTTAACACGTAAGGCAGGATGCTACAAATGTCTGGGCTGCACTACATGCAGCTACATGATAACTGGGGACTCGATTCCACACCCACATACAGGGAAGAAATTGAAGATACCCAAAACAGTGACATGCAGCTCGACATATGTAGTTTATGTGTTAATCTGTCCCTGCAGTCTTTATTATGTGGGTAAAACCCAGTGTCTTTTCAAAGAGAGGATGGCCCAACACAGGTCAGCGATCAGGGCGGCCCTGGCATCAGGGAGTAGTGAACAGCCAGTGGCCCGCCACTTTGCGCAGATGCGCCATAGTCTGGCCTCTGTCCGCTACAAAATAGTGGACCAGGTCCCAGACTCCATTCGAGGTGGGAACCGAGCAAAAAAGTTGTTGCAATTGGAGGCAAGGTGGATTCACAAACTAGACACGATCCACCCTCGTGGTCTGAACGAATACCTGAGCCTCAATTGCTTTTTGTGAGGATCATTGGTGTTTCAGGGTTAAAATAGGTTTATTTAGGACGTACCCCTACAGTTTTAGGGATGAGATTACCCTATATATAGTTGATGGGTAGTTAGAGCAGACCATCAGAATTAACATGAACAGGTCTGTGAAAACATCTAGACAGGGACCCCTATCTGTACAGTCCCCTTCTATAGGCAGGTTGGTTCCTGAGGCCATAGTGCAGACAGGTCAACCATTGATGGATCATTAGAGAAGATCATTATTATCAGATTAGACTTAGCTGCTAGTGCTTTTTAAAATTTTTTTCCTGTTTATGTTTTTTCACTATGAGATAGTCAGTATTTATGGTCTGACAGGAATTGCTGCAGATCATTCACTGCGTTTCACACATGTGATTTGTTTTTCTCATATTGTTGTTTTTTATAACAAGTTTTTTATAATATCCATGGTTCAATATACTGTGGCAGTCACTAGCACGGTTTTAAACACTTGTATATTGTTTAGCTCCACGTATGTGGTCCGATTGCATATCTTATTTTTCACACATGTCTTTGTAGCATTCTGATGTCATGACAACGAGTTGCCATGACAACACAGAACCCCTGCTTGGGTGTCCACTCCCAGCGGCCGCGTCGCCCGGCAACGGAGTCACGTTAGCCGGAAAGGGTGGAGACAGCCGAAACCGGAAGTGCGGGCTCCGGAGCTCGGGACGCCGCTGGCCGTGACGGAGGGAACGGAGCCGGGAACTGGTAAGGTATTTAAGTTGTGTGTTACACTTTGTTCACTTGTATTGCTGTGTCTTGAAGAAGGGAGTGCGTCTCCCGAAACGTCACCCATTAAAAGCACGTTTTCTACTTTTTCAAGTAAGTCTCCTGAGTGCCGCCTTCCATCTTCTATATATATATATATATATATATATATATATATATATATATATATATATCTAGCTATGTATTCAATAAATATAACACTGCACAGTAAAAAATGGGTGCGTATCACAGGGTACTTGTACCAGATAGCCCTGACTAAATGCACTTCTTAACTATCACTGTCTAAACGACATGTAGAATACTTAAGTGTCTTGTAAAGTCACAGCGCTGACAACCAGGCGGCTTTACAAAGGAGGATTTGCCCAAGCAGTCCCAGGAACAGTGTAGCTGGGGAAATGGTGCCCAAACACTGACAGGGAGTGAGGGAAAGACAGATATGCAGCTCCAGGGCAGGAACATTTACTGTAAATGGCGCCCTGGGGCTGGGGCTCAAGGTCTAAGCCTTATCCCCTCTGCTGGCAAAACCACCTGGTAATGAGGGCTACTTGTAAAAAGGTTGAGAGAGAAAACCTGACCTGCACCCATGCCCTGGTGATCTAGCGGGATTGCATGTATGCCACAGTGTCCACCGGCCGCGCCGCATCGCGATAAAGTGCGGGACCCACTTACCTCCTCCCGAAGTGCGGCCGCACGATCCCGGAGAGCCCCAGCCATGTGTGACTGACTTGGAAGAAAACCAGAGCCTCCTGCTGTAGGTACCCGGCAACCAGGGCGCGGGACTGTATAGCGCCGCTGGGGGACAGATGGAGCTGCAGCAGGTGATGTCTACTGACATCTAACACAATCTGTGCCTCTGCTCCAGCCCTTGTATTTTTCTAGAGCTGCTGTAAGCAGCCCTTCCTGTTACATGCTTGCACTGCAATCACCAACTACAAAACTGAGCTGCTGTGCACGGAGGCGGGGTGATATAGCAGGTGGCGCTATGCATCTTGGGAAGAAGGTCAAAGCTTCTGAGCCTGTTGGTGCCTCAGATCAAGATCCTACTCTACACCCCGATGTTAATCCTTGAGGAGCCCAGTGTACCCCGCAGCAGAAAGCTTGAAGAACAACTTTTTTTTTTTTTTTTGTGTGTGTGTGTGTGACCGGGACAGCAGGACAATGACCTGATCCTGACAACTCTCGTATTGTGTCACATAATACCTCCCTGTCCAGAGGAGACTCTAAGGTCTATTTGAAAAAATTGTTGAGGGGAAACGTCTGGACCACTCCCGTATGTTCCCCTAGGGATGCTATCCTTAACTCACTGGTCAATGTCCTTTCCAGGGGTGACTGAAGAGTTTCAGACACGGGCCCACCGGTGTGGGCTCCTGCAAGATAGCCCCAACGTCCTGCAGTGGACCTGGCAGAAACAAAGGATGAATTCTGCTCCTGTGAACCTGAAAACAAGGTAGCTGACCTCTTATCTCCTTTCACCCTCCTTTTCCTGCAAAGAAAAGGGGAATCCTTATCCATTCGGTCGAAATGACTGCATCCTACAAGAATGCGTCATTCACCTTAGTGAGGTAACCTAGGGCAAGAAGGTAGACTTACCAGTGGCATCTGCTGCGAGCATATTCACAAAGCCATCACCAAACCAGGCTTCATTTCCCCAGGAAAGAGACTCCATCTCATATCGGAGTCAGCAGTAGCAACCGTTTAGTGAATCCACAACGCCCTCTCAACAGAGACCGCCCTGGACTTGGCTCGCAAACCCAAGAGTCCCCGGCAGTATGCTACCATGTTCTAGATATGACCCAACTTGAGGAGTATCCCATCTCTCCCCAGGGTAATTATATCGGATGACAAGGTAACCGGCCATTTCCAAATACAAGCACTCCCCCATGCGCATGTAATGCAAGTATAATCAACATATATAATTAAAATATCACTTAGCTTCCTGTATAAGATACTCTGTGACAGGGCCCCATGCCAGGCAGGTGTTGACTCTCACTTTATTCTATCCAAGGAGGGAAAAGAATAACACTCGGCCTCCTTGTGAGGATTCGAAGTCATCTTGTCACGGCTGACCTAGAGCGACCAGCACATGAAAAGGAATAACTTTACTACAGCATTCATTATAAAGTATATACAGGTTGAGTATCCCATATCCAAATATTCCGAAATATTGAATATTCCGAAATATGGACTTTTTTGAGTGAGATAGTGAAACCTTTGTTTTTTGATTGCTCAATGTACACAAACTTTGTTTAATACACAAAGTTATTAAAAATATTGTATTAGATGACCTTCAGGCTGTGTGTATAAGGTGTATATGAAACATAAATGAATTGTGTGAATGTACACACACTTTGTTTAACGCACAAAGTTGTAAAAAAATATTGGCTAAAATTACCTTCAGGCTGTGTGTATAAGGTGTATATGTAACATAAATGCATTCTGTGCTTAGATTTAGGTCCCATCGCCATGATATCTCATTATGGTATGCAATTATTCCAAAATACGGAAAAATCCCATATCCAAAATACCTCTGGTCCCAAGCATTTATACTGTATATATATATATATATATATATATATACCTAGTGACGTTAATACATTCTTAATGTGTGTGAAACATGTACTGAATGCTGATTTGTGGATCTAATCAGGAAACTTTATGGTCGACATAAGTTTTATTATTCGTGTCGATATCAGGGAGTAGCAACTGGGCAAAATAACATTTTTGCAACCCCGAGGGGTCTGAGGGAAATATCTATTAAGAATAATACAACCTCCACAGATATTACTACGTCTGTGCAACCGTACCATACACACACACACAGCTGTGAGGGCTAAGCTACGCCCCCTTAATTGCGCGCTTCAGCCCCGCTATTTTTTTTAAAGCTTTTTTACCCTGGTGGGGGTCTGTATACCGTGCCTACGCACTGTATACCTCTTGTGCCAGCCTGATATGGAGGTTTTATTGCTGCCCAGTGCGCCCCCCCCCCCCCCCCTGCACCCTTGTAGTGCCACTTGTGTGTGGGAGCAATGGCGCGCTGCGCGGTACCTCTGAAGACTGAAGTCTTCTGCCGTCTTTATGAAGTCTTCTTTGCTTCTTTTACTCACTCAGCTTCTTTCTTCTGTCTCTGTGAGGGGGACGACAGCGCGGCTCTGGGAACGAGCAGCTAGGATATACCAAGTGATCAGACCCTCTGGAGCTAATGGGTGTCCAGTAGCCTAAGAAGCAGAGCCTTTGAACTCACATAAGTAGGTCTGCTTCTCTCCCCTCAGTCCCAAGAAGCAGAAAGCCTGTTGCCAGCAGTGCTCCCTAAAAATAATAAACCTAACAAAGTCTTTTCAGAGAAACTCAGGAGAGCTCCCCTGTGTGTGACCAGTCTCTCTGGGCACAGAATCTAACTGGAGTCTGGAGGGGGGGCATACAGGGAGGAGCCAGTTCACACCCCTTTTTAAAGTCTTAAAGTGCCCATGTCTCCTGCGGATCCCGTCTATACCCCATGGTCCATTTGGAATCCCCAGCATCCTCTAGGACGCATGAGAAATATAGAAAATTCTGAAGGTTTTACAAACTTTCAAGCACCACTGTTCATAAAATGTATTCTTACCAAGGCAACCCTCCCCGAACTGGGCCAGTGTTTAGCAATATAGAAACAGCAAATCAATTTATCTAACCAACTTTACATGGCAAAGGCGTCACAAGTCACCATGAGCCAGATGCAGAGTTAGATGTACATTATTTTGCAGAAAAAAAGTATGCACGAAAAAAGTGAATCTATTTGGCAGTACGGATGGTGCAATGGTTAGCATTACTGCCTCAGAGCACTGAGGTCATGGGTTCAATTCCCACCATGGCTCGAACTGTGTGGAGTTTGTATATTCTCCCAGTACTTGCGTGGGTTTCCTCCGCTTACTCCGGTTTCCTCCCACAATCCAAAAATATATTGGTAGGTTAATTGACTCCCTAAAAAATTAACCCTAGGATGAATGTGTGTGCGTATACATGTGTCAAAGTCAGAAATAATAAGAATTTACTTACCGATAATTCTATTTCTCGGAGTCCGTAGTGGATGCTGGGGTTCCTGAAAGGACCATGGGGAACAGCGGCTCCGCAGGAGACAGGGCACAAAAGTAAAGCTTTCCGATCAGGTGGTGTGCACTGGCTCCTCCCCCTATGACCCTCCTCCAGACTCCAGTTAGATACTGTGCCCGGACGAGCGTACACAATAAGGGAGGAATTTTGAATCCCGGGTAAGACTCATACCAGCCACACCAATCACACTGTACAACCTGTGATCTGAACCCAGTTAACAGTATGAAAACAGGGGAGCCTCTGAAAAGATGGCTCACAATAACACTAACCCGATTTAGTTAGCAATAACTATGTACAAGTATTGCAGATAATCCGCACTTGGGATGGGCGCCCAGCATCCACTACGGACTCCGAGAAATAGAATTATCGGTAAGTAAATTCTTATTTTCTCTATCGTCCTAGTGGATGCTGGGGTTCCTGAAAGGACCATGGGGATTATACCAAAGCTCCCAAACGGGCGGGAGAGTGCGGATGACTCTGCAGCACCGAATGAGAGAACTCCAGGTCCTCTTTTGCCAGGGTATCAAATTTGTAGAATTTTACAAACGTGTTCTCCCCTGACCACGTAGCTGCTCGGCAGAGTTGTAATGCCGAGACCCCTCGGGCAGCTGCCCAAGATGAGCCCACCTTCCTTGTGGAATGGGCATTTACATATTTTTTGCTGTGGCAAGCCTGCCACAGAATGTGCAAGCTGAATTGTACTACAAATCCAACGAGCAATAGTCTGCTTAGAAGCAGGAGCACCCAGCTTGTTGGGTGCACACAGGATAAACAGCAAGTCAGATTTCCTGACTCCAGCCGACCTGGAAACTATATTTTCAGGGCCCTGACAACATCCAGCAACTTGGAGTCCTCCAAGTCCCTAGTAGCCGCAGGTACCACAATAAGCTGGTTCAGGTGAAACGCTGACACCACCTTAGGGAGAAACTGGGGACGAGTCCACAGCTTTGCTCTGTCCGAATGGACAATCAGATATGGCTTTATGAGATAAAGCCGCCAATTCTGACACTCGCCTGGCCGAGGCCAGGACCAACAGCATGGTCACTTTCCATGTGAGATATATCAAATCCACAGATTTGAGTTGTTTAAACCAATGTGATTTTAGGAATCCCAAACTACGTTGAGATCGCCCAGTGCCACTGGAGACAACAAAAGGGGGTTGTATATGCAGTACTCCCTTAACAACTTCTGGACTTCAGGAACTGAAGCCAATTTCTTTCTGGAAGAAAATCGACCGGTCGAAATTTGAACCTTAATGGACCCCAATTTGAGACCCATATACACTCCTGTTTGCAGGAAATGTAGGAATTAACCTAGTTGAAATTCTTCCGTGGAGCCTTCCTGGCCTCACACCATGGAACATATTTTCACCTAAGCGGTGATAATGTTGTGCGGTCACCTCCTTCCTGGCTCTGACCAGGGTAGGGATGACCTCTTCCGGAATGCCTTTTTCCCTTAGGATCCGGCGTTCACCCGCCCTGGCGTCAACGCAGCTGCGGTAAGTCATGGAACAGACATGATTCTTGCTGAATCAAGATCCTTTCTAGTATCTCTTGAAGTTCCGGGTACCAAGTTCTTCTTGGCCAAACCGGAGCCACGAGTATAGTTCTTACTCCTCTCCTTCCTATCATTCTCCATACACTGGGTATGAAAGGCAGAGGAGGGAACACATACACCGACTGGTACACCCACGGTGTTACCAGAGCGTCCCAGCTATTGCCTGAGGGTCTCTAGACCTGGCACTTCATGTGAGACGTCATCATAACCACCTTTGGTCTTTCCCAACGGTTTACAAACATGTGGAAACTTCCAGATGAAGTTCCCACTTTTCCGGGTGGAATTCATTCATGCTGAGGAAATCTTCCTAGTTGTCCACTCCCGGAATGAACACTGCTGACAGTGTTATCACATGATCTTTCGCCCAGCGAAGAATCCTTGCTGTCATTGCCCTCCTGCTTCTTGTGCCGCCCCGTCTGTTTACGTGGGCGACTGCCATGATGATGTCCTACTGGATCAGCACCGGTTGACTTTGAAGCAGAGTTCTTCCTAGGCTCAGAGCATCGTAAATTGCCCTTAGCTCCAGTATATTCATGTGGAGAGAAATCTCCAGACTTGACCACACTTCCTTGGAAATTTCTTCCCTGTGTGACTGTTCCCCAGCCTCTCAGGCTGGCATCCGTGGTCACCAGAACACAGTCCTGAATGCTGAATGTGCTGCCCTCTAGAAGATGAGCACTCTGCAGCCCCCACAGAAGAGACACCCTTGTCCTTGGAGACAGGGTTATCCGCTGATGCATCTGAAGATGCGATCCGGACCATTCGTCCAGCAAATCCCCCTGAAAAGTTTTTGCGTGAGATCTGCCGAATGGAATCGCTTCGTAAGAAGCCACCATTTTTCCCAGGACTCCTGTGCATTGATGCACTGATACTTGGCCTGGTTTTAGGAGGTTTCTGACTAGGTCGGATAACTCCCTGGCTTTCCCCTCCAGGAGAAATACCTCTTTCTGGACTATGCCCAGAATCATTCCTAGGAACAGCAGACGTATCATCGGAAAACAGCTGCGATTTTTGGAATATTTAGAATCCACTCGTGCTGTCGTAGAACTACTTTAGATAGTTCTTTTCCGACCTCCAACTGTTCTCTGGAAACTTGCCCCTTTCAGGATATCGTCCAAGTAAGGGATAATTAAGATGCCTTTCTTCTTTTAAGAATCATCTTTTCGGCCATTACCTTGGTAAAGGCCCGGGGTGCCGTGGATAATTCAACGGCAGCGTCTGAAACTGATATTGACAGTTCTGTATCACGAACCAGAGGTACCCTTGTTGAGAAGGGCAAATTTGGACATGGAGGTAATCCTTGATGTCCAGGGACACCATATAGTCCCCTTTTTTCCGGTTCTCTATCACTGCTTTGAGTGACTCCATCTTGATTTGAACCTTTTTATGTAAGTGTTCAAAGATTTCAGATTTAGACTATGTCTCACCAAGCCGTCTGGCTTCAGTACCACAATATAGTGTGGAAGACTAATACCCTTTTCCTTGTTGTAGGAGGGGTACTTTGATTATCACCTGCTGGAAATACAGCTTGTGAATTTTTTCCAATACTGCCTCCCTGTCGGAGGGAGCCGTTGGTAAAGCAGGCTTCAGGAACCTGCGAGGAAAAAATGTCTCGACTCTCCTCTCCAATCTGTACCCCTGGGATAATACTTGTACGATCTAGGGGTCAACTTGCGAGTGATCCCACTGCGCGCTGAGACTCTTGAGACGACCCCCCCCACTGGTGGAGGGCTTCTTTTCCTGGGAAGGGGCTGCCTGCTGCAGTCTACTTCCCTTTCCTCTATGTCTGGGCAGATATGACTGGCCTTTTGCCCGCTTGCCCACATGGGAACGGAAGGATTGAGGCTGAAAAGACAGTGTCTTTTTCTGCTGAGATGTAACTTGGGGTAAAAAGGTTGGATTTCCCAGCTGTAGCCGTGGCCCCCAGGTCCGATGGACCGACCCCAAATAACTCCTTCCCTTTATACGGCAATATTTCCACGTGCCGTATGGGATCTGTATCACCTGACCACTGTCGTGTCCATGACATCTTCTGGGAGATATGGACAACGCACTTATCTTGATGCCAGAGTGCAAATATCCCTCTGTGCATCTCGCATACATATATATAGAATGCATCCTATTAAATGCTCTATATCAATAAAATATTTTTAGTCAGGGAATTCGACCAAGCCAACCCAGCACTGCATCTCCAGGCTGATGGCGATCGCTGGTCGCAGTATAACCACCGTATGTGTGTATATACTTTTTAGGATATTTTTCCAGCTGCCTATCAGCTGGCTCCTTGAGGGCGGCCGTATCTGGAGACGGTAACGCCACTTGATAAGCGTGTGAGCGCCTTTTCCACCCTAAGGGGTGTTTCCCAACGCGCCCTAACTTCTGGCGGGAAAGGGTATAACGCCAATATTTGCTATCGGGGTAAACCCACGCATCATCACACACTTCATTTTATTTTATCTGATTCAGGAAAAACTACAGGTAGTTTTTTCACTCCCACATAATACCCTTTTTTGTGGTACTTGTAGTATCAGAAATATGTAACACCTCCTTCATTGCCCTTAACGTGTGGCCCTAATGAGGAATACGTTTGTTTATTCACCGTCGACACTGGATTCAGTGTCCGTGTCTGTGTCTGTGTCGACCGACTGAGGTAAATAGGCGTTTTTTTTTTTAAAAACCCCTGACGGTGTTTCTGAGACGCCTGGATCGGTACTAATTGTTTGTCGGCCGTCTCATGTCGTCAACCGACCTTGCAGCGTGTTGACATTCTCACGTAATTCCCTAAATAAGCCATCCATTCCGGTGTCGACTCCCTAGAGAGTGACATCACCCTTACAGGCAATTTCTCCGCCTCCTCCAACATCGTCCTCATACATGTCGACACACACGTACCGACACACAGCACACACACCTGGAATGCTCTGACAGAGGACAGGACCCCACTAGCCCTTTGGAGAGACAGAGGGAGAATTTGCCAGCACACACCAAAAAAACGCTATAATTACATAGGGACAACCTTATATAAGTGTTTCTCCCTAATAGCATCTTTATATATATATTTATATCGCCAATTAGTGCCCCCCCTCTCTGTTTAAACCCTGTTTCTGTAGTGCAGTGCAGGGGAGAGCCTGGGAGCCTTCTCTCCAGCCTTTCTGTGAGAGAAAATGGCGCTGTGTGCTGAGGAGATAGGCCCCGCCCCTTTTCCGGCGGGCTCGTCTCCCGCTCTTTAGTGAAGTTTGGCAGGGGTTAAATATCTCCATATAGCCCCTGGGGGCTATATGTGAGGTATTTTTAGCCAGTATATAGGTTTACATTTGCCTCCCAGGGCGCCCCCCCCCAGCGCCCTGCACCCTCAGTGACTGCGTGTGAAGTGTGCTGAGAGGAAAATGGCGCACAGCTGCAGTGCTGTGCGCTACCTTTAGAAGACTGCAAGGGTCTTCAGCCGCCGATTCTGGACCTCTTCTTACTTCAGCATCTGCAAGGGGGCCGGCGGCGCGGCTCCGGTGACCATCCAGGCTGTACCTGTGATCGTCCCTCTGGAGCTGATGTCCAGTAGCCAAGAAGCCAATCCATCCTGCACGCAGGTGAGTTCACTTCTTCTCCCCTCTGTCCCTCGTTGCAGTGATCCTGTTGCCAGCAGGACTCACTGTAAAATAACAAACCTAAGCTAAACTTTCTCTAAGCAGCTCTTTAGGAGAGCCACCTAGAATTGCACCCTTCTCGGCCGGGCACAAAAATCTAACTGGAGTCTGGAGGAGGGTCATAGGGGGAGGAGCCAGTGCACACCACCTGATCGGAAAGCTTTACTTTTGTGCCCTGTCTCCTGCGGAGCCGCTGTTCCCCATGGTCCTTTCAGGAACCCCAGCATCCACTAGGACGATAGAGAAATATCATGATGCACACTGCCATATTTGCACCTCACATGTGTCCCCGCTGCGCATGCGTACGCTCTCCCGTGCGTGCGCATACTCGCTGTTATGTGCACCCGCAGGCGCACGGTATGCGCATTTACGGTAGAGTTTATGTGCGCCTAGCGTGCGACTCAATCGTTACATATTTTCACCATATAATGTATTTTGTAGATTATGGTCCCTTTGATAGAATCTGAAAGTTTAGTTAATGTAGCATGTTCATAGACAAAGAGATCCCTCTTTGTTTGATACGAAGGGTCAGACAAGGGTTATACAGTGGTGTTTAGTATCCATCGGAAGAGTATTTAATTAGCAATATTACGGTGTTGGTTTGAAGCGGATTACTCGCTCGTGCGAATAGTTATAGACATAAGAAGTTTATGGACATTTACTATTATTTGCACTTTATTATCCATGCGGCGGGAAACCTAGTTTCCCACCCACCTGAGCAGTTAGAAATAGTCACAGCCCACCTGTATGAATCAACCTATGACCTTTTGTTATAATGCGAAGACGAATTCCTGTGTCCAATGAACAATAAGAATATAGGACCATTGTACTGTATTATGTGTAGGGTATAAAAGGACAAGCCGACCTGATCCAGCTCTCTATTCTCTTCAACGGTTCTCATTGCTGATAATCGGGAGCTGGATATCCAGAGGCGCATGCGATTGTTTCCCTTGAGCGTAAGTTTTCTCCGCAATCATATTGTCTTTCTTGTTATTGTGAGCCATATATCTCTCTCTCTCTCTTCTCCTCTTTCTCTCTCTTTCTCTTAAGTGTTATTGTACTGCTATTGTATTTCATGTGTAGTTATCTGGTTAGGTAGTCTATGTTATATTGGTAGTGTATGACTTGTATTGTTTTATTCTTTTTGAACATTCATTCATTTCCTTAAAAGGCGTTAGACCCTTAGACCGGTATTGTGTGTGTGTTCATTATATTGCAGTGGGTAATAGGAGCGTCTCTATCGCTCAAACAGCTTTAGTGTAAACCATCTTACACTGTGTTGCATTTTCACCTTATCACTGCACAAGGGTTTACAGTATAAGTACATTGTTTATGGTATAGTTATAAAGGTTTAACATTGTGAGCGTCTGCGCCGCTGGTGATCTCTTCGTGGTCCCGAGCGTCCGCTACGCTAATAGCGTATCATTACGTTAGTCGGCAGCCTATAGCGTGCCTGCCTGTGATCTCTTGGCCGTAAGCGAACGTGAAGCTCGAGCGTCTCGACTACGGCTAAGCGATTGATACGCAACATGCGTACCCTTACGGTATACCATACGCCAATAGCGTACTGTGTTCTTCCACCTTTTAGAGGGTTTTAAGTAAGATAAATATTCAGCTTTATCAATTGGCGGCTCGCCCGTCCTTCACATATCTGCACTAGGTAATTTCAGCAGACATTATCCATCAGCAAAGGGCGGGAGGTCATATTCCTCGTAGTGCTGTCTGGATAAGCGTCTGCTTCGCTTAGTAAAGGGTGCTGAAGGAATCCGGAACCAGAGGTAAGAACAACACGCTAGTGTCTTTTAAAACTGTTTATTTCTGTCTTGCGTACGCACGCACGCATATATCTGCATTTCTTTTCATTCGTGTATTTTCATATCACTCTCCTGTTTGCCATTTCACAATTGTTAACGGGCTAAGAAAGATTTGTTGCTATCAGTAGTTAAAGAGTAAAAGGAATACATTAAGGGGTAAATTGTAAAGCACGCACACAGCTCTGCCTAAGGATACAAGGAGAGACCGGTGTGGTGCTCGGTAGATGATCGAGGATCACCTACATTGATAAACGTGTTAATTGTGTTACGGTGGATATCTGCCTTGCGTACACGTGTCTCTAACAAAAGGCTGAGACTCGCGTACGTAACCCAAAGGCCGACGCACGCAGCGTATATTACGCAACGGAGCGTCCGGGTACGCCCACGTAACAAATCACACGATAAGTGTTATTTTAAACAGGCGAAAAGGTGGCAACGCTATAAATAGCGCAAGTCAATTTTAGTGTCTGAAATTTAAATTAATAGATCCTTCTCTAATTTACGACTCATCTGGTCTAAAGGAAAGAAATTTCTGCGCAGAAATAGAAATAGAAACAAAAGTAAAGTGTACATGTGGTGAGTGAGTGTTTGCATATATAAGTTTCTACAATTTTTTTGGGATTGAACCACAGAAATCATCGAGTTCTCGTGAATTACATACGTGTAAGTGACATGCACGGTGGCTAGGGAGGCATCCCTTGTTAAATATACAAAGAGCATTAGAGTATAGCAGACCAGGAGGTCATACTGTAGCACAGACCAGGAGGTCCAGAACAGACCAGGAGGTCCAGGTACAGCAGACAAGGAAGTCCGCTATAAATAGAGACAAGTAGCCCAACACCAGAAAGGGTTGGTGCGGAAACCATATAGGCCATAAAGCTCAGGCTGAAGGAATTCGCAGCTGCTAAATTTCGATTCCACTGGTCGCTCCGCACATAAGATTAGTTGCTTATGTGCTGAACGATTGTACCGCACGTAATTGTGTGCATTAGTTAGTAATTTGACCCAGTACCATTTGCGTACGAAAGCGGTCATAAACGCTATTTGTACATTCTAACGTGATTTGTGTAATTTTTTATTTTTTAAGGGAAGTTCGCTGGTCACTCAGGAATTATCCAACAACCAACAGTTACTGGAAAGGGTTAATGCTCTGCGGATCACACTCGCATGTTCCAGTAAACAAAGGTTCATAGGGGCCCTAGGTCGAGTACGCCAGCGCTAAAGCAGTGTGTGGGCGTATTGGTCGGCGTGGGCGAGTGAGAGGGGTACTCGGTAAACTACCACCGTCAACCTATCTTGAACATCTTGGTTTTTGTAAGGGTTCGCTGAAGACCCTGATATAAAGGTCAGAGGTAGTGCAAGCAACACCTGCAAGCTATGGGAGCCAGTTGTTCAGGTAGGGGGCGATCAACCTCGGTTCGGGTTGATTTAGTAAACCGACCAATCGGGTCGGCAAGGTATGTAATGTGTGAAAAATACGGTTCACACACAGAGGTTTTATGTGATGAATGGGAAAGAATGACTGTACATGACGGGGAGAAGTTCCCAAGAGTAGGCAGCTTTAGCCCAGATGTGTTACTAAATCTAAGGAGAAGGATATGTCTCATTAAATCAGCAAAGAGACGGATCAAACATTATGATTATTTGCAGTTATGGCAACAGGAGGGTGAAATACAGAGAGGATTGGCTCAGGCGGCGGGATCTAACCCTATCAGGAAACTGATAGCTACGGCACCACCGCCACCTTACATAACGGGAGAGAAGTTGGTTGCGGAGAATGACGCACTAGGGTGCAATAAAAAGGCACTTAACAACTGTATAAATGTTAAGGATAATGTTAATAAGTTAACTAATGCAAATATTAACCCGTGCAAGTTGTACCCTGTTTTAAACTTTCCCCAGGAGTGTGATCAAGAGGACGAATCAGCAACAATATCGGCGCTCTCTCTAGCAGCCACCATATCAGAAACAGCAGTGGGCACAGCCCAACCCGTAAGATTAGTATCAAAGGCCCCTAGCGGAGGGACAGGTGAGGTCGTATCAACGGGTAAGTACGGCACCATACACTATGCTGAAACCATTTCACCACAAGCTGTAGAATCTATTCAGAAGGATGTTAGTAGACTTAATCCCGTTAGGGTAATAGCAGTGCCAAATGGGAAAACTGACACTACAGGAATCACTCCTGTCAGGAACATTGCCATGTACAGCCCGTTTTCCCGAATGGAATTAAGAACCATAGTGTCTGAATTCCCTGATCCTAGAAAAGATCTAGTTGCTAGTCAGAAATACATCAGAGACCTAGGGAACACTGTAGAGCCCAATAACAAAGACTGGCATATATTGCTGAGGGCATGTTTACCCTCCAATGTCGACTCAGCTCAATTTTTAGCTGACTGTGGATTGGATCAGGATGTACCCCTTACGGATGTGTACAACCAAGACAATGTAAAAAGAATAAATTTACAATTAAAAGAGTATTTTTCAGCTGTAGTTAAATGGAACAAAATTTTCTCCATTAAACAAAAAGAGTCAGAGACAGCTTCAGAATATTTCCACAGGGCATTACTAGAAATGGCTAAATACACAGGCATAGAAGACATTAAAACAAACATAAATCATAGAGAAGTAGCAGTATCTGTGCTAATGGATGGTTTAAAAGAAGCATTAAAGACAAGGGTACAGACCACGCAACCATGTTGGCGAGGTCTGTCGGTTGCTACTTTGAGAGAGGCAGCTGTTGATCATGATCGGAATATCACCAGACACAGGGAATTACAAAGTGAGAAGTTAATGTCCGTAAGTATACAGGCCCTGACCACAAGGCAACCTTTGTATAAATCACCAAACCCTGTGGGTAAGTCAAATGTGGTAACTTGTTATTTTTGTCATAGACAGGGACACATGGCACGAGACTGTAGAGCGAAAAATTCACAAAAATCATATCAACCCCCTAGACAACGACATGACACACGAAATTGGGAACAGGGTCCGCAGAAACGGAGTTATGAGCCACATGCAGGGTAAACAAAAAGATATCCCCCGAACAGAGACTGGCAAGCCTCTGGTAGTTCCCAGTTAACCCCCTCTCAAGTAGTTGCTGCCAGCGGGATTCAGGGAGGTCACCATACCCAATAGGGGTGTGGCCATACCTGTAATCTGCACCCAGTGAAATTGATTGCAAGCCTTGGAAGTGAACCAGAGGTCACAATTGATGTAGCTGGTAAATCATTAAACTTTCTTGTAGATACGGGGCGGCCAAATCAGTGATAAATTCGACAGTGGGCATGAGAACCACTGGTAAGACAATTCCAGCCATGGGAGTAACGGGAGTAGTCCAGCACTACCCTGTTAGCAAACCAGCCGAGATTACAATAGGGCCTTTACATACCAAGCATTCCTTTTTGCTGGCTGCATCGGCACCGACTAATCTCCTGGGAAGAGATTTATTGTGTAAAATGGGGTGTGTCATTTATTGTACTCCTGAAGGTGTATTCTTAGACATACCTGAGAATAACGCTCAGGAAGTGCGAGACATGTTAGACTCCCCATCAAAATTAATGTCCCACACTGTTATGTTAAATAGGAATCCATCCCAGGTAGAAGAAATGACATCCCAAATACCAGAGTCACTTTGGACTAAAGATGGACAAGACACTGGATTAATGGCAAACGTAGCTCCAGTAGTTGTGCAAGTAAAAGATGGTAGGATAGCTCCAAAAATCCCACAATACCCTCTGAAGCCAGAGGTGGAGTTAGGAGTATATCCCGTAATAGAGCGCTTGCTACAACAGGGCATTTTGGTAAGAACATCCAGCACTGCCAATAGTCCCATCTTCCCTGTGAAAAAGAGTGGGGGGAGGGGTTACCGGCTAGTGCAGGATCTAAGGGGGATTAACAAAATAGTTGAGAGTCAATTCCCCGTAGTGCCAAATCCAGCTGTCATCCTTATGCAGATCCCTCCCACTGTGAAATTTTTCACTGTTATTGACCTCTGCTCCGCTTTCTTTTCGGTACCCCTGCATTCTGACAGCCAATATTTGTCTGCATTTACATACAGAGGAGTCCAATACACATGGACTCAATTACCACAAGGTTTCATAGACAGTCCAAGCATATTTTCCCAGGCTTTGCATGATTGTTTACAGTCTTTCCAACCAGAGAGTGGATCAATATTGATACAGTATGTGGATGATTTACTACTGTGTTCAGATTCATTGGAAGCGTCCCTGAAGGATACGAAACAGCTCCTGTTTCATCTTTCAGACACAGGACACAAGGTTTCCAAAGACAAGTTGCAATTATGCCAAACTAAAGTAAAATATTTAGGACACTGTCTAACACAAGGACTGAGACACCTGACCGCTGATAGAATTCAAGCAATTAGAGACATGACTCTGCCACAAACCCAGCAACAGATCAGAACATTTTTAGGAATGTGTAGGTATTGCCATAACTGGATCCCAGGATTTTCCATTCTAGCATTACCTTTGCAGGAAATGGTCTCATCAAACAAACTTGATCGGATTTCGCATACAGACGAATCCGAGATGGTATTTGAGAGACTTAAACAGTGCCTAACGAAGGCGCCAGCATTAGGTATGCCAGACTATGGGAAACCCTTTGAGCTGTACGGAACAGAAAGTGCTGGTTGCGTGGCAGGCGTCCTAACCCAGAAGCACGGTGATGCCAGCAGGCCGGTAGCATACTACAGCGCTCAGCTAGATATGGTAGCGCGATCCCTCCCCACATGCTTGCGAAGCGTTGCTGCAATAGCATTGCTAGTAACGAAAAGCGAAGATGTAGTGCTAGGACACAACCTCACAATCCATACACCACATGCAGTGTCAGCCTTGCTAAATTCTGCCCAAACCAGGCACGTCTCATCAGCGCGGTTTACAAGATGGGAATTGGCACTAATGGCCCCCGTAAACATCACCATAAGGAGATGCAGTGCATTAAATCCTGCAACATATCTCCCAGGTGTGCCTGGGCAGGCACAAAGGGTGGAGGATGAGAGTGGTGGGGAAGGAGGATTTAATACAAAGGATGACACACATGATTGTATGGAATATTTGACCCAAAATTTCACGGCAAGGCCTGACATCAGTGACAACCCACTGGAAGATGTAGATCTTACTTTCTACACTGACGGTAGTTGTCACAGACAGTCGGACTCGGGAGACTTGTGTACTGGATACGCAGTCGTAGATGACCAAGGCACCATAGAAGCAGAACCGCTAGGCCCACCTCACTCAGCCCAGGTTGCTGAACTGGTTGCCCTAACCAGAGCATGTGAATTGGCTAAGGGCAAGTCAGCCAGTATCTACACCGATTCTAGATACGCCTTCGGGGTAGTCCATGATTTCGGAGCCCTATGGCGCCTCAGAAATTTCATGACGGCAGCTGGTACACCGGTAGCGCATGCAGCTCACATCAAAAGGCTTCTAACAGCGATACAGGAACCCGACAGAGTGGCTGTTATCAATTGTAAAGCACACACATATAGCCAGGACCCAGTATCACTTGGTAACAGCCGAGCAGACGAAGCTGCTAAGATAGCAGCTGGTACCCCCAGACAGACAGACACCACACAACTGATGGTATTTAATACCATCAACACACAGAAGTTGTGTGAAATGCAAAATTTGTGTTCCACACAGGAAAAGGCAGTCTGGAAGGCAAAAGGATATGGCCAGGAGTCCTCAGGACTCTGGACAGATGGACAGGGTAAACCAGTGGCCCCCAGAGCATATCTTCCATGTTTAGCTGAGGCAGCACACGGGCTGACTCATCTGGGCAAGGAGGGAATGTGTAAGTTGGTAAGAGCATATTGGTGCGCCCCAGGATTTTCATCTAATGCAGGTAAGAGCAATGTCATTCCTTACCTGTTTGAGGAAGAATATCGGAAAGGCAATACCAACAGAACCATCTCATATCCCACCTACAGGCGGCCCTTTTCAGGTAATACAGATTGACTTTATACAATTACCCCCTTGTCGAAATTTGAAATATGTACTTGTTTGTATAGATGTATTCTCAAATTGGGTCGAAGCATTTCCGGCGGCCACAAATACCGCTATGTTTACTGCGAAGAAAATTGTGCAGGAATTTGTGTGTAGATATGGTATCCCTAGAATAATTGAAAGTGATAGGGGTACCCATTTTACAGGTGATGTCTTTCAAGGAATGTGTAAGTTGATGGGAATTGATAGTAAGCTGCACACTCCATATTGCCCCCAGGCGAGTGCGAAGGTGGAAAGAGTGAACAGCACTATTAAAAATAAATTGAGCAAAGTTATGGCAGAAACAGGATTGACATGGCCAGAAGCTTTACCCATTGTACTATACAGCATCAGAACCACTCCCAGGTCCCCTCTTAATCTGTCCCCCTTTGAAATTCTGTTTGGTCGACAACCGCATGTTATGATTAACCCTCAGGATGATTTGAAGTGTAACAATGAAGTGACTGTAAAATACCTGGTTAACATGAGTAAACAGCTAAGGAATCAAAATGACAATCTGAAGTTAGTGATTCCTGATTTGCCAGATAGTAATTGTCATGACATTGAACCTGGGGATTATGTAATGATACGTAATTTTCTACGCTCAGGTTGCCTTATTGACAGATGGGAAGGACCATACCAAGTCTTATTGATTAGCACGACAGCATTGAAGGTTGCCGAGAGAGAGACTTGGGTTCATTCGTCCCATTGTAAGAAGGTTGCTGATCCAGAGAGGTCTCGTGATAAAGAACAGACGGTAGAGGAAGTTGTATCACTGGAGAGTCTGTTTCAGGAGAACTGTGACGGCACCTGAGCATTGAAAATAATAAGATCGGAGGCAGTTGTCGATCCCCTGTTCCCTTTTATTGTTTTTCTCCACTTCCCATCCCATCTCCCTCAAGTATTTCTTTCCCCCTTCTCATTCTTCTCCATTTCCTCCTATAAGATGGACTTGCCCCAAGAGACTGTGATCCGGATTTTTCTGTTGACCATGATGTTGACCAGAGCAGTCTGTCCCGGCGAGAGTACCATGGAGGTCGAGAGAGGTTCTGGAATGGGTTCTGATGACAGAGATGGAGGCGTAGTTTTCCAAGAACAACATAATCAACAAGCAAAGGCGAGTATCAGAAAACGATCCGATAGCATTGACAATAGAAGGAATTGTGAAGGATTGTTAGCTGAAGAAAACTGTATCTGTAGGCTCTGTGACAATGTAGTTGAGGATGGGTGCATCAAGAAATGTCAGTCCAGTTTTAATATCCACATGGACCGGCATCCATTGAGTGACTATCACTCCTTAGTGGGTAATGTGTTAAATCAGACAGATTGTTGGGTATGCTCTCAAGTACCTCAAGGCCATAGCAAATCAGGATTAGTGCCCTTCCCTTTAACTATATGGGAGGTACTTGAGCTAAGTGGTGGGAGGCCGGTGGACAGGAGGTTTAATATCTCCAGTCCTCCTAGTTTGAAGCTCCACCAATATCATGTGGATAGATCCCTAGTATGTTTTAACATTTCCAATCCCCGAAAACCGGGAAATTGGGAAGTGTCATGGAATAACCAAACCATGACCTTTTCATACAGAGCCGATAGAATGCCAACAGATACAGAACTTATACGCCACATAGCCGGTAGTGGAAAATATTTCCGATATAGGTATACCCTAGGAAGTAGGACCATGAGAGTTGGAGAGGTATCACCAGGATACTGTGCACATATCATACAAACAGATACGTGTACTAGACAGATGGGAGAATTAGGGTTAGGAAATTTCATATGGAAAATGTGTAATATGGTTATGTCCTACTCCGTCCCATATGTTCTCCCCGATGATGCATATTTCATATGCGGGAGGAAGGCGTATAAGTGGCTTGCCCCAAACTCAGAAGGGTTGTGTTATATTGGAAAAGTACTGCCTGAGGTAATGACTGTATCACATACTAAAATGAAAGATATTCACCGCAGTGCCCAAGCTCCTTATACTCACACTCATTACGAGCACATCGTTAAACGGCACCTGATAGAGAGAACAGAGCATCAGGCCTCTGACCTGATCAATGAATCCACCGGGATCCAATTCCTAATCGCGTTAGATATCACTCGCACAGCCAGAGGAGTGATAAATTATAAATATATATCTGCGCTTGCAAATTTATTAGACAATATCACTGAAATGTATGATGACACTTTTAGATATACCGGAAGGGAGCTTCAAGCTTATAAAACACAACTGGTTCAGCATAGGATGATTCTCAATTATCTCACAGCTGTGACGGGCGGATATTGTGTCACCCTAGCAACTCAGTATGGAATAAAGTGCTGCACGTATATCACGAATAGCACTGAGGACCCGGTCGAGGTCATAGACCAAAAGATGGACGACATTCTCCAATTAAAGTGGGAATTCCGCAGGAGACACAATCTCACCCTTGCTGCTGTGGGTAATGAGCTGACCAGTTGGGTGTCATGGTTGAACCCGCGAAATTGGTTCTCTGGTTTAGGAGAATGGGCTCAAGGAGTCATAATGGATGTAGGGAAGTTTCTTCTATGTATCTTGGGTGTTATATTGATTGGCTTGATATTTAGATGCGTTCAGGCTTTAACAAAGTGTAAACGTAGTGCCCGAGTGATGAGTTTAAGGAGTGAAGATACTGTAATAACGACTGATGTGATTTATGACCCAACGATAGAGACAATGTTGTGATGAAAATGTGATTCCACGGTCCGTTTCTTTCACCTGTTTCTCGTTTTTCTCCAAGGTAAAAAGACTCGCATGGAAGAGGAATTTGATGACCCGGTATACAGACAACAGATGGACTAAAGAAGAAGTTTTGACAACCTTGTACACAGATAATTGATGAACTATGCCATAGACCCCCAGTTTCCCTAGAAATTTTAAATTTACGCTAGCCCAACACTTTTTGTAAGTCTATGGACATTGACAAAGCTTATTGCCCGCACTTTTTGGCAAAAGCCCAAAGAAGACTGCATTCAACAGACACCAGACAAGACTTCAACCGACAAATGTTCATTAACCTGACATAGAATATCAATGCATTTACCATAAGTGTTCTTTATCTTCATCTCTACAACCTTCAGGTAATGACACACATAGTCGATAGGGAATACAGACACAGATATCAGCACTCACATATTCCCCTATTCATGTATCATCAACTAAAATGTGCTCCCCCATTTTGTTGCAACCAAAAGCCGAAAAGAGCTCGGTAAAGTTTGACAGCCCATCCACAGACCCTTAATACGGGATAAGAAGGAATTCAAATGTATACTTCGCAATACCTCGAAGCTTGATTTAAGACACGTACGGCACGATGATACATGACCCCCCCAAACATGGATTCATACACACATTCTTCTGCTATCTCACTAGGTCATACCCTTTTCCTACCTTCTCCTCTCCTCCCCAACCCAATCATAGAAATGTATTTACACATGACATATATTTTTCTCTTTTTGAAATGTTTTAGAAAGTGGCAGTTATTGGTGACTGCCAAAGGGTGGACTGTCAAAGTCAGAAATATATCATGATGCACACTGCCATATTTGCACCTCACATGTGTCCCCGCTGCGCATGCGTACGCTCTCCCGTGCGTGCGCATACTCGCTGTTATGTGCACCCGCAGGCGCACGGTATGCGCATTTACGGTAGAGTTTATGTGCGCCTAGCGTGCGACTCAATCGTTACATATTTTCACCATATAATGTATTTTGTAGATTATGGTCCCTTTGATAGAATCTGAAAGTTTAGTTAATGTAGCATGTTCATAGACAAAGAGATCCTTCTTTGTTTGATACGAAGGGTCAGACAAGGGTTATACAGTGGTGTTTAGTATCCATCGGAAGAGTATTTAATTAGCAATATTCCGGTGTTGGTTTGAAGCGGATTACTCGCTCGTGCGAATAGTTATGGACATAAGAAGTTTATGGACATTTACGATTTGCACTTTATTATCCATGCGGCGGGAAACCTAGTTTCCCACCCACCTGAGCAGTTGGAAATAGTCACAGCCCACCTGTATGAATCAACCTATGACCTTTTGTTATAATGCGAAGACGAATTCCTGTGTCCAATGAACAATAAGAATATAGGGACCATTGTACTGTATTATGTGTAGGGTATAAAAGGACAAGCCGACCTGATCCAGCTCTCTATTCTCTTCAACGGTTCTCATTGCTGATAATCGGGAGCTGGATATCCAGAGGCGCATGCGATTGTTTCCCTTGAGCGTAAGTTTTCTCCGCAATCATATTGTCTTTCTTGTTATTGTGAGCCATATATCTCTCTCTCTCTCTTCTCCTCTTTCTCTCTCTTTCTCTTAAGTGTTATTGTACTGCTATTGTATTTCATGTGTAGTTATCTGCTTAGGTAGTCTATGTTATATTGGTAGTGTATGACTTGTATTGTTTTATTCTTTTTGAACATTCATTCATTTCCTTAAAAGGCGTTAGACCCTTAGACCGGTATTGTGTGTGTGTTCATTATATTGCAGTGGGTAATAGGAGCGTCTCTATCGCTCAAACAGCTTTAGTGTAAACCATCTTACACTGTGTTGCATTTTCACCTTATCACTGCACAAGGGTTTACAGTATAAGTACATTGTTTATGGTATAGTTATAAAGGTTTAACATTGTGAGCGTCTGCGCCGCTGGTGATCTCTTCGTGGTCCCGAGCGTCCGCTACGCTAATAGCGTATCATTACGTTAGTCGGCAGCCTATAGCGTGCCTGCCTGTGATCTCTTGGCCGTAAGCGAACGTGACGCTCGAGCGTCTCGACTACGGCTAAGCGATTGTTACGCAACGTGCGTACCCTTACGGTATACCATACGCCAATAGCGTACTGTGTTCTTCCACCTTTTAGAGGGTTTTAAGTAAGATAAATATTCAGCTTTATCACATGTGGTAGGGAATATAGATTGCAAACTCCAATGTGGCAGGGACTGATGTGAATGGCCAAATATTCTCTGTAAAGCACTGCGGAATATGTGTGCGCTATATAAATAACTGGCAATAAATAAATAATTATGCATTTGCCCATTTGCAACTTATACGCATCCCGTGACGCAACCGCATCTGTAGGAGCCCTTAGATCCCTACTATTAATGATCATCAGTGATCAATTGCACCTGCCCAAAAAGATACCCCGCTAAATAGGAAGATTTCTGCTTAAGTCCACCTCTGTACAAGTTCCATTTGTGCGAACACACCCTCACTGAACTTTGCCTACTTGTGTAGCCTTGCCACAACTCATTTCTGCTTCTTCAGTCACAAGTGCAGATGTGATCAAAATGCATAGGACAGCACGGTGTACAAATATTCGCAGCAAGTCATGCAAGATAAGCTCAAAAAAGGGCATACATTCAACTGCACAACTGGCATACGTTCAACTGCACATCATCCTTCGACTTTATTAGCCTCATGAACGTGGATTAAGAACGGTTTGGGTTTTAGTGTTCTTTGAAATGCAGATAATGGTAAGTACATAACAGAAAACAGAAATAACACCCCCCACCCCCACGGCATTACTCAATATCAGGTAGAAATCCATCTTGAAATCCCTTTTAAAAAGTATTTACAAGTACCACGCAGTCATTAATATTTACATAGTAAGAGATGAATGCACATAGAAACCACTAGATACAAATTTATCTTACCTTACAATGAGACCTAGTACAGAGCCAGAGATACTAGTCTGAACTGCTCCAGTGGCTAGTGGCTTGACACTCAAGGGTGCTGCATGAGAAATAACAGGGCATGATTGGTTGTGTATATTTAGGATCTAAAAGTAATTGATCAGTACAAATATGTCACTTGTCTTACTGTGATTGTGAGAATAATTATTATATAGTACAATCCCTCTAATAGGACTCAAGGCACTTCACAGATAGTGAGAACATATTACAGTACAGACACTACGTACATAATAAAGAGGTTTAGCTTTGCATGAAACAGACCATGGAGATGACTATAAATGGTTGCCACACCTTTTGTAGTAATCAGTTGCAAGGATCTTTCATCATACCAACAAAGGATCCAGGTGAGGAAGCTATTTTAGGCGGACTATATGGGATTACACTGGCCAGTGCTTGGTACTGATAACACATAACGGGAGAGATAGAAAAAATAGGATTTTAATATACCTACCGGTAAATACTTTTCTCGTAGTCCATAAGGGATATTGGGCGTCTGCCTCTGTGCGGTGACTTTCTGTAGGTTCTTTGTTTGGTGTTCCTGTTCAGCTGTTACTGTTGTCAGACCTTGCTGGCTAAGTTATGTATTGGTGTGCTGGTGTTTAAATCTCACCACACCTGTTGTTGTTACGTTCCTTCTCTCAAGTAGGTCATTCTCCTTCGGGCACTGTTTTACCTATAACCGAGATGTAAGAGACGGCATAGAGGGGAGGAGCCAACACACCCAGTGGAAGAATTTTAAAGTGCCCTTGTTTCTTTGGACCCGTCTATACCCCATCGTACTAATTCTGTCCCCAAAGATTCCGAGAAAAGGATTTACCTGTAGGTATATTACAATCCTATTTTCTCTAGCATCCATAAGGGATATTGGGGACAGAAGATCCCTTCTTCGTGGTAGAGGCAAAGGGTCCTGTACGGACAAGTCCAGAAGAGCCGCATACCACGCTCTTCAGGGCCAATCCGGGGCAATCAAGATTGCTTCCACTTTTTGAGGTCTGATCCGCTTGAGCACCCTTGGGATCAGAGGAATCAGGAAGACCAGCCGGTAAGGCCAAGGCGAAGTCAGCACATCGACTGTGCTCGCCTGAGGGTCCCTGGATCGTGAGCAATAGCAGCGAAGCTTCTTGCTGAGACGAGAGGCAACCCCACCTGTCGATCAGTTGGAACACCTGAGGGTGTAGTCCCTACTCCCCCGGGTGGAGGTTGTGGGAACTTAGAAAGTCCGTCTCCCAGTTGTCCACTCCCGGAATGATGCACGTTTTTCAGCCCAAAGGAGTATTCTTGACACTTCTCGCATGCAGGCCCTGCTTTTTGTCCCTCCTTGTCGATTAATGTATGTCACTGCCGTGGCGTTGTCCGACTACACCTGGATCGCCCGATCCATTAGTAGAGGAGACGCCTGAAGCAGAGCGTTGTGGATAGCCCGGTGTTCCAGAATGTTGATTGGAAGAAGGGCCTCCTGGGCAGACCACCTGCCCTATAACTGTGCCCCTTGGGTGACAGTTACCCATCCTCAAAGATTCGCATCCGTCGTGAGGAGGATCCAATCCTGAATCCCAAAGTTTCAGCCTTCCAGGAGGTTGGAAGACTGTAACCACCACAGGAATGAAATCCTGGCCCTGGGTGACAGCCGAATCATCTGTTGCACCTGAAGATGGGAACCGGACCATATGTTCAGTAAGTCTAATTGGAAGGGTCTGGCGTGGAACCTTCCGTACTGTATCGCCTCGTAGGAGGCTACCATCTTTCCCAATAATTTTATGCAAACATGGACAGAGACTCAAGCAGGTCTGAGAACCATGCAAACTATTTCCTGGAGTGTTCTCGTGTCCTCGGGGAGGAACACTTTCTGTGCTAAAGTATCCAGTAGCATGCCCAGAAACAGTAGCCGCTGAGACAGAAGTTGGATTGTGCGACCTATATGGAGCAATAGAAGCTACCTGGAGCTCGCTTTTATCAGGAGATCGTCCATGTATGGAATCACATAGACTCCCTGGACCCTAAGCTGAAACATTTCCGCCATCACCTTCGGGAACAACCTTGGAGCTGTAGTAAGGCCGAAGAGTAACGCCTGAAATTGGTATTGTTCAGCAGGGCAAACCTCAGATAGGTCTGATGAGGTCAAATTGGGATATGTAGGTAAGCGTCTTTGATATCCAGGGACACTAGGAATTCCTGTGGTTCCAGGCCCGCAATCACCACCCTCAGATTTCATTTTGAATTAGAAAACCTTCAGGTAAGGATTCAAGGGCTTCAGATTCAGAATGGGTCTCACAGACCCATCTGGCTTTGGTACTACAGACAGACTGGAGTAGTAACCCTGTCCTTAATGCAGTAGTTGTACTGGAACAATGACCTGGGACTGGATAAACTTATCTATGACTAGTAGTAAAGTACCATGCAAACTTCCCAAAACTGGTAAGCTTGATTTGAAAAATTGTTGGGGAGGAGTACCGTTGAACTGCAGCTTGTAGCCCTGAGAGATAAGGTCCCTTACCCAAGCATCTTGGCAAGAACCGTCCCAGATGTGACTGAAGTGACGTATCCGAGCTCCCACCACGAGATCTCCTCGGGGTGGGTGGGCACCGTCATGCTGAAGTTTTTGCGGAAGCAGAACTGGCGTTCTGGTCCTGAGACCCAGCAACTGCTGGTTTTCTAGGTTTTCCTAGGGAGCCTCTTACTGCGTTGGAGGCTCCACTGGTTCTGGATCGAAATCTAGAGGACCGAGTAGATGGTCCCGGATAGGTACGTCTAGCAGGAGCGGCCCCCAAAGGGAGAAACGTGGACTTCCCGGCCGTAGCTTTAGAAATCCAGGCGTTCAGGTCTCCTCCAAAGAGCCATTCACCTGAGAAGGGAAGATATTCCACATTATGTTTAGATTCAGTATCAGCAATCCACAGCAATTTGGCTCTGCGCGCAGACACAGCCATAGCTGTAGTTCTAGCATTAATAGTGCCAATCTCTTTTAGGAAGTCACAGAGGACTCTTGCCGTGTCCTGAATGTGAGTCAGGAAAGCCACAGTATCGACTAAGGTCATATCACCCAAGAGACTTTCCATTATTTGACTAGCCCAGGAATGAATTGCATGTGTCATCCAGCAACCTGCGATGACCGGCCTTTGTGCTACGCCTGCAGCAATGTAAATAGATTTTAGAGTGGTCTCTATTTTCATATCAGCCGGGTCCTTAACCGCAAGGGAGCACGGAGCAGGGAGCACTGCCTTATTAGAAAGGCGAGAGACTTAGGCGTCTACTGCTGGAAACTCCTTCCAAAACTTTCTGCCCTCAGGGGCAGGTAATCAAAAACCTTTTTGTCACCTAATATTGTTTATCTGGATTCTTCCAGACCAGTTTAAATAAATCATACAATTCCGTGGATTTAGAGAATGTGACTGTTGGTTTCTCTCGGGGGAGGAAAAATGTCTGCTGAGTATTTGCATGCCCCAGGCGGAGCTTTAACTCACCCCGAATAGCCAATATGAGGGGTTCAATACCCTGAATCGGGGTCGGATTCCCACTTATGGGGACCACATCATCCCCAGCATCCTGTATATCATCATCATCGGTATCATCTGATAGGAGTGTCCGGGAGAGACCAAGTAGTCCGGGAGAGACTAAGCAAATCTGACTGATCACCTGACCGTAAATTTCTCACATCAACTCAAAAAATTTTATATATGAGATTGTTATATTGTTTTAATGAACTTTTACATACTTGCGTCAATGACGAATGTCTAGGTTACAAATATCGTTCATTTGTGTATATATATATATATATATATATATATATATATATATATATATATATATATATATATATATATATATATCTCACAGCTCGGTCAGTGACCTGAGGATATATCCGAATACTCGTACAATATATTCTGCAAAGTACACTCTCCCTCAACTAACACTGTCTGTATCAAGACATGTAGGATATTTGAGTGTTTGTAAAGTCTCAGCGCTGTGCAGAGGCGGTTTTACAAGGGAGACCTCACCCTGCAATCCCGGACACCAGCAGCAGCTATGCTCAGAAGATGGCGCCCAGCGTCTCAGTCAGGGAGTGAGGGAGAGTGTAAGGCAGCTCCAGGGCGGGAAATCTGCATGGAGATTGTACCCTGGGCCGGGGCAGTTGGAGCCGGACCACTGTAGAAACCATGTGGCTATTATATAGCCACAAGCTTTTTTTAAGAAACTTTTATTACTTTGTATAACCTTTTTTTGAGCGACTTTGCTATGTGTCTTAAACACATTTTGCAAAGGTCACTCCAACAACTTCCTGCCGCAACAAGTTACCCTCGTGTAGACGCTGGACTTACGGCGGGTGCCAGCTGGACGTACTAACAGGTCCATGCTGGCGACCAGAGACATCAGACACATCTAGGTTTTCAGATGTAGCTACAGTCAAATCAAAGTAATAGCTGCATATCAAAGTAATCTGTAAGGTACATAAATTGTAAAATGAGATTTATGGTAAGAACTAACCGTTGTTAAATCTTTCTGCGAGGTACACTAGGCTCCACAAGGAAATAACATCCAGGTGAAGAGTAGGATCTTGATCCGAGGCACCAACAGGCTCAAAGCTTTAGACTGTTCCCTAGATGCACAGCGCCGCCTCCTCTATAACCCCGCCTCCATGCCAGTGAGCTCAGTTTAGTTAACCAGCCCAATGCAGTAGCAGGTACCAGAGACGACAACCGCTCGTAGCCAATTACACCACACACTCACCACAGGAGAGGGTGTCAGCGGCTATGCCAATACCAACCCAAAAAAGCTAAGTGCGTCAGGGTGGGCGCCTTGTGGAGCCCAGTGTACCTTGCAGAAAGATTTAACAACGATAAGTTCTTACCATAAATCTCGTTTTCTGCTGCGGGGTACACTGGTCTCCACAATGATTAACATCGGGGATGTCCTAAAGCAGTTCCTTATGAGAGGGGACGCACTGTAGCAGGCACAAGAACCCGGCGTCCAAAGGAAGCATCCTGGGAAGCAGCAGTATCAAAAGGCATAAAACCTAATAAACGTGTTCCTCGAGGACCATGTAGCCGCCTTGCACAATTGTTCAGGGGTCGCACCACGGTGGGCCGCCCAAGAAGGTCCAATCGACTGAGTAGAATGGGCATTGATGGTAGTAAGAACTGGACGACCGGCCTGTACATAAAGCATGTGCAATCACCAGTCTAATCCATCTGGCCAATGTCTGCTCGGAAGCAGACCAGCCACGTTTGTGAAAACCAAACACCACAAAAAGAGAATCGGATTTCCTAACGGAATAAGTTCTCTTCACATAGATACGGAGAGCCCGTACCACATCCAAAGACCTCTCTTTGGAAAACAACTCAGGAGAATTAAAGGCCGGAACCACAATCTCCTGGTTAAGGTGGAAAGAAGACACCACCTTGGGTAAATAACCTGGGAGTGTCCAAAGAACCGCCCGGTCACGGTGAAAAATCAAATAGGGGGACTTATAGGATAAGGCACCCAAGTCCGAAACCCTTCTGGCTGAAGCAATAGCCAGCAAAAACACCACCTTAAGGGAAAGCCACTTAAGGTCAGCCGAGGTAAGTGGCTCAAACGGAGACTCTTGCAGAGCCTCCAAAACCACAGACAGATCCCAAGGGGCCACAGGTGGCACATAAGGAGGCTGAATCCTCAGCACACCCTGAGTGAATGTATGAACATCAGGTAGGGTAGCGATCTTTCTCTGAATCCAAACCGACAAGGCCGAAATGTGAACCTTGAGGGAGGCCAGACGCAGGCCTAAATCCAGGTCTTGTTGTAGAAAAGCCAAAAGTTTGGCCGTACTAAACTTGAAAGTCATGATTGTGAGACGCACACCAAGTAAAGTAAGCATTCCAGACCCTATGGTATATCAGAGCAGAAGCTGGCTTACGGGCCTTCAACATAGTTTGCACGACCGCCTCAGAAAAACCCATGGCCCTCAGGACGGAAGCTTCAAGAACCATGCCATCAAAGCCAGATGGGCCAAATCCTGGTAAACACAAGGGCCCTGAAAGAGGCAGTCTGGTCGTTGTGGAAGTAGAAGGGAACGATCCAACGAGAGGCCCTGTAAATCGGAGAACCAGTGCCGCCTGGGCCACGCTGGAGCGACTAGAAGTAGGTTTACTCCTCCTTGCTTGAACTTCCGTATTACTCTGGGAAGTAGCGACACCGGAGGGAACACATGCGGCAGCCGAAAAATCCACGGGATTGACAGAGCATCCACGAACGCTGCTTGAGGATCCCTTGTCCTTGCTCCGAAGATCGGAATCTTGTGATTGTGTCGAGACGCCATCAGGTCCACATCTGGGAGTCTCCACTTGTCAACGAGAAGTTCAAACACCTCCGGATGTAGGCTCCATTCTCCGGCGTGCACGTCCTGACGACTGAGATAGTCCGCCTCCCAGTTCAGAACGCCAGGAATGAACACTGCTGATATGGCCGGCAGATGGGGTTCTGCCCACTGAAGAATCCTTGATACTTCCTTCACTGCCATGCGGCTTCAAGTGCCGCCCTGATGATTGATGTACGCCACCGTGGTGGCGTTGTCCGGTTGTACTTGAACAGGTCTGTTCTGTATCAGATGCTGGGCCATTGTCAACGCATTGAACACTGCCCGTAGTTCCAGAATGTTTATCGGGAGTAGAGACTCCTCCTCAGTCCACCGACCCTGGAGAGAGAGTTATTCCAACACCGCTCCCCAACCTCTCAGACTGGCATCCGTCGTCAGCAGGACCCAGTTGGATATCCAGAATGGACGGCCCCTGCTCATTCGTTGGTCCTGAAGCCACCAGCTCAGTGACAGACAGACCTCCAGAGATAGTGAGATCAAGTGAGATCTGATCCGGTGAGGCAGGCCGTCCCACTTGGACAGAATCAACTTCTGCAGAGGGCGAGAATGCAATTGAGCATACTCCACCATGTCGAAAACAGACACCATGAGACCTAGCACTTGCATCGCCAAATGAATAGACACTTGCGGATGGGATAGGAAGCATCGGATCTTGTCCCGAAGCTTCAGGGCTTTCTCCTGAGACAGGAAGAACCGCTGGTTGTGGGTGTCCAATAACGTTCCCAGGTGTACCATGCTCCGAGCTAGAACCAGGGAGGATTTCTTCCAGTTGATCAGCCATCCGTGGGCTTTCAAGCACTGGATTGTCAAATCGAGATGACACCGGAGAAGTTCTGAGGAACTCGCCAGGATCAACAAATCGTCTAGGTATGGTAGTATCCTGACCCCTTGACGGCGTAGCGTGGCTGTCATGACCACCATAACCTTGGTGAAGACTCACGGAGCCGTTGTCAAACCAAAAGGTAACGCCCGAAATTGGTAATGAAGGTTGCCCACTGCAAACCTCATGATGAGATACCGCAATAGGAATATGAAGGAAGGCATCCTGTATGTCCAGGGAGATCATATAGTCCCCAGGCTCCATGGCAAGAACAATAGAGCGCAGCATTTCCATACGGAACTTGGAAATTCGCACATGCTTGTTCAAGGACTTCAGATTGAGAATGGGTCACAAGGAGCCGTTCGGTTTCGGGACTAGAAACAGCGGTGAATAGAACCCCTTGCCCCTCTGAGTCAGAGGCACCTGTACCAACAAGTGCAACGTGTTTGCTTTTGCCGGATCCAGAGACACATCTGTTAGGCAAAATCGATGAGGGGGGCGATTCTTAAAGGGTATGGCATAACCTCAAGCAACGACTTCCCTCACCCAGGTATCCGAAGTGGTCTTCAACCATTCCTGGGTAAAACCTAGAAGTCAGCCACACAAACTGGGATCCCCCAGAGGGAGGCCCACCCAGTCATGCGGTCGGCTTATCGTTTTTTTAAGCTGGCTGACGGGCGGCCTAAGCACGCTTCAGTCTGGGCTTGGCAGGTCTGGAAGTACGGGCTTGCTTCGGGTACGCCTGACCTTTTGCTTTACCTAGAGTACGAAAGGGCTGAGGGAGAAGTACTTTTAGCCTTCCGCGCGGAAGGAGCCATACTAGGTAGGCAGGCTGTTTAGCAGTAGCAAGGTCAGCCACAATCTTATTGAGGTCTTCTCCAAAGAGAATGTCTCCCTTGAAAGGAAGTACCTCCAGGGTTTTTCTGGAATCCAAATCCACCGACGAGGATCTCAACCAAAGGATACGTCTGGCTAAAACGGAAGCAGTGGCAGCTTTGGCCGCGAGCACCCAGGCATCGGAGGCCGCCTCCTTAAGGTACAGAGAAGGCGTGGCAATATACGAGAGACATTGTCGAGCATGCTCAGAAATATCAGAAGGCAGTTCCACCCAGAGTTCCTGAGCCCACGCCTCAACAGCTTCAGCAGTCCATGTCGATGCAATAGTTGGCCTTTGAACAGCCCCAGACAGGGTGTAAATCGCTTTTAAACAGCCCTCCACCCGACGATCCGTCGGTTCCTTCAGAGAGGTGACTGTAGTTACTGGCAGGGCAGAGGAAACAACCATACGCGCCACATGAGAATCAACAGGCGGAGGGGTTTCCCAATTTTTACACACCTCCACGGAGAGAGGACAGCCAACAGTCTTTTATTTGGTGTAAACTTTGTCCCAGGATTCCTGACGTATGTCAATCAGGTGTTTAGAGTAGGGTAGAACCTGCTTAACCACCTTCTTACGCTTAAACCTATCAGGTTTCTTGGAGACAATTTCAGGCTCAGAATCATCAGCCACCTGAAGAATGTGCCGTATCACCTCAATCAAACCCGAGACATCCACGGCCGATTTCCCCTCCCCATCTGAAACATCAGCGTCAGTGTCCGAGGGGTCAGTACAAGCACCTTCCTCCTCGGAGGACGTGTTAGTTAAGGCCGCAAATAGGGAGGAGGTAATGGCCCTTTAAGAAGATGACTTAGTATTATGCAGGCGAGAGTGACCCTTAGATTTGGACATGGATAGATTCAAATGCTGTAACTAAGTGGAAAGCTGATCCGCCCATGGCGGGTTCACAGCAGGGACCATAATCTGTGATAGCGGCACAGGTGGTCCCAGAGGGGGCGTCAATTTAGTTACAAGCGTGTTTAACAATGTGGAAAATGTAGCCCAAGGTGGATCTTGTGTTGTCCCGAGTGCTACCGACCCACTGGGGGGCAAGAAAGCCCCTGAACCTGAACTCTCAGCTGCCAAATTAGCCTCCATGCCGTCAGTGGCCTCACTAACACGCAGTGTGGGAGAGGCCCCAACGTCGTTGCCACGTGTAGCAGACATAACAATGCGCACAGTAATGGGCAACTTGGTGGTACAAACAGTAATGTTATAATTAGCAGCACTATACCTAGTAAGAACTCTCAGAATAACAGCAGCAGCTAGCCCAGACTGAGAGTTCAATAGGAATACAATTTTATATATATATATACATACACACACACACAGTTTCCCAAGTGCGCTAAATAGGGATGTATCTACAATAATTCTTCCAGTGTTGTTTCCATGAGTCAGAATTGAATACTGGAGAAGTTTTGTGTCTGAGAACCTGTAACAGACACCCCTCACCAAAATGGTCACCCTTTTCCAAGGTGCAAACTCAATTGGGAGTATCTTCACAGACTACACTGGAAACTCCAGACTGACAAAGTATAAGTATATTTCTCTGATGTCCTAGTGGATGCTGGGAACTCCCTAATGACCATGGGGAATAGACGGGCTCCGCAGGAGACTGGGCACACTAAAAGAAAGATTAGGTCCTATCTGGTGTGCACTGGCTCCTCCCTCTATGCCCCTCCTCCAGACCTCAGTTAGAATCTGTGCCTGGCCAGAGCTGGATGCACCTAGTGGGCTCTCCTGAGCTTGCTAGAAAAGAAAGTATTTGTTAGGTTATTTATTTTCAGTGAGATCTGCTGGCAACAGACTCACTGCTACGAGGGACTGAGGGGAGAGAAGCAAACCTACCTGCTTGCAGCTAGCTTGTGCTTCTAAGGCTACTGGACACCATTAGCTCCAGAGGGTTCGAACACAGAGCCCGTCCTCGATCGTCCGTTCCCGGAGCCGCGCCGCCGTCCCCCTTGCAGAGCCAGAAGACACGAAAACGGCGGCTGAAGACTCATGTCTTCATTAAGGTAGCGCACAGCACTGCAGCTGTGCGCCATTGCTCCCACAGCACACCACACACTCCGGTCACTGGTGGGTGCAGGGCGCTGGGAGGGGGGGGGGGGCGCCCTGGGCAGCAATTAGATTACCTTTTGGCAATAAAAACACATATAATACAGTCTAGCACTGTATATGTGTAAAAACCCCCGCCATTAAATTACACAAAAGGACAGAAGTCCGCCGCTGAGGGGGCCGGGCCTTCTTCCTCAGCACACCGGGCGCCATTTTCTCTTCACAGCTCAGCTGGAAGGAAGCTCCCCAGGCTCTCCCCTGCAGTATCCTGGTACACAAAGGGTGAAAAGAGAGGGGGGGGCCACATAAATTTAGGCACAAATTTGTATATACAGCAGCTACTGGGTAAACACTGAGTTGTAGTGTAATCCCTGCGTTATATAGCGCTGGGGTGTGTGCTGGCATACTCTCTCTCTGTCTCTCCAAAGGGCCTTGTGGGGGAACGGTCTTCAAATAGAGCATCCCCTGTGTGTGTGGTGTGTCGGTACGCGTGTGTCGACATGTCTGAGGTAAAAGGCTCCTCTAAGGAGGTGATAGAGCGGATGTGTGTGTGAGAGGGTGTCTCCGTCGACAACGCCGACACCTGTTTGGATATGTGTAAGTGCTGAGGTAAAATTATTGCACAAAAGGTTAGGGAACAGAAAGGAAATCTACCCTGGTCTGTCCCTATGTCACAGAGACCTTCAGAGTCTCTCTATGCTCACTACCCAAAATAACAAACACTGGTATCGACACGAAGTTTAACTCCACTGTCGACTACGATAATGCAAAGTAACAGCCAAGAGGGCTAAAAGGTATTCAATATATGATTATTGGAATAAAAGATGATTTGCATATCACTGATGACTCATCTATCCCTGACACGAGAGTACACATGTTAAGGGGAAGAATGCGGAGGTAAATTTCCCTCCTCTCATGAGAAAAAAAGAGCGGGAATCTCCAGACAAGAGACTGCAGCTTCCCACAAGAGAATTCTCAGGCTGTATCCTTTCCCCACTAGGGCCAGGATGTGTTGAGAATCTTCCCCTAGGGTGTCCTGTTTGCACTAGCTAGTCTCAGGGATCCTGCAGATAGTGTGCACATTCTAGTATACTACCCAGACCGGCGATTGTGTCGGCAGGGGTTTATAGCGCTGTGGCAGCATGGACAGGTACCTTATCAGCAGAGATTGAGACCCTAGTATGCATATAAATATATTAAGATGCTGTTTTAAGTGATAGACATATGATTATAAAGCATGCCCAAAGAGACATGAGTATACTGGGTCCTAGAGTCAAAGCTATGTCGATTTCTGCTTGACGTGTCCTGTAGAATATACATTGGACAGATGATGCCGACTTAAGAGGCATATGGAAGGCTGAGGATTGTGTGGAGAAGGGTTCTCGGGCCTGGTCTCCACAGCTATAGCTGGTAATTCTGATATTTTGCCTTATATTCCTGCACAGCCTAGGAAAGCACGACATTATTAAATGCAGCTTTTCGAATAAAGAAACAAGAAAGTCTGAGGTGCGTCCTTTCTTGTCAAAGCCGCGTGCAGAGGAAAGAAGCTGCACAACACAGCTAGTTCCCAGGAACAGAAGTCCTCCCCGGCCTCTACAAAAATCCACCAATGTCGCTGGGGCTCCACAGGCGGAGCAAGGCCCGGTGGGGACACGCCTTCGTAAGTTCAGCCACAAGTGGGTTCACTCCCTGTTAGATCCCTGGGCAATAGAAATTGTGTCGCAGGGATACAGGCTGGACTGTGAGAAGATGCCCCCTCACCGATGGCCCGGCGGGCTTCCCCCCAAGAGGGAGCCAGTGTTAACTGCAATTCGCAAATTGTATCTTCAACAGGTGGTGGTCAAGGGTCCCCTTCTTCAACAAGAGGGTGTTATTATTCGACCATGTTGTAATCCCGAAACCAGACGGTTCGGTTAGACCCATATTGAATTAAAATCCCTGAACATATACCTGAAAAGGTTCAAGTTCAAGATGGAATCGCTAAGAGCTGTCATTGCAAGCCTGAAAAGGGATAGACTTTATCGTAAATCGGGACATAAGGGATGCATACCTTCATGTCCCCATTTATCTACCTCATCAGGCGTACCTCAGAATTGCGGTACGGGATTGTCATTACCAATTTCAGACGTTGCCGTTTGATCTCTCCACGGCCCCGAGAATATTTACCAAGGTAATGGCTGATATGATGGTGCTCCTGCGGAAGCAAGGTGTCACTATTATCACATACTTGGATGATCTCCTCATAAAAGTGAGATCAAGAGAGCAGTTGCTGGACAGCGTATCACTTTCTCTGGAAGTGTAACGGCAACACGACTGGATTCTATATATTCCGAAGTCGCAGTTGGTTCCTACAGCTCATCTGCCTCGCCTAGGCATGATCCTAGACACAGACCAGAAAAGGGTTTATCTCCAGATAGAGAGAGCTCAGGAGCTCATGACACTGGTCAGGAATCTATTGAAAACCAAAACAGGTGTCAGTGCATCACTGCACTCGAGTCCTGGGAAGGATGGTGGCATCATACGAGGCCATCCCCTTCGGCTGGTTCCATGCAAGGACAATGGAACTTACTGGACAAGTGGTCCGGATCACATCTGCAGATGCATCGGTTAACACAGGGCCAGGGTGTCTCTCCTGTGGTGGCTGCGGAGTGCTCACCTTCTCGAGGGCCGCAGATTTGGCATTCAGGACTGGGTCCTGGTGACCACGGATGCAAGCCTCCGAGGGTGGGGGGCAGTTACACAGGAAAGAAATTTCCAAGGTTTGTGGTCAAGTCAACAGACTTGCTTTCACATCAATATCCTGGAACTAAGGGCCATATACAACGCCCTAAGTCAAGCGGAGTTCCTGCTTCGCGACCAACCGGTTCTGATCCAGTCAGACCGCAGGGGCTCATGTAAACCGCCAAGGCGGCACAAAGAGCAGGGTGGCGAGGGCAGAAGCCACCAGAATTCTTCGCTGGGCGGAGAATCAAGTAAGCGCACTGTCAGCAGTGTTCATTCCGGGAGTGGACAACTGGGAAGCAGACTTCCTCAGCAGGCACGACCTCCACCCGGGAAAGTGGTGACTTCATCAGGAAGTCTTCACGCAGCTTTGCAAATTGATGGGAACTGCCTCAGGTGGACTAGATGGCGTCCCACCTCAATAAAAAGATAAAAAAGGTTTTACGCCGGGTCAAGGGACCCTCAGGCGATAGCTGTGGTTGCACTAGTAACACCGTGGGTGTTCCAGTCGGTCTATATATTCCCTCCTCTTCCTCTCAGACCCAAGGGCTGAGAATTGTAATAAAAGGAGGAGTATGAACAACATTCTTTGCTCCGGATTGGCCAAGAAGGACTCGGTACCCGGAACTGCAAGAAATGCTCTCAGAGGACCCATGGCCTCTGCCTCTCAGACAGGACATGTTGCAACAGGGGCCCTGTCTGTTCCAAGACTTACCGCGGCTGCGTTTGACGGCATGGCAGTTGAACGCCGGATCCTAGCGGAAAAGGGCATTCCGGATGCAGTTATTCCTAAGCTGATAAAGGCTAGGAAATACGTGACAGCAAGACTTTTTCACTGTATATGGCGAAAATAGGTTGCTTGGTGTGTGGCCGGGAAGGCCCTACAGAGGAATTCCAGCGGGGTCGATTCCTGCACTTCCTACAGTCAGGAGTGACTATGGGCCTAAAATTAGGATCCATAAAGGTCAAGATTTCGGCCCTATCCCTTTTTCACTCAAAAAGAACTGGCTTCACTGCCTGAAGTTTAGACGTTGTTACAGGGGTGCTGCATATTCAGCCCTTTTGTGCCACCAGTGGCACCTTGGGATCTTAACGTTGTGTTGGATTCCTAAAATCCCACTGGTTTGAGCCACTTAAGACCGTGGAGCTAAAATATCTCACGTGGAAAGTGGTCATGCTTTTGGCCTTAGCTTGGGCTAGGCGTGTGTCAGAATTGGCGGCTTTGTCATGTAAAAGCCCATATCTGATCTTCCATATGGAAAGGGCAGAATTGAGGACTCGTCCCCAATTTCTCCCTAAGGTGGTATCATCGTTTCATTTGAACCAACCTATTGTGGTGCCTGCGGCTACTAGGGGCTTGGAGGATTCCAAGTTGCTGGACGTAGTCCGGGCTTTGAAAATTTATGTTTCCAGAACGGCGGGAGTCAGAAAGTCTGACTCGCTGTTTATTCTGTATGCAGCCAACAAGGTTGGTGCTCCTGCTTCGAAGCAGACTATTTACTCGCTGGATCTGTAGCAAGATTCAGCAGGCTCATTCTGCGGCTGGATTGCCGCATCCGAAATCAGTAAAAGCCCATTCCACAAGGAAGGTGGGCTCTGCTTGGGCGGCTGCCAGAGGGGTCTCGGCATTACAGCTTTGCCGAGCTGCTACTTGGTCAGGTTCAAACACGTTTGCAAAATTCTACAAGTTTGATACCCTGGCTGAGGAGGACCTTGAGTTTGCTCATTCGGTGCTGCAGAGTCATCCGCACTCTCCCGCCCGTTTGGGAGCTTTGGTATAATCCCCATGGTCCTTACGGAGTTCCCAGCATCCACTAGGACTTCAGAGAAAATAAGAATTTACTCACCGGTAATTCTATTTCTCGTAGTCCGTAGTGGATGCTGGTCGCCCGTCCCAAGTGCGGACTATCTGCAATACATGTATATAGTTATTGCTTAACTAAAGGGTTATTGTTATGAGCCATCTGTTGAATGAGGCTCAGTTGTTGTTCATACTGTTAACTGGGTATGGTTATCACGAGTTGTACGGTGTGATTGGTGTGGCTGGTATGAGTCTTACCCGGGATTCCAAATCCTTTCCTTGTAATGTCAGCTCTTCCGGGCACAGTTTCCTTAACTGAGGTCTGGAGGAGGGGCATAGAGGGAGGAGCCAGTGCACACCAGATAGGACCTAATCTTTCTTTTAGTGTGCCCAGTCTCCTGCGGAGCCAGTCTATTCCCCATGGTCCTTACGGAGTTCCCAGCATCCACTACGGACTACGAGAAATAGAATTACCGGTGAGTAAACTCTATATTTATATTATTGTGAGGGTTTTCACTCTATAAAGGTATGTTTATTTTTGTATTGTATCCTGACGAAAGTTTTTATAATAAAACTGAAACGTTAATGAACGATAAGCAAAGAAATTATGAAGGCAATTGCAGCCTATCAAGTCCTGAGAGTGCCGCCAATCTTTCTCATTATTATATATTATATATTATATTATATATTATATTATATATTATATTATATATTATATTATATATATATATACATATATACATATATACATACACAGCTCAAAAAAATAATGGGAACACTGAAATAACACATCCTAGATCTGAATGAATGAAATATTCTTATAAAATACTTTGTGTTCTTTACATAGTTGAATGTGCCGACAACAAAATCACACAAAACTTATCAATGGAAATCAAATTTATTAACCCATGGAGGTCTGGATTTGGAGTCACACTCAAAATTAAAGTGGAAAAACACACTACAGGCTGATCCAACTTTGATGTAATGTCCTTAAAATAAGTCAGAATGAGGCTCAGTAGTGTGTGTGGCCTCCACGTGCCTGTATGACCTCGCTACAACGCCTGGGCATGCTCCTGATGAGGTGGCAGATGGTCTCCTGAGGGATCTCCTCCCAGACCTGGACTAAAGCATCCGCCAACTCCTGGACAGTCTGTTGGTGGATTTTTAATCTTATTACTATTTTTTAATGGATTGATTTTTTACTACTCTCATAGTACTTGATTGATTTTTTATATTATTCTCATATGTATTTAAAAAAAAATGTATTGGAATTTTCTCTCTCTCTCTGGCTTTTTAAACATTTTTTAGATGGTTAGTGTAATAACCTTTTTTAGCAACACTTGTCGCCGACACCCCTATCCCTCCATTTTCTATATACGTTTCAGGCAGTAATATACCAGTATTATAATTTTTAGGGTCTGGCTGACACCTATCAGTAAGGGTATGTGTGCTTTTTAATAGTGTTTCTAGTATATTTATATCTCACAAGTGGCGCTATACTACTCCTTTTGCAATATATATATATATATATATATATATAAAAAAAAGAGAGAGAGAGAGAGAGAGAGAGAGAGAGAGAGAGAGAGAGAGAGAGAGAGAGAGAGAGAGAGAGAGAGAGAGAGAGAGAGAGTGTGTGTGTGTGAGTGTGTGACTATAATTCACAAGTAAAAAATACTCCAGTAGTATAACTTGTAAGGCAAACCTATATTATCAGAGTAAAACCTGAAAACACTTGGCCCCCTCAGGTATAGTAATATAGGAATAGCACGCCGAGTAAAATACCCTGTAATTAAGGTAACCACGCAGCAGCTACATGCACACACATATATAGTCACAAACGTACCATGCAGATATTATGTACCATAAACTGCACTGGACTAGCAATAAAAAGTAATACTCAGTATGGCTATATGTGATAACAATAGATATAACAATGCACAGTAAGCACTGGATGTATATCACAGGGTGTTTGTACCACACAACCCTGACAGTATGCACTCTTTCTTAACTAGCACTGTCCCAGTGACAGGTAGAATACTCAAGTGTCCTGTAGGAAGCACAGCACTGGCAGTCAGGTGGTTGTGCCCCTGCAGTCCTAGAAACAGCTCAGCTCAACCTGTAATGGCCACTGATCAGTAGTGAGGGAGAGATATGCAGCTCCAGGGCGGGAACATTACAGAAATGGCGCCCTGAGGCAGGGGGGAGGGGCCTCAGGTCCGGCCTACTCCCCCTGCTGGCATCCCCACCAGGCGTGCGGGCAGTAAAAGAAGCGGGGGGGGGGGGGGGTAAAGGTACAGGTGTCCCACCTGACATGTGCCCCTATAAACACACCCTGGTGGCTAGTGGAACAGCAGCCCAGTAATCTGTGTCCACGCCTATGGCCGCAAGGGATCGCGGTGTACAGCGTGGCACAGAAGCCCCTTACCTCCCCCTTGACAACGGATCCGGGAGACGGAGGCGTGTGTGTGACTCACGAGGACAGAGGAAGAAAAGCCGGCACCTCCGCTGTAGTGACCTGGCAATCGCGGCGCGGGAGTATACAGCGCCGCTGGGGGTGATGGAGCTTCTGCAGGGACGTCTTGTCTGACACAGCCTGCTGCAGCCCTGTGGTAAAATCCTCTTCTTCTTTTAAACTAAGAAATAGGCTGCCTGAGGCAGTCCCGTTAAGTGACCTGCTACTGCAGGCGCCAACTACAAACTGAGCTCACTGGCATGGAGGTGGGGTTATAGAGGAGGAGGCACTGTGCATCTTGGGAACAGTCTAAAGCTTTGACCCTGTTGGTGCCTCGGATCAAGATCCTACTCTACACCCCGATGTTCTTTCCTTGTGGAGCCCAGTGTACCCCACAGCAGAAAATGGTCTGACAGGAGCTCCTCAGTAGGTTTAAGTTGCATGACCCCCAACTACTCTACTCATGGAAGAACACAGAGGTGACCATTTTGCATTCCAAGTAGAAAGGCATTCAAATAATCCCCATACTGACTATTGCAGCAGAGACACAGCTAAGTGCATCTAATACAGTCACTGAAAAGCACAGACAACCTCCCGGTATAATACATGGGGCGGAGTGGTGGCTGGCAGTAAGATCATGCTGTAGTGCGCCGTAATAGCAGTCTCTCCGCCTGTAACCAGTGCTTCTGGTTGCTGGAAAGTGGTTTTGGAATAGTGGTTGTCCACATGATGGAAGCACAACAAATAGAATAGTGGGGTCCGACTCCCTCTAGGGCTGCGAGTAAGTCTGGGCTGGTGGGAAGCCCCAGACATTATCATTATTACCAGTTATTTATTACGTGCACACATATTCCATAGTGCTTTCCTGAGAATGTTTGGACATTCACATCAGTCCTGGCCCCAGTGGAGTTTACAATCTATATACCTTAACACATGTACATGCACACACATTCACAGTAGCGCTAATTTATCCACAGGATCCAATTAACCTACCAGTATATTTTTGAACTGTGGGAGGAAACCGGAGTACCCGGAGGAAACCACTGCAGGCACGGGAAGAATATACAAACTCCACACAGGTAAGGTCATGGTGGGAATCAAATCCATGACCTCAGTGCTGTGAGGCAGTAATGCTTACACCGTATATGAGAGGCCCCAGAGCACAGACATTCGAGCAGGGGTGCAGGAAATGCTACACCACCACTGAGTCCCGCCCCCAGCCCGGCACGCATGATTGATTGAACTAAGAAGCGGCAAGAGTAAGGGCAGTCTTACCATCCAGTATGTCTGGCCGGCTCCGGCAAGCACTGTAGGGGAAGTAGCAGAGCTGCTGCTTATACAAGAGGCTAGACATACTACGGACATTCACATAGGGGCAGTAATGCATATGGCACTACAAGTGCATAGCTAGCCAAGCTAAACTCTGTGAAAGCACTTAACACTGTGCTCTGGCAGCCAACACTACAACTAGCTCCTAATGGTAGCCTGTGGCCGCATGCGCACTCTACACCGCCAGCGCTGCAGGAATGTGTGCACCTTTTGATATCTACATCTTTCTGAAGCTAGAAACCCGCCCTCCTTGCTAACCAAGGGGAATGGGCAAACCTATCGCTGCTCAGCCGGCTGATGCATGGAGGGCCTTCTCGCTGGGTCTTATGACCCTGGCCAGGGACCCGGGCCAATGGCCTCAGTAAGCAGTGTGGAGCAAGCTTCTGCAGTCTGCCTAATGATGCCTTGCTAGAAGTTCAAAAGCAAAATAAAATAAAATGTAAAAAGGGCTGGAGAATAAACCAGCTTCCTCGGGCACTTAATCTAAATTGAAGTCTGGGTGGTATATAGATGGGGACTACAATTCTAAAGAAATTTTAAGTGCCAGGCTCCACTCATCCACCCGTCTATACCCTAGTGTTATCAAGAAGAAAATTAGTCACTCTGCCTTAAAGCAGGAGCTGAATGGCTTGTCATACCTGAAGCAGCTGTAGTTGTGATTGAGAAAAGAGATGGTGCTGAGGTTGCAAGTAGGGAGCTGAGAGACGAAGAAGTGCTAGATGTAGATGGCGCTGTTGACGTCAAAGCTGCAAGGAAATAAGACAAATTTATAAACACGAACAAAAAAAAAAAAACCCACACACACACACACACACACACACACACACACACACACACACACACACACACACACACACACACACACACAATATGCCTAAATATTTAATAGGTCCACTTAACAACTGAATTTGCTCGATACCTTTCCATTACAGCTTATTATATACAAGACTTGAGGCTTGGGGTAGATTTACTAAGGAATGGTAACAGGAATACATGCTAATCTAGGCTTGTTTAGCATTTATTCCTGCAGCAGTTATAAATAAAAAACATTACACCTTTGGTGGTCTCGAATGGGGACCTTGGGCATGGGAGTCGATGTCTTTATCCACTATACTACGGATATCTCATGTGAACAGTTAAAGTTTTTTAACATTTAACGTTAAATCTGTTCTTGAAGCTATATTTTATTTATTTATATATAGATACCATGTGTCTTTATTTGTATGATTTTATTTATATGATAATTGTTGATAATATATCCTGAGTAAGTAACTATTCTGTTTGGTCTAATACTATTTTTAGATTTGCACACTACATGCACTTCTAACAATGAAGTTGATTTTAAGAAATAACACGTGAACGGCTACCCAAATAACCATTGATTGGCTAGTTTGGGTTTAAAAGCGGCAAAGCATAGCTACAGTTTCATCCTCTGACGAAACCGCCATGCTACAAGTGCAGAGAAACGCGTAAGGACACTACCTAAATCTACCAGATTCTCTCTGGACATTTCGCTTCACTGACACTCTCCCTCATTAGAACACGTAATGCTCTTAATAAGCCTTAAGCCCCGTGGACATCCGGGGTACATTACATCAGTGGCGGACTGGAGGTTTGAATTGTTCAAGTGATATTTAGGACATCATAACAGAGACGGCTCACCAAGCGTCGGTTTTCCATGGGCACAGGTGGAGCATAGCGCTGCACCATCCGCTTACAGCCAGCAGTGTCCTCCCTCTGCCCTTCACGTGCATCTCCTGAGCAATCGTCATCCATATAGGTGAGCACAGCGTTACCAATACTGCTGAAAGTGAATCAGCGCTGACCCTCTATCTGCATATCAATACAGTGGAGTGCACAGGAGGAGGTGAGCAGGATAATAACCTTTTATGTTAGTTGTGTATGTATTGTGCATGAAATTGAATCCGTGTTTTTTATATATATTTTTTTTAAATAAATTATTTCTATATTGTTTGTTAAAGCGCTCCCTTGGTATTTTGATTATACCTATATTTATTTGTGTATAGAGGGCTCAGGCAGCAGTTGCAGAAATTTTAAGAAACTCCCTTAGTCTGCTGGGAGTCTTTTCTTCCATTAAACATGCTTCACATGACAAAGACAGGGGAACACATTGTAATCCTACAGCAATTAACTTGAACTTAAGGGAGGAAACCAAAGTGTAAAAGTTGGGTGTCCAGTTCCCCACAATGGGTTAAAAAAAAAGCAAAATACATAAAACCGATGACTTGGTGGCTGCTCGACCGCTGCTATACTGCTCAGGAGGCACCAACAGATCTGATAGAATGTGCCAGCACATCATTAGGAACAAGTTTTGAAACTCCAGTGTGAGTGAGACAAATTACTTTAACGGTCTGTAGAATTAGACAGAGGTCACAACTGGAGAAGGAAAGGACTTATCCAGATAACAAGATGTTTTTGTATTAACCAATTAAATCTCTTTCTTAACCATGGGGGTTAGTGAGGTATAGAGGAGTCAGCACTTAATGAGCTAATGTTTTAGTGGTATATAAGTTCCTCTCCTCCAACCCTTCCTCATTTTGCACTTAAAGATCCTCAAGGATAGTTTGAAGAATAAACCATTAGCCTCTCTCTCATATACACAACCAGTAAGGGACGGATCAAAGTGTCCTCCAGATAAAATCAAAGAAATAAATGTAATTTGAAAGTACCAAAAAATAAAAATAAAAATGTTCTCGCTTTCCTTTATTTGGGGGGACACTTCTTAACCACAGTGATGTACAAAAGCTGTCCATGGGGGAGGGTGCGTACTAGACTTATCGGAACTTAATATTTTACTTCGAAAGTCAGATTTACCGACACAATCATGAAAACTAAATTTGGTGAATGTATGAACTGAGGACCATGTAGCTGCTCTACATAGCTGCCAATAAAGTATTTAAGATCCATGGCTCTAAAGGAGGCCGATATGGTGGTTTTAAGTGTTAAACATTCTGCAAAAAATAAAAAGGGAAGATTTATGTTCTCACTTGGTTAAATCATTTTCTTCAAATTCATAGGGGACACAGGGTTGACAATGGGTACAGCCAGAAGAGGAGTGACTGGGCACCAGTTACTTATTTTTTTCCCAGCAGCACAGGGCTCCCTCTCCAAAATACCCCAGCCCTGCCAGTTAACTTAGCAAGCCCATGGCAAGGAGCAGGAAAACCAGCACACACACATAAAAGACAGGTGAATAGAGAACAAGTATAATAGTAATTAACCCCCTTAAGTCAGGTGCATCAGTGTGGGCACCCTATTGAGTCGAAGAAAATAAGAATTTACTTACCGATAATTCTATTTCTCGGAGTCCGTAGTGGATGCTGGGGTTCCTGAAAGGACCATGGGGAATAGCGGCTCCGCGGGAGACAGGGCACAAAAAGTAAAGCTTTAGGATCAGGTGGTGTGCACTGGCTCCTCCCCCTATGACCCTCCTCCAAGCCTCAGTTAGGTACTGTGCCCGGACGAGCGTACACAATAAGGAAGGATTTATGAATCCCGGGTAAGACTCATACCAGCCACACCAATCACACTGTACAACCTGTGATCTGAACCCAGTTAACAGTATGATAACAGCGGAGCCTCTGAAAAGATGGCTCACAACAATAATAACCCGATTTTTGTAACTATGTACAAGTAATGCAGATAATCCGCACTTGGGATGGGCGCCCAGCATCCACTACGGACTCCCGAGAAATAGAATTATCGGTAAGTAAATTCTTATTTTCTCTATCGTCCTAGTGGATGCTGGGGTTCCTGAAAGGACCATGGGGATTATACCAAAGCTCCCAAACGGGCGGGAGAGTGCGGATGACTCTGCAGCACCGAATGAGAGAACTCCAGGTCCTCCTTAGCCAGGGTATCAAATTTGTAGGATTTTACAAACGTGTTTGCCCCTGACTAAATAGCCGCTCGGCAAAGTTGTAAAGCCGAGACCCCTCGGGCAGCCGCCCAAGATGAGCCCACCTTCCTTGTGGAATGGGCATTTACATATTTTGGCTGTGGCAGGCCTGCCACAGAATGTGCAAGCTGAATTGTATTACACATCCAACTAGCAAAAGTCTGCTTAAAAGCAAGAGCACCCAGTTTGTTGGGTGCATACAGGATAACAGCAAGTCAGTTTTCCTGACTCCAGCCGTCCTGGAACCTATATTTTCAGGGCCCTGACCACATCTAGCAACTTGGAGTCCTCCAAGTCCCTAGTAGGCGCAAGACACCACAATAAGCTGGTTCAGGTGAAACACTGACACCACCTTAGGGAGAGAACTGGGGACGAGTCCGCAGCTCTGCCCTGTCCGAATGGACAAACAGATATGGGCTTTTTTGAGAAAAAAAAACCACCAATTTGACACTCGCCTGGTCCAGGCCAGGTCCAAGAGCATGTTCACTTTTCATGTGAGATGCTTCAAATCCACAGATTTGACTGGTTTTAAACCAATGTGTTTTGAGGAATCCCAGAACTACGTTGAGATCCCACAGTGCCACTGGAGGCACAAAAGGGGGTTGTATATGCAATACTCCCTTGACAAACTTCTGGACTTCAGGAACTGAAGCCAATTCTTTCTGGAAGAAAAATCGACAGGCCGAAATTTGAACCTTAATGGACCCCAATTTGAGGCCCATAGACACTCCTGTTTGCAAGAAATGCAGGAATTGACCGAGTTGAAATTTCTTCGTGGGGCCTTCCTGGCCTCACCCCACGCAACATATTTTCGCCACATGTGGTGATAATGTTGTGCGGTCACCTCCTTTCTGGCTTTGACCAGGGTAGGAATGACCTCTTCCTGAATGCCTTTTCCCTTAGGATCCGGCGTTCCACCGCCATGCCGTCAAACGCAGCTGCGGTAAGTCTTGGAACAGACATGGTACTTGCTGAAACAAGTCCCTTCTTAGCGGCAGAGGCCATAAGTCCTCTGTGAGCATCTCTTGAAGTTCCGGGTACCAAGTCCTTCTTGGCCAATCCGGAGCCATGAGTATAGTTCTTACTCCTCTACGTCTTATAATTCTCAGTACCTTAGGTATGAAAAGCAGAGGATGGAACACATACACCGACTGGTACACCCACGGTGTTACCAGAACGTCCACAGCTATTGCCTGAGGGTCTCTTAACCTGGCGCAATACCTGTCCCGTTTTTTGTTCAGACGGGACGCCATCATGTCCACCTTTGGTAATTCCCAACGGTTTACAATTATGTGGAAAACTTCCCTATGAAGTTCCCACTCTGCCGGGTGGAGGTCGTGCCTACTGAGGAAGTCTGCTTCCCAGTTTCCATTCCCGGAATGAAACACTGCTGACAGTGCTATCACATTATTTTCCGCCCAGCGAAAAGTCCTTGCAGTTTTTGCCACTGCCCTCCTGCTTCTTGTGCCGCCCTGTCTATTTACGTGGGCGACTGCCGTGATGTTTTATCCCACTGGATCAATACCGGCTGACCTTGAAGCAGAGGTCTTGCTAAGCTTAGAGCATTATAAATTTACCCTTAGCTATATTTATGTGGAGAAAAATCTCCAGACTTGATCACACTCCCTGGAAATTTTTTCCTTGTGTGACTGCTCCCCAGCCTCTCGGGCTGGCCTCCGTGGTCACCAACATCCAAAACTGAATGCCGAATCTGCGGCCCTCTAGAAGATGAGCACTCTGTAACCACCACAGGAGAGACACCCTTGTCCTTGGATATAGGGTTATCCGCTGATGCATCTGAAGATGCGATCCGGACCATTTGTCCAGCAGATCCCACTGAAAAGTTCTTGCATGAAATCTGCCGACTGGAATTGCTTCGAAGGAAGTCACCATTTTTTTTACCATGGCCCTTGTGCAATGATGCACTGATTTTAGGAGGTTCCTGACTAGCTCGGATAACTCCCTGGCTTTCTCTTCCGGGAGAAACACCTTTTTCTGGACTGTGTCCAGAATCATCCCTAAGCACAGGAGACTTGTTGTCGGGATCAGCTGCGATTTTGGAATATTTAGAATCCACCCCTGCTGTTGTAACAGTATCCGAGATAGTGCTACTCCGACCTCCAACTGTTCCCTGGACTTTGCCCTTATCAGGAGATCGTCCAAGTAAGGGATAATTAAGACGCCTTTTCTTCGAAGAAGAACCATCATTTCGGCCATTACCTTGGTAAAGACCCGGGGTGCCGTAGACAATCCAAACGGCAGCGTCTGAAACGGATAGTGACAGTTCTGTACCACGAACCTGAGGTACCCTTAGTGATAAGGGCAAATTTGGGACATGGAGGTAAGCATCCCTGATGTCTCGGGACACCAGATAGTCCCCTTCTTCCCGGTTCGTTATCACTGCTCTGAGTGACTCCATCTTGAGTTGAACCTTTGTAAGTGTTCAAATTTTTTTAGATTTAGAATAGGTCTCACCTAGCCTTCTGGCTTCAGTACCACAATATAGTGTGGAATAATACCCCCTTTTCTTGTTGTAGGAGGGGTAATTTAATTATCACCTGCTGGGAATACAGCTCGTGAATTTTTTCCCATACTGCCTCCTTGTCGGAGGGAGACCTTGGTAAAGCAGACTTCAGGAGCCTGCGCAGGGGAAACGTCTCGACATTCCAAACTGTACCCCTGGGATACTACTTGTAGGATCCAGGGGTCCTGTACGGTCTCAGCGTCATGCTGAGAGCTTGTCAGAAGCGGTGGAACGCTTCTGTTCCTGGGAATGGGCTGCCTGCTGCAGTCTTCTTCCCTTTCCTCTATCCCTGGGCAGATATGACTCTTATAGGGACGAAAGGACTGAAGCTGAAAAGACGGTGTCTTTTTCTGCAGAGATGTGACTTAGGGTAAAAACGGTGGATTTTCCAGCAGTTGCCGTGGCCACCAGGTCCGATGGACCGACCCCAAATAACTCCTCTTCCTTTATACGGCAATACACCTTTGTGCCGTTTGGAATCTGCATCACCTGACCACTGTCGTGTCCATAAACATCTTCTGGCAGATATGGACATCGCACTTACTCTTGATGCCAGAGTGCAAATATCCCTCTGTGCATCTCGCATATATAGAAATACATCCTTTAAATGCTCTATAGTCAATAAAATACTGTCCCTGTCAAGGGTATCAATATTTTTAGTCAGGGAATCCGACCAAGCCACCCCAGCTCTGCACATCCAGGCTGAGGCGATCGCTGGTCGCAGTATAACACCAGTATAACACCAGTATGTGTGTATATACTTTTTATGATATTTTTCCAGCCTCCTATCAGCTGGCTCCTTGAGGACGGCCCTATCTATAGACGGTACTTATCCACCCCTAAGGGGTGTTTCCCAACGCGCCCTAACTTCTGGCGGGAAAGGGTATACCGCCCATATTTTCTATCGGGGGGAACCCACGCATCATCACACACTTCATTTAATTTATCTGATTCAGGAAAAACTACGGTAGTTTTTTCACATCCCACATAATACCCTCTTTTGTGGTACTTGTAGTATCAGAAATATGTAACACCTCCTTCATTGCCCTTAACGTGTGGCCCTAATAAGGAATACGTTTGTTTATTCACCGTCGACACTGGATTCAGTGTCCCTGTCTGTGTCTGTGTCGACCGACTAAAGTAAACTGGCGTTTTAAAACCCCTGACGGTGTTTTTGAGACGTCTGGACCGGTACTAATTGTTTGTCGGCCGTCTCATGTCGTCAACCGACCTTGGCGCGTGTTGACATTATCACATAATTCCCTAAATAAGCCATCCATTCCGGTGTCGACTCCCTAGAGAGTGACATCACCATTACAGGCAATTGCTCCGCCTCCTCACCAACATCGTCCTCATACATGTCGACACACACGTACCGACACACAGCACACACACAGGGAATGCTCTGATAGAGGACAGGACCTACTAGCCCTTTGGAGAGACAGAGGGAGAGTTTGCCAGCACACACCAAAAACGCTATAATTATAAAGGGACAACCTTATATAAGTGTTTTCCCTTATAGCATCTTTTTTATATATTTCTAACGCCAAATTAGTGCCCCCCCTCTCTGTTTTAACCCTGTTTCTGTAGTGCAGTGCAGGGGAGAGCCTGGGAGCCTTCCCTCCAGCCTTTCTGTGAGGGAAAATGGCGCTGTGTGCTGAGGAGATAGGCCCCGCCCCTTTTTCGGCGGCCTCGTCTCCCGCTCTTAACGGATTCTGGCAGGGGTTAAATATCTCCATATAGCCCCCGGAGGCTATATGTGAGGTATTTTTAGCCAAAAAAGGTTTTCATTTGCCTCCCAGGGCGCCCCCCTCCCAGCGCCCTGCACCCTCAGTGACTGCCGTGTGAAGTGTGCTGAGAGGAAAATGGCGCACAGCTGCAGTGCTGTGCGCTACCTTAAGAAGACTGAGGAGTCTTCTGCCGCCGATTCTGGACCTCTTCTCGTTTCAGCATCTGCAAGGGGGCCGGCGGCGAGGCTCCGGTGACCATCCAGGCTGTACCTGTGATCGTCCCTCTGGAGCTAATGTCCAGTAGCCAAGAAGCCAATCCATCCTGCACGCAGGTGAGTTCACTTCTTCTCCCCTAAGTCCCTCGTTGCAGTGATCCTGTTGCCAGCAGGACTCACTGTAAAATAAAAAACCTAAGCTAAACTTTTCTAAGCAGCTCTTTAGGAGAGCCACCTAGATTGCACCCTTCTCGGCCGGGCACAAAAATCTAACTGAGGCTTGGAGGAGGGTCATAGGGGGAGGAGCCAGTGCACACCACCTGATCCTAAAGCTTTACTTTTTGTGCCCTGTCTCCTGCGGAGCCGCTATTCCCCATGGTCCTTTCAGGAACCCCAGCATCCACTAGGACGATAGAGAAAAGGATTTAACCAGCTAAGAACATTAATCTCCTTTTCTTCCTCCACTAGGAGCACAGGATTGACAATGGGAGGTTCCATAGCTGTAATCTTAAGGGATGGGACACTTGTGAGCTGCACTGAGTCTAAAGACACAAAGATGTAAAACGCATAGAAACGAATGAAATTGTAAGCAGAGGACCAAGTGGCCACCTTACAAAGTTGCTCCACATTGAGCTGCCAAGAGGGTCCCACTGATTGGGTGGAAAGAACAGTCACCACAGCAGGGACAGAAAGGTCCGCTATAGAGTAAGCCCAGCGGATAATCCAAACGAAGCCACCTGGCCTACCTTGGTTGTGGAAGTAGACAGGACCACAGAGAACCCTTCCTACGGAAATCTCTAGATCCATTGCCATAAAAACGGAGGGCCCTCACAACATTCAAAAAGGTCTTACCCAGTGAAGAAAAAGAATTAAAAGGGTCTATTGGCGCCTGTGCAGACAGATGAATTAATATAGCTGATGGTTAGCAGCCACCTAGTGAAGAGGTAGCCAGCCTCTTCTATTGACAAACCAAGAAGAAAGAAATAAAACCAGGTGGTGCTTGACCATACACAATACAAATATTAAAAATTTAATAAACATATAAAACTAAAGAGACATAAATTAAAACATACTGGACGCATTAAAAATAAATTGTATTCAGCCTGAAACACCTAGTATTGTATTGGCGTGGCTGATATATTCACTATATAAATAAGAAGGCATCTGGAGTGCATGAAAATTTAAATGACTGGGTATAATAACCGATATACACCAAGCGGAGACTCAGTATAGTTCAGTCAGTCTCAATGCTTGAATCCGTTTGTAAGTGATAAAAAATATAAAATCAGTCAAATTGTCACAGTTCTACAACCCGGAGCCACACCCCGCTGCTTATATCAGTGGGAATCTTACCCAGTGGTGAAAGGCGCTGTAAGAGCCGCTGGCCAGCGGATGGTGAGTGCGATCTCACTACTTAGTGCTGCATGTAGCTGCTGGATACAGTCCCCTGGTCAGTCAGATGGGTGAATCTACCGTAGATAGTAAGCGGTGGGTGACAGCGCACGTTGCCGCTATTTCGGCTGCTGATGTCCCAAGACTGATCCGATGTTAGTGCAATTACTCGGTGCAGCCACTGGAGTTTGAACTGCTCAGAATATGGGGCAGAAAGGCATCCCCAGCCTGGGTTAGTACATACAAATGCGGTACAGCAGCAGTGTGGCAAACGTTTGGATGGACCATATGCAGGTAGCTCAAAATGCTAGTCTGTCTCTCCAGAGTGCTCCACTTCGTTTACTCAAAGCGTTTCTCCGCACTTAGGAGCAGCTTTTTCAAGAGGCAGAGTGATGCACATCAGCCGAAATAGCGGTAACTTGCGCTGTCACCCCGGGCAGCCGCCCAGGAAGAACCCACCGATCTTGTGGAGTGGGTCTGGACAGAACTCTGTAGCGGCAATGCTGTCGAACAATAGGCTTGTTGAATGGTCAATCTAAGCCAACGAGCAATGGACTGCTTAGAGGCAGGACACCCAATTTTGGTAGCGCCATAAAGGACAAATAGCGAGTCAGACTTCCTGTGATGGGCTGTCCTCCGGACGTAAATCCTCAAAGCCCTCACAACATCCAAGGACTTTGGAGCAAAGGCCATATCCGACATTTTCGGAACCACAATCAGCTGCTTTATGTGAAAGGCCGAAACCACCTTAGGCAAAAACTGCGGGCGAGTCCTGAGCTCCGCCCTATCCTCATGGAATATCAAATACGGGCTCTTACAAGATAAGGCTCCAAATTCAGACACCCGTCTAGCAGAAGCTAGAGGCAGCAACATGACAGTCTTTTAAGTAATAGGAGGGACAAAGGGTGGTTGAATGCGGAGAACCCCCTTCAGAAATTTCTGTACTTCCAGAAGCACCGCCAGCTGTTTTTGGAAGAAGATGGAGAGAGCAGAAACCTGAACCATGATGGATCCTAACCTTAGGCCCATATCCACGCCTGCTTGCAAGATGAGCAAAAAGCGGCCAAGCCGAAACACGCAGGAGAATATTTTCTACCTCCACACCAGGAAAACACATTTCTTCCAGATATGGTGGCAATGTTTAGACGTGAACACCTTACGGGCCTGGACCATAGTGGAGATAACCTTGGACAGAAAGCCTTTCCCGGCTAGAATCTCCCTCTCAACTTTCAAGCCGTCAAACGTAAGTAAATAACGCACTAAGTCTGGATAAACGAACGGCCCTTGTTGAAGAAAGTACTTGAAAAGCGGCAGAGGCCAGGGTTCCTCCAGGGACATGGTCAAGAGGTCTGTATACAAGACCTGTCTAGGCCAATCCGGGACAATCAAAATTGTCTGAACTCTTTCCCATTTTAGCACTCCGGGAATGAGGGGGATTGGAGGAAACAGGTACATTAACTGGTAAGACCACGGAGCTATCAGAGCGTCTACTGCTGCAGCATGTAATTCCCTTGTCTTGGAACAGTAACAACGGAGTTTGTTGAGATGAGAAGCCAACAGGTCTATCTGCGGACAGCCCCACCGGTGAACCAGTTATTGAAACACCCCATTCCTGAGGAAATCCACTTCCCATTTGTCCAGCCTGGAATGAATATGGCCGAGATGGCCCTTGCGTTGGCTTCCGCCCAGAGGAGTATCCGTGACACCTCTCGCATTGCGGCCCTGCTTTTTGTTCCTACCTGCCGGATTATGTAAGCCACCACCGTGGCGTTGTACGACTAACTGAATGGCCTGATTTCGGAGAAGATAATAGGATTTTAATTACCTACCGGTAAATACATTTCTCGTAGTCCGTAGAGGATGCTGGGGTCCATATTAGTACCATGCGGTATAGACGGGTCCACCAGGAGCCATTGGCACTTTAAGAGAGATTAATAGTGTGGGCTGGCTCCTCCCTATATGCCCCTCTTACCAGACTCAGTCTAGAAACTGTGCCCGAGGAGACGACATACTTCGAGAGAAGGAACTACACAGATAGTGTCGAGATTCATATCAGCTTACACAACAGGCAAATCCGGCCAATATGCCGGAACACAGCAACAGCTGAAACGGTACTGAAACCGTAAATAACGCAGAACTTGCCTAGGAAACAGGCAGTACTGAACTATAAAACCAATGCAGGAAAACGAAGAGCTGGGCGGGCGCCCAGCAGCCTCTACGGACTACGAGAAAAGGATTTACCAGTAGGTAATTAAAATCCTATTTTCTCTTACGTCCTAGAGGATGCTGGGATCCATATTAGTACCATGGGAATGTACCAAAGCTCCCAGTACGGGAGGGAAAGCGTGGAGGCTAATGCAAGACTGCTTGACCAAACTTGGTCATCAGAGGCCAAAGTATCGAACTTGTAAAACGTGGCAAACGTGTTCGATCCAGACAAAGTAGCAGCTCGGCAAAGATGTACAGCCGAGACCCCCCCGGGCAGCCGCCCAGGAAGAGCCCACTTTATGAGTAGAATGGGCCTTTACAAATTTTGGACACGGCAATCCTGCCGTAGAATATGCATGCTGGATGGTGAAGCTTATCCAGTGTGAAATCGACTGATTAGAAGCAGGACACCTAATTTTCTTGGGATCATAGAGGACAAACAAGGAGTCAGTCTTTCGATGACGAGCTGTCCTCTTCACATAAATCTTCAAAGCCCTCACAACATCCAAGGCCTTTGAAGCAATTGAGGAGTCAGTAACCACTGGCCTAATAGGCTGGTTGATATGGAAAGCCGATACAACCTTAGGCAGGAACTGTGGACAAATCCTAAGGTCCGTCCTATCTTCATGGAAGATCAGATAGGGACTCTTCAAAGATAAAGCCCCCAATTCTGACACGCGTCGAGCAGAAGCTAAGGCCAACAAAGTGACCGCCTTCCACGTGAGAAACTTGATGTCAGCCTCCAGCAGAGGCTCAAACCAAGCAGATTGCAGGAACTGCAGCACCACGTCCAGATCCCAGGGTGCCGTTGGCGCCACAAAGGGAGGTTGGATGTGCAGAACCCCTTTCAAAAAGGTCTGAACCTCAGGGAGGACAGCCAATTGTTTTTTGAAGAAGATGGACAAAGCAGAGATTTGGAGCTTGATGATGGAGCCCAATCTCAGGCACATATCCACACCTGCTTGCAGGAAAAGGAGCAAAAGTCCAAGTTGAAACTCCACCGCAGGAAATTCTTGGATTCACACCAAGAAACATATATTTTTTTTCCAAATACAATGGTAATGTTTAGACGTTGCCCCCTTTCTACCCTGTATCAGGGTAGGAATAACCTCACTCGGAATACCTTTCCGAGCTAAGATCTGGTGTTCAACCGCCGTGCCGTCAAACGTAGCCGTGGTAAGTCTTGATAAGCGAACGGCCCCTGCAGTAGCAGATCCTCTCGAAGAGGTAAGGGCCTTGGATCCTCTAACACACAGGTTCTCAAACTCGGTCCTCAGGACCCCACACAGTTCATGTTTTGCAGGTCACCTGTATATTTTGAAAATGTGACAGTTGGGTGATACACAGTGCAGCTGCTGGGTGATATGGAAAACGAACTGTGTGGGGTCCCGAGGACAGAGTTTGAGAACCACTTATTTAACAGAAGATCCAGCAGATCTGCGTACCAAGCCCTCCTTGACCAGTCTGGAGCAATGAGGATTGCCAGAACCTTCGTTCTTCTCACCAGCTGAAGAACCTTTGGTATCAGAGGAAGTGGAGGGAACACATACACTGACTTGAACACCCACGGTGTTACAAGTGCGTCCACCGCCACTGCCTGTGGGTCTCTTGACCTGGAACAGTACCTCCCCAGCTTCTTGTTGAGGCGGAAGGCCATCATGTCTATGTGAGGAACCCCCCACCAACCGGTTACCGCCTCGAACACCTCCGGGTGGAGGCCCCACTCTCCCGGATGGAGATCGTGGCGGCTGAGGAAGTCTGCTTCTCAGTGGTCTACTCCCGGAATGAAGATTGCCGACATCGCCACCACGTGTCTTTCTGCCCAGAGAGGATTCTTGACACCTCTGACATGGTCTTCGTTCAGCCTTGTTGGTTTATGTAGGCCACCGTGGTCACGTTGTCCGACTACACCTGAACAGCCCGATCCTGTAGAAGGTGTTCTGCTTGCAGAAGGGCGTTGTACACGGCCCTTAGCTCCAGAATGTTTATTGGGAGAAGGGATTCTTGATTCGACCACCTTCCCTGAAAGGTTTCCACCCAGAGCGACTGATCCCCAACCTCTTCGACTTGCATCTGTGGTTAAAAGGATCAAGTCCTGAATTCCGAACATTCGGCCTTCCAGAAGGTGCGGAGATTGTATCCACCAGAGGAGTGAAATCCTGGCTTTCGGAGACAGGCGTATCCTCTTGTGCATGTGTAGGTGAGAGCCCGACCACTGGTCAAATAGGTCCAGCTGAAAAGGTCGAGCATGAAACCTGCTGTACTGCAGAGCCTCGTAGGCGGCAAACATCTTCCCCAGAAGGCGGATGCATTGATGAACCGATACCTGGGTAGGCTTTAAGACATCCCGGACCATTGTTTGAATCACCATTACTTTCTCCACCGGGAGAAAAACCCTCTGCATTTCCGTGTCGAGGATAATTCCCAGGAAAGACAGCCTCCTTGTCGGCTGCAGATGAGACTTTGGAAGGTTCAGGATCCATCCGTGCTTCCTGAGCAGCTGTGTCGTGAGCGCGATGGATCGCAACAACCTCTCGCTGAACGACGCCTTGATCAGGAGATCGTGCAGATACGGAATTATGTTCACCCCCTGCTTGCGGCGGAGAGCCATCATCTCCGCCATCACCTTGGGGAACACCCTCGGTGCTGTGGAGAGGCCGAATGCCAGCGCCTGAAATTGATAGTGACTGTAACAGTACAAATCTGAGATAAGCCTGGTGCGGCAGCCAAATCGGAATGTGGAGGTACGCATCCTTGATATCCAGGTATACCAGAAACTCACCCTACTCCAGACCTGAGATCAATGCCCTGAGAGACTCCATTTTGAATTTGAACACCTTCAGATAAGGGTTCAGCGATTTCAAGTTCAAAATTGGTCTGACCGAACCATCCGGTTTCCATATGTGGAGGGTGCTGTCGCTGCCTTCTCATCTCCTCCCGAGGTGTGCTCGCATCCCTGCTGCACTGCCCCAAGAGAAAGCCTGGATCACAGGGTGAGGTGAGTGGAGAGCCAGGGAGGGAAACCGCTGGCACAGGGTCGCACACTGCGGCCGCCAACTTTCTGCAAGCACACTTTCTCTCCGTCACCCCTACCTCAGTCACCCACTATCTCCCTGTCATCCCTGCCTCAGTCACCCACTATCTCCCAGTCACCCCTGCCTCAGTCACCCACTATCTCCCTGTCACCTCTGTCTCAGTCACCCACTGTCTCCCTGTCACCCCTGCCTCACCAGTCACCCACTATCTCCCTGTCACCCCTGCCTCACCAGTCACCCAATATCTCTCAGTCACCCACTGTCACCCCTGTCTCAGTCACCCACTATCTGTCACCCCTGCCTCAGTCACCCACTATCTCCCAGTCACCCCTGCTTCAGTCACCCACTATCTCCCAGTCACCCCTGCTTCAGTCACCCACTATCTCCCTGTCACCCACTAACTACTGGTCACTCCTGCCTTACTCGCCCACTATCTCCCCGTCACCCACTAACTACTGGTCACTCCTGCCTTACTCGCCCACTATCTCCCCGTCACCCACTAACTACTGGTCACTCCTGCCTTACTCGCCCACTATCTCCCCGTCACCCACTAACTACTGGTCACTCCTGACTTACTCGCCCACTATCTCCCTGTCACCCTTACTTCAGTCACCCACTATCTCCCTGTCACCCCTGCTTCAGTCACCCACTATCTCCCTGTCACCCCTGCTTCAGTCACCAACTCTACCTGTCACCCTGCCTCAGTCACCCACTATCTCCCCGTCACCCCTGCTTCAGTCACCCACTATCTCCCTGTCACCCCTGCTTCAGTCACCCACTATCTCCCTGTCACCCCTGCTTCAGTCACCAACTCTACCTGCCACACCTGCCTCAGTCATCTACTCTCTACTTGTCACCCCTGCCTCAGTCATCCACTATGTCCATGTCACCTCTGCCTCAGTCACCCACTATGTCCATGTCACCCACTATCTCCCTGTCACCCCTTCCTCACCAGTCACCCACTATCTCCCTGTCACCCCTACTTCAGTTGCCCACTGTCTCCCTGTCACCCCTGCCTTACTCGCCCACTATCTCAGTCACCCCTACTTCAGTCACCCACTATCTCCCTGTCACCCCTGCTTCAGTCACCCACTATCTCCCTGTCACCCCTGCTTCAGTCACCAACTCTACCTGCCACACCTGCCTCAGTCATCTACTCTCTACTTGTCACCCCTGCCTCAGTCATCCACTATGTCCATGTCACCTCTGCCTCAGTCACCCACTATGTCCATGTCACCCACTATCTCCCTGTCACCCCTTCCTCACCAGTCACCCACTATCTCCCTGTCACCCCTACTTCAGTTGCCCACTGTCTCCCTGTCACCCCTGCCTTACTCGCCCACTATCTCAGTCACCCCTACTTCAGTCACCCACTATCTCCCTGTCACCCCTGCCTCAGTCACCCACTTAGTTTTTTTTTTTTTGTTTCGTGGCGTGTGCTATCCCTATTTTTAATAAGGGAGAGGGGGCCAATGCATAGTGTTGCACCTTGGCCCACCATTCTCTAGTTCCGCCACTGCCCTGGTTTGTCTGTCGGTCTCTCTCTCGCTGCCCCTGGTCGGTCGGTCTCTCTCTCGCTGCCCCTGGTCGGTCTGTCTCTCTCTCGCTGCCCCTGGTCTGTCTGTCTCTCTCTCGCTGCCCCTGGTCTGTCTGTCTCTCTCTCGCTGCCCCTGGTCTGTCTGTCTCTCTCTCGCTGCCCCTGGTCTGTCTGTCTCTCTCTCGCTGCCCCTGGTCTGTCTGTCTCTCTCTCGCTGCCCCTGGTCTGTCTGTCTCTCTCTCGCTGCCCCTGGTCTGTCTGTCTCTCTCTCGCTGCCCCTGGTCTGTCTGTCTCTCTCTCGCTGCCCCTGGTCTGTCTGTCTCTCTCTCGCTGCCCCTGGTCTGTCTGTCTCTCTCTCGCTGCCCCTGGTCTGTCTGTCTCTCTCTCGCTGCCCCTGGTCTGTCTGTCTCTCTCTCGCTGCCCCTGGTCTGTCTGTCTCTCTCTCGCTGCCCCTGGTCTGTCTGTCTCTCTCTCGCTGCCCCTGGTCTGTCTGTCTCTCTCTCGCTGCCCCTGGTCTGTCTGTCTCTCTCGCTGCCCCTGGTCTGTCTGTCTCTCTCGCTGCCCCTGGTCTGTCTGTCTCTCTCGCTGCCCCTGGTCTGTCTCTCTCGCTGCCCCTGGTCTGTCTCTCTCGCTGCCCCTGGTCTGTCTGTCTCTCTCGCTGCCCCTGGTCTGTCTGTCTCTCTCGCTGCCCCTGGTCTGTCTGTCTCTCTCGCTGCCCCTGGTCTGTCTGTCTCTCTCGCTGCCCCTGGTCTGTCTGTCTCTCTCGCTGCCCCTGGTCTGTCTGTCTCTCTCGCTGCCCCTGGTCTGTCTGTCTCTCTCGCTGCCCCTGGTCTGTCTGTCTCTCTCGCTGCCCCTGGTCTGTCTGTCTCTCTCGCTGCCCCTGGTCTGTCTGTCTCTCTCGCTGCCCCTGGTCTGTCTGTCTCTCTCGCTGCCCCTGGTCTGTCTGTCTCTCTCGCTGCCCCTGGTCTGTCTGTCTCTCTCGCTGCCCCTGGTCTGTCTGTCTCTCTCGCTGCCCCTGGTCTGTCTGTCTCTCTCGCTGCCCCTGGTCTGTCTGTCTCTCTCGCTGCCCCTGGTCTGTCTGTCTCTCTCGCTGCCCCTGGTCTGTCTGTCTCTCTCGCTGCCCCTGGTCGGTCGGTCTCTCTTTCTCTCTCGCTGCCCCTGGTCGGTCGGTCTCTCTCTCTCGCTGCCCCTGGTCGGTCGGTCTCTCTCTCTCGCTGCCCCTGGTCGGTCGGTCTCTCTTTCTCGCTGCCCCTGGTCTGTCTCTCTCTCTCTCTCGCTGCCCCTGGTCTGTCTCTCTTTCTCTCTCGCTGCCCCTGGTCTGTCTGTCTCTCTTTCTCTCTCGCTGCCCCTGGTCTGTCTGTCTCTCTTTCTCTCTCGCTGCCCCTGGTCTGTCTGTCTCTCTTTCTCTCTCGCTGCCCCTGGTCTGTCTGTCTCTCTTTCTCTCTCGCTGCCCCTGGTCTGTCTGTCTCTCTTTCTCTCTCGCTGCCCCTGGTCTGTCTGTCTCTCTTTCTCTCTCGCTGCCCCTGGTCTGTCTGTCTCTCTTTCTCTCTCGCTGCCCCTGGTCTGTCTGTCTCTCTTTCTCTCTCGCTGCCCCTGGTCTGTCTGTCTCTCTTTCTCTCTCGCTGCCCCTGGTCTGTCTGTCTCTCTCGCTGCCCCTGGTCTGTCTGTCTCTCTTTCTCGCTGCCCCTGGTCTGTCTGTCTCTCTTTCTCGCTGCCCCTGGTCTGTCTCTCTCTCTCGCTGCCCCTGGTCTGTCTGTCTCTTTCTCTCTCGCTGCCCCTGGTCTGTCTGTCTCTCTTTCTCTCTCGCTGCCCCTGGTCTGTCTGTCTCTTTCTCTCTCGCTGCCCCTGGTCTGTCTGTCTCTCTTTCTCTCTCGCTGCCCCTGGTCTGTCTCTCTTTCTCTCTCGCTGCCCCTGGTCTGTCTCTCTTTCTCTCTCGCTGCCCCTGGTCTGTCTGTCTCTCTTTCTCTCTCGCTGCCCCTGGTCTGTCTGTCTCTCTTTCTCTCTCGCTGCCCCTGGTCTGTCTGTCTCTCTTTCTCTCTCGCTGCCCCTGGTCTGTCTGTCTCTCTTTCTCTCTCGCTGCCCCTGGTCTGTCTCTCTTTCTCTCTCGCTGCCCCTGGTCTGTCTCTCTTTCTCTCTCGCTGCCCCTGGTCTGTCTCTCTTTCTCTCTCGCTGCCCCTGGTCTGTCTGTCTCTCTTTCTCTCTCGCTGCCCCTGGTCTGTCTGTCTCTCTTTCTCTCTCGCTGCCCCTGGTCTGTCTCTCTTTCTCTCTCGCTGCCCCTGGTCTGTCTGTCTCTCTTTCTCTCTTGCTGCCCCTGGTCTGTCTGTCTCTCTTTCTCTCTCGCTGCCCCTGGTCTGTCTGTCTCTCTCGCTGCCCCTGGTCTGTCTGTCTCTCTCGCTGCCCCTGGTCTGTCTGTCTCTCTCGCTGCCCCTGGTCCGTCTGTGTCTCTCTCGCTGCCCCTGGTCCGTCTGTGTCTCTCTCGCTGCCCCTGGTCCGTCTGTGTCTCTCTCGCTGCCCCTGGTCCGTCTGTCTCTCTCTCGCTGCCCCTGGTCGGTCGGTCTCTCTCTCGCTGCCCCTGGTCGGTCGGTCTCTCTCTCGCTGCCCCTGGTCTGTCTCTCTTTCTCTCTCGCTGCCCCTGGTCTGTCTCTCTTTCTCTCTCGCTGCCCCTGGTCTGTCTGTCTCTCTTTCTCTCTCGCTGCCCCTGGTCTGTCTGTCTCTCTTTCTCTCTCGCTGCCCCTGGTCTGTCTGTCTCTCTTTCTCTCTCGCTGCCCCTGGTCTGTCTGTCTCTCTTTCTCTCTCGCTGCCCCTGGTCTGTCTCTCTTTCTCTCTCGCTGCCCCTGGTCTGTCTGTCTCTCTTTCTCTCTCGCTGCCCCTGGTCTGTCTGTCTCTCTTTCTCTCTCGCTGCCCCTGGTCTGTCTCTCTCTCTCTCTCGCTGCCCCTGGTCTGTCTGTCTCTCTTTCTCTCTTGCTGCCCCTGGTCTGTCTGTCTCTCTTTCTCTCTCGCTGCCCCTGGTCTGTCTGTCTCTCTCGCTGCCCCTGGTCTGTCTGTCTCTCTCGCTGCCCCTGGTCTGTCTGTCTCTCTCGCTGCCCCTGGTCCGTCTGTCTCTCTCGCTGCCCCTGGTCCGTCTGTGTCTCTCTCGCTGCCCCTGGTCCGTCTGTGTCTCTCTCGCTGCCCCTGGTCCGTCTGTCTCTCTCTCGCTGCCCCTGGTCGGTCGGTCTCTCTCTCGCTGCCCCTGGTCGGTCGGTCTCTCTCTCGCTGCCCCTGGTCGGTCGGTCTCTCTCTCGCTGCCCCTGGTCGGTCGGTCTCTCTCTCGCTGCCCCTGGTCGGTCGGTCTCTCTCTCGCTGCCCCTGGTCGGTCGGTCTCTCGCTGCCCCTGGTCGGTCGGTCTCTCTCTCTCGCTGCCCCTGGTTGGTCGGTCTCTCTCTGTTGCTGTCCCTGGTTGGTTGGTCGGTCTCTCTCTGTTGCTGTCCCTGGTTGGTCGGTCTATCTCTCTCTCTCTTGCTGCCCCTGGTTGGTCGGTCTCTCTCTTGCTGCCCCTGGTTGGTCGGTCTCTCTCTGTTGCTGTCCCTGGTTGGTCGGTCTATCTCTCTTCTTGCTGCCCCTGGGTGGTCGGTCTCTCTCTTACTGCCCCTGGTTGGTCGGTCTCTCTCTCTCTTGCTGCCCCTGGTTGGTCGGTCTCTCTCTGTTGCTGTCCCTGGTTGGTCGGTCTATCTCTCTCTCTCTCTTACTGCCCCTGGTTGGTCGGTCTCTCTCTTGCTGCCCCTGGTTGGTCGGTCTCTCTCTTGCTGCCCCTGGTTGGTCGGTCTCTCTCTTGCTGCCCCTGGTTGGTCTGTCTCTCTCTCTTGCTGCCCCTGGTTGGTCTGTCTCTCGCTGCCCCTGGTCGGTCGGTCTGTCTCTCGCTGCCCCTGGTCGGTCGGTCTGTCTCTCGCTGCCCCTGGTCGGTCGGTCTGTCTCTCTTGCTGCCCCTGGTCGGTCTGTCTCTCTCTCTCTCTTGCTGCCCCTGGTCGATCTGTCTCTCTCTCTTGCTGCCCCTGGTCGATCTGTCTCTCTCTCTTGCTGCCCCTGGTCGATCTGTCTCTCTCTTGCTGCCCCTGGTCGGTCTGTCTCTCTCTTGCTACCCCTGGTCGGTCTCTCTTGCTGTCCCTGGTCGGTCGGTCTGTCTCTCTCTCTTGCTGCCCCTGGTCGATCTGTCTCTCTTGCTGCCCCTGGTCAATCCGTCTCTCTCTCTTGCTGCCCCTGGTCGATCTGTCTCTCTCTCTTGCTGCCCCTGGTCGATCTGTCTCTCTCTCTTGCTGCCCCTGGTCGATCTGTCTCTCTCTCTTGCTGCCCCTGGTCGATCTGTCTCTCTCTCTTGCTGCCCCTGGTCGATCTGTCTCTCTCTCTTGCTGCCCCTGGTCGATCTGTCTCTCTCTCTCTTGCTGCCCCTGGTCGATCTGTCTCTCTCTCTTGCTGCCCCTGGTCGATCTGTCTCTCTATCTTGCAGCCCCTGGTCGGTCTGTCTCTCTTGCAGCCCCTGGTCGGTCTGTCTCTCTTGCTGCCCCTGGTCGGTCTGTCTCTCTTGCTGCCCCTGGTCGGTCTGTCTCTCTCTTGCTGCCCCTGGTCGGTCTGTCTCTCTCTCTTGCTGCCCCTGGTCGGTCTGTCTCTCTCTCTTGCTGCCCCTGGTCGTTCTGTCTCTCTCTCTTTCTGCCCCTGGTCGGTCTCTCTTGCTGTCCCTGGTCGGTCGGTCTCTCTCTTGCTGCCCCTGGTCAATCCGTCTCTCTCTCTTGCTGCCCCTGGTCGATCTGTCTCTCTCTCTTGCTGCCCCTGGTCGATCTGTCTCTCTCTCTTGCTGCCCCTGGTCGATCTGTCTCTCTCTCTTGCTGCCCCTGGTCGATCTGTCTCTCTCTCTTGCTGCCCCTGGTCGATCTGTCTCTCTCTCTTGCTGCCCCTGGTCGATCTGTCTCTCTCTCTTGCTGCCCCTGGTCGGTCTGTCTCTCTTGCTGCCCCTGGTCGGTCTGTCTCTCTCTCTTGCTGCCCCTGGTCGGTCTCTCTCTCTCTTGCTGCCCCTGGTCGTTCTGTCTCTCTCTCTTTCTGCCCCTGGTCGGTCTCTCTTGCTGTCCCTGGTCGGTCGGTCTCTCTCTCTTGCTGCCCCTGGTCTGTCATTCTCTCTCTCACTGCCCCTGGTCTGTCATTCTCTCTCTCACTGCACCTGGTCTGTGTGTGTCTCTCTGTCCCTGGTCTTTCTGTCTCCTCTCTTTCTTCGCCCATGTCTCCCAGTATCTCTCTGGCCCTGGGCTCTCTCTGTCTCCTCATCTCTGTCTCCTATGTCTTCCAGTCTCTCTCTGGCACTAGTCTTCCTCCCTCTCAATCTCTGCCTCTGGTCTGTTTCTGTCTCCATCTCTCTCTTCCAGTGGCCTCTCTGGCCCTGGTCTCTGTCTCTCTGCCCTATGTCTCCCTCTCGCTATCTGGCCAAGGGCTCTGTTTCCCTCTCTCATGTCTCTTCTCACTGCCCCTGGTCTCTCTCCCTGCTCCTGATCTCTCTCATGTCTCTATCTCTCTCCGCCCCTGGTCTGTCTCTTGCTGCCCCTGATCTCTGTCTCTCTCTCACTATCCCTGGTCTCTCTCTCTCTCTCTCTGTAACGGACTCTGGTTTCTCTCCGTTTCCCCCTCTCACTCCACGTTTATCTCTGCCCCAGGTATCTCTCTCCGTCTCTGCCCCAGGTATCTCTCTCCGTCTCTGCCCCAGGTATCTCTCTCCGTCTCTGCCCCAGGTATCTCTCTCCGTCTCTGCCCCAGGTATCTCTCTCCGTCTCTGCCCCAGGTCTCTCGTTCTCTTTCCAGTGTCTCTCTCTCTGTCTCATGTGTCTCTTTAAGTGACTCACCAAAACAGTGACCATGTCCCTTTTTAGGAAGTGCGTGATATATATATATTTTTTGCTGGGGGGTTGGGGGCATTCTTCAACTTGCAATGGGCACCAAAGACACTAGTTACGCCCTTGTCTTGGTGTGTGTGTGTATATATATATATATATATATATATATATATATATATATATATATATATATAAATAAAATGGATGCACATGTACGATTTCAGAAAACTACTGAATATCACTTAAACCAGAAAACTGTACTGCTGCTGGAAGTCAATCTTCCAGCATCCGCCAATCTTAGAGGGACCTCCTGGTCCCTCTGCACCCACGGCTTCTCTCCCAGTGTGTCCCTGATCTCAGTGATCAGGAAGCCCAGTGGAGCTGGAGGCGCGCCCCCCTTCCATCCAGCACTCTGCTGCTGTTGAAAAGAGAAGCAGCCACCTGGGAAATGTAAATACACAATGAGCTGCCCCCAGTGTATTCCCATTGGCTGATCCTCTCAGCAGCCACTGAGGAAATGTAAAAGCTGCAGAATGCTCTGCCCCATGCAAGCGGCGTGGTCTGGTTAAAATGGGCGTGGCCTCGCCGGAAAAGACTACCTTACACCCCAGTTTCTGACCCTGCACCAACAGACTTTGGCCAACACAGGGGAAAACAAATTTCACCATATTAAGCCCCACACAATAATGCCCCCTGCACCATATGCACCCCACTGCAATGCCTGTGATACATTATGCCCGACAGTAAAGCTTCTACACGCTAGGTGTCATGCTCGTTGCCGGGGGTTTCATTGGCTGGGTGTCTCGCTCGTTGCCAGGGGGTTCATGCTCTGGGACGGGTGTCATACTCGTTGCCAGGGGTTAGTAATGCTTGTGGCCAGGGGTAATGCTTGTTGCCAGGGGTGTGTTACTGTTAAACATTAAAAAAAAAAATCAAATGTTTTTTCTTACAGTGAAATTTTACATTTCTGAAATAAAAAAAATAAAATAAAAAAAAAAGCTATGAAATTCCATAGACAAAAAACCTTACGGTTTCACATGTCCCATCTGAGCAGTTATGTGGTGCTCCTATCCCACACAGTGCCCACAACCATCCTATTCGGTCACCACAACAATCCCACCTTGTTACAACATCCTTCTCACTCCATACATCCATCTCATTTAGTATACACATATAGCTCCCTCAACATCTTGGTTAATTGCTAAAACTATAATACCCCATCTACGGTCTATGCATCTACACTTACTTCCCCTATACACCCCCATGCGGCTCTGTCTTCCCCAATCCCTACTGCTGTGTTCTCCCATCTGTGCTAGTCTGTACTAATCTGCACCATCTGTCTTTCCCCATCTGTGCCTTGTCTGTACCACCATTTCCATCTCTCTGTGCTGCTCAGTGTTTCCCTCTTCAACGTCACTGTGCCTCCTCCAATACGTGGCACACTGTCTTCTCTCCCATCTGCACCATTTTTCTACCCATCCGTGCCAGTGTTTTCGAACCCATCTGCATTGTTTTCCCCATCCACACTACTGTCTCCCTTCCCATACTTGCTGCTTAATCTACCCCCTATCCACACCACTCTTACCCTATTCATGTAGCTGACATACTGAAGGTAAGTTTTGTGGGTCACTATTGGGGGGGAAGGGGGGTTGCCCTATCCAACCCACCCAAGGATTAGGCCTAGCTGCCACCCCTCAAGGGAAGGTAAAATAAGATTTTACTCACCGGTAAATCTATTTCTCGTAGTCCGTAGTGGATGCTGGGGACTCCGTAAGGACCATGGGGAATAGACGGGCTCCGCAGGAGACTGGGCACTCTAAAAGAAAGATTAGGTACTATCTGGTGTGCACTGGCTCCTCCCTCTATGCCCCTCCTCCAGACCTCAGTTAAGGAAGAGCTGACATTACAAGGAAAGGATTTTGGAATCCAGGGTAAGATTCATACCAGCCACACCAATCACACCGTATAACTTGTGATAAACTTACCCAGTCAACAATATGAACAACAACAGAGCATCAAACAATGGATGCCACCATAACATAACCCTTTATTAAGCAATAACCATATACACGTATTGCAGAAAGTCCGCACTTGGGACGGGCGCCCAGCATCCACTACGGACTACGAGAAATAGATTTACCGGTGAGTAAAATCTTATTTTCTCTAACGTCCTAGTGGATGCTGGGGACTCCGTAAGGACCATGGGGATTATACCAAAGCTCCCAAACGGGCGGGAGAGTGCTGATGACTCTGCAGCACCGAACGAGCAAACACAAGGTCCTCCTCAGCCAGGGTATCAAACTTGTAGAACTTAGCAAATGTGTTTGAACCCAACCAAGTAGCTGCTCGGCAAAGCTGTAATGCCGAGACCCCTCGGGCAGCCGCCCAAGAAGAGCCCACTTTCCTTGTGGAATGGGCTTTCACTGATTTTGGATGCGGCAATCCAGCTGCAGAATGAGCCTGCTGAATCGTGTTACAGATCCAGCGAGCAATGGTTTGCTTTGAAGCAGGAGCACCCAGCTTGTTGGATGCATACAGGATAAACAGCGAGTCAGTCTTCCTGACTCCAGCCGTCCTGGCTACATAGATCTTCAAAGCCCTGACTACATCAAGCAACTTGGAATCCTCCAAGTCACGAGTAGCCGCAGGCACCACAATAGGTTGGTTCAAATGAAAAGATGACACCACCTTCGGCAGAAATTGCGGACGAGTCCGTAATTCTGCCCTGTCCATATGGAAAACCAGATAGGGGCTTTTAAATGACAAAGCCGCCAATTCTGACACACGCCTAGCCGAAGCTAAGGCCAATAGCATGACCACCTTCCACGCGAGATACTTTAGGCTCCACGGTCTTAAGTCGCTCAAACCAGTGGGATTTCAGGAAACCCAACACCACGTTGAGATCCCAAGGTGCCACTGGTGGCACAAAAGGGGGCTGAATATGCAGCACTCCCTTAACAAACGTCTGAACTTCAGGAAGAGAAGCCGGTTCCTTTTGAAAGAAAATGGATAGGGCCGAAATCTGGACCTTTATGGACCCCAACTTCAAGCCCATAGTCACTCCAGACTGTAGGAAGTGCCTAAACCGGCCCAGCTGGAATTCCTCTGTAGGGGCCTTCCTGGCCTCACACCAGGCCACATATTTTCGCCATATACGGTGATAGTGTTTTGCGGTCACGTCCTTCCTAGCCTTTATCAGCGTAGGAATAACTTCATCCGGAATGCCTTTTTCCGCTAGGATCCTGCGTTCAACCGCCATACGCAGCCGCGGCAAGTCTTGGAACAGACAGGGCCCCTGTTGCAACAGGTCCTGTCTGAGAGGCAGAGGCCATGGGTCCTCTGTGAGCATTTCTTGCAGTTCCGGGTACCAAGTCCTTCTTGGCCAATCCGGAACAATGAGTATTGTTCTCACTCCTCTTTTTCTTACGATTCTCAGCACCTTGGGTATAAGAGGAAGAGGAGGAAACATAGACAGACTGGAACACCCACGGTGTTACTAGTATGTCCACAGCTATCGCCTGAGGGTCTCTTGACCAAGCGCAATACCTTTGTAGCTTTTTGTTGAGACGGGATGCCATCATGTCCACCTGTGGCAGTTCCCATCGATTTGTAATCTGAGTGAAGACTTCGTGATGAAGTCCCCACTCTCCCAGGTGGAGGTCGTGCCTGCTGAGGAAGTCTGCTTCCCAGTCGTACACTCCCGGAATGAACACTGCTGACAGTGCTTGCACGTGATTGTCCGCCCAACGAAGAATCCTGGTGGCTTCCGCCATCGCCACTCTGCTTCTTGTGCCGCCCTGGCGGTTTACATGAGCCACTGCGGTGATGTTGTCTGACTGAATAAGCACCGGTTGGTTTCGAAGCAGAGGCTCGCTTGACTCAGGGCGTTGTATATGGCCCTTAGTTCCAGGATATTTATGTGCAGACAAGCCTCCCGACTTGACCACAACCCTTGGAAGTTTCTTCCCTGAGTGACTGCCCCCCATCCTCGGAGGCTCGCATCCGTGGTCACCAGGACCCAGTCCTGTATGCCGAACCTGCGGCCCTCGAGAAGGTGAGCACTCTGCAGCCACCACAGAAGAGACACCCTGGCCCTCGGGGACAGGGTGATCAGCCGATGCATCTGAAGATGCGATCCGGACCACTTGTCCAACAGATCCCACTGAAAGATCCTCGCATGGAACCTGCCGAAGGGAATGGCTTCGTACGATGCCACCATCTTTCCCAGGACTCGCGTGCAGTGATGCACCGACACCTGTTTCGGTTTTAAGAGGTCTCTGACTAGAGTCACAAGCTCTTGAGCCTTCTCCGCCGGGAGAAACACCTTCTTCTGGTCTGTGTCCAGAATCATGCCCAGAAAGGGCAGACATGTCGTAGGAATCAGCTGCGACTTTGGGATATTCAGAATCCAGCCATGCTGCTGCAACACTTCCTGAGAGTGTGCTACGCTGATCAGCAGCTGCTCTCTGGACCTCGCCTCTATGAGTAGATCGTCCAAGTATGGGATAACTGACTCCTTGCTTTCTCAGGATCACCATCATTTCTGCCATTACCTTGGTAAATATTCTCGGTGCCGTGGAGAGCCCAAACGGCAACGTCTGGAATTGGTAATGACAGTCCTGTACCACAAATCTGAGGTACTCCTGATGAGGTGGATAAATGGGGACATGCAAGTAAGCATCCTTGATGTCCAGAGACACCATAAAATCCCTCTCTTCCAGGCTTGCAATGACCGCTCTGAACGATTCCATTTTGAACTTGAATCTTTTCAGATAAATGTTCAGGGACTTTAAATTCAATATGGGTCTGACCGAACCGTTCAGTTTCGGTACCACAAACATTGTGGAATAGTATCCCCTTCCTGTTGAAGGAGGGGAACCTTTACCACCACCTGCTGGAGATATAACTTGTGAATTGCCGCTAACACTACTTCCCTTTCCATGGGGGAAGCTGGCAGGGCCGATTTGAGGTAACGGTGAGGGGGCATCACTTCGAATTCCAGCTTGTATCCCTGAGACACAATCTGTATAGCCCAGGGATCCACCTGTAAGCAAACCCACTGGTGGCTGAAATTTCGGAGACGCGCCCCCACCGCTCCTGGCTCCACCTGTGGAGCCCCAGCGTCATGCGGTGGATTTAGTGGAAGCCGGGGAGGACTTCTGTTCCTGGGAACTAGCTGTATGGTGCAGCTTCTTTCCTCTACCCCTGCCTCTGGCAAGAAAGGATGCACCTCTGACTTTCTTGCTTCTTTGTGAACGAAAGGACTGCATTTGGTAATATGGTGCTTTCTTAGGCAGTGAGGGAATATATGGCAAAAAATTTGACTTCCCAGCCGTAGCTGTGGAAACTAGGTCCGAGAGACCGTCCCCAAACAATTCCTCACCCTTGTAAGGTAAAACCTCCATGTGCTTTTTGGAGTCGGCATCACCTGTCCATTGCCGAGTCCACAGGACCCTTCTGGCAGAAATTGACATTGCATTTATTCTAGAGCCCAGTAGGCTAATGTCCCTCTGGGCATCCCTCATATATAGGACAGCGTCTTTTATATGCCCCAGGGTCAGTAAAATGGTATCCTTGTCTAAGGTATCCAGTTCCTCAGACAGATTATCTGTCCATGCTGCTACAGCACTACACATCCAGGCCGACGCAATTGCCGGCCTCAGTAGAGTAACTGAATGTGTATAAACAGACTTCAGGATACTTTCCTGCTTCCTATCGGCAGGATCCTTTAGGGAGGCCGTATCCTGTGACGGCAGGGCCACCTTCTTAGATAAGCGTGTCAGAGCTTTATCTACCCTCGGGGAGGATTCCCAGCGCATCCTGTCCGTTGGCGGGAAAGGGTACGCCATAAGTAACCTTTTGGAAATCAGCACTTTCCTATCGGGGGAATCCCACGCTTTTTCACATAACTCATTTAACTCATGTGAAGAGGGAAAAGTCACCTCTTGCTTTTTCTCCCCATACATATAAACCCTCTTGTCAGGGACAGGGTTTACCTCTGATATGTGCAATACATCCTTCATTGCTATAATCATGTAGCGGATGGCTTTAGCCATTTTAGGCTGCAATTTTGCGTCATCGACACTGGAGTCAGAATCCGTGTCGATATCTGTGTCAACAATTTTGGATAGTGGGCGCTTCTGAGACCCAGACGGCCTCTGCGCTGTAGGATCAGGCATGGGCTGAGACCCCGACTGTCCCAAGGCATCAGCTTTATCCAACCTTTTATGCAAGGAGTTTACATCATCATTTAACACCTTCCACATATCCATCCAATCAGGTGTCGGCGCCGTTGGCGGAGACACGTCATTCATCTGCACATGCTCTGCCTCCACATAGCCCTCCTCGTCAAACATGTCGACACACGCGTACCGACACACCACACACACATGGGATGCTCTATATGAGGATAGGACCCCCACAAGGCATTTTGGATAGACAGAGAGAGAGTATGCCAGCACACACCCCAGCGCTATATGACCCAGGAATCACACAGTAACTTAGTGTTTACCCAGTAGCTGCTGTATATATGATTAAAGCGCTAAATTTATGTGCCCCCCCTCTCTTTTTACCCTCTTTCTACCGTGAGTCTGCAAGGGAGAGCCTGGGGAGCTTCCTCTCAGCGGAGCTGTGGAGAGTAAATGGCGCTGGTGAGTGTTGAGGAAGAAGGCCCCGCCCCCTCAGCGGCGGGGCTTCTGTCCCGCGATTTTGTGTAAAATTAATGGCAGGGGCTCATGCATAATACAGTGCCCAGTTGTATATATGCTGCTTTTTTGCCAGGAGGTAATCAATTGCTGCCCAGGGCGCCCCCCCCTGCGCCCTACAATGACCGGAGTGTGTGGGTTAGTGTGGGCGCAATGGCGCACAGCTGCAGTGCTGTGCGCTACCTCATATGATGACAGGAGTCTTCTGCCGCCGATTTTGACGTCTTCTTGCTTCAACCCGCCGGCTTCTGTCTTCTGGCTCTGCGAGGGGGACGGCGGCGCGGCTCCGGGAACGGACGACCAAGGTTAGGTTCCTGTGTTTGATCCCTCTGGAGCTAATGGTGTCCAGTAGCCTAAGAAGCGCAACCTAGCCGCAGTTAGTAGGTTTGCTTCTCTCCCCTCAGTCCCACGTAGCAGAGAGTCTGTTGCCAGCAGAAGCTCTCTGAGAATAAAAAACCTAACTAAAATACTTTCTTATTAGCAAGCTCAGGAGAGCTCACTAAAATGCACCCAGCTCTGTCAGGGCACAGATTCTAACTGAGGTCTGCAGGAGGGGCATAGAGGGAGGAGCCAGTGCACACCAGTAATACTAAATCTTTCGTAGAGTGCCCAGTCTCCTGCAGAGCCCGTCTATTCCCCATGGTCCTTACGGAGTCCTCAGCATCCACTAGGACGTTAGAGAAAAAATAAGAATTTACTCACCGGTAATTCTATTTCTCGTAGTCCGTAGTGGATGCTGGGAACTCCGTAAGGACCATGAGAATAGACGGGCTCCGCAGGAGACTGGGCACTCTAAAAGAAAGATTAGGTACTATCTGGTGTGCACTGGCTCCTCCCTCTATGCCCCTCCTCCAGACCTCAGTTAAGGAAACTGTGCCCGGAAGAGCTGACACAACAAGGAAAGGATTTGGAATCCAGGGTAAGACTCATACCAGCCACACCAATCACACTGTACAACTTGTGATAACCATACCCAGTAAACAGTATGAACAACTGAGCCTCAGGAACAGATGGCTCATAACAATAACCCTTGAGTTAAGCAATAACTATATACATGTATTGCAGAGAGTCCGCACTTGGGACGGGCGCCCAGCATCCACTACGGACTACGAGAAATAGAATTACCGGTGAGTAAATTCTTATTTTCTCTGACGTCCTAGTGGATGCTGGGAACTCCGTAAGGACCATGGGGATTATACCAAAGCTCCCAAACGGGCGGGAGAGTGTGGATGACTCTGCAGCACCGAATGAGCAAAGGCAAGGTCCTCCTGAGCCAGGGTATCAAACTTGTAGAACTTAGCAAATGTGTTTGAACCCGACCAAGTAGAAGCTCGGCAAAGCTGTAAAGCCGAGACCCCTCGGGCAGCCGCCCAAGAAGAGCCCACCTTCCTTGTGGAATGGGCTTTTACGGATTTAGGATGCGGTAACCCTGCCGCAGAATGAGCTTGCTGAATCGTGTTACAGATCCAGCGCGCAATAGTTTGCTTTGAAGCCGGAGCACCCAGTTTGTTGGGTGCATGCAGGATAAACAGCGAGTCAGTTTTCCCGACTCCAGCCGTCTTGGCTACATAGATATTCAAAGCCCTGACTACGTCCAGCAACTTGGAAGCCTCCAAGTCCCGAGTAGCCGCAGGCACCACAATAGGTTGGTTCAAATGAAACGCTGATACCACCTTTGGGAGAAATTGGGGACGAGTCCTCAATTCTGCCCTGTCCATATGGAAGATCAGATACAGGCTTTTACATGACAAAGCCGCCAATTCTGACACACGCCTAGCTGAAGCCACGGCCAACAGCATGACCACCTTCCACGTGAGATATTTTAGCTCCACGGTCTTAAGTGGCTCAAACCAGTGTGATTTCAGGAAATCCAACACTACGTTGAGATCCCAAGGTGCCACTGGAGGCACAAAAGGGGGCTGAATATGCAGCACTCCCTTAACAAACGTCTGAACTTCAGGCAGTGAAGCCAGTTCTTTTTGAAAGAAATTAGATAGGGCCGAAATCTGGACCTTTATGGATCCTAATTTTAGGCCCATAGTCACTCCTGACTGTAGGAAGTGCAGGAATCGACCCAGCTGGAATTCCTCTGTAGGGGCCTTCCTGGCCTCACACCAAGCAACATATTTTCGCCATATATACGGTGATAATGTTTTGCTGTCACGTCTTTCCTAGCCTTTATCAGCGTAGGAATAACTTCATCCGGAATGCCCTTTTCCGCTAGGATCCGGCGTTCAACCGCCATGCCGTCAAACGCACCCGCAGTAAGTCTTGGAACAGACAGGGCCCCTGCTGTAACCAGTCCTGTCTGAGAGGCAGAGGCCATGGGTCCTCTGAGATCATTTCTTGTAGTTCTGGGTACCAAGTTCTTCTTGGCCAATCCGGAACGATGAGTATAGTTCTTACTCCTCTCTTTCTTACTATCCTCAGTACCTTGGGTATGAGAGGAAGAGGAGGGAACACATAAACCGACTGGTACACCCACGGTGTCACTAGTGCGTCCCCAGCTATCGCCTGAGGGTTCCGTGACCTGGCGCAATATTTTTTTTAGCTTTTTGTTGAGGCGGGACGCCATCATGTCCACCTGTGGCAGTTCCCAACGATTTACAATCTGTGTGAAGACTTCTTGATGAAGTCCCCACCCTCCCGTGTGGAGGTCGTGCCTGCTGAGGAAGTCTGCTTCCCAGTTGTCCACTCCCGGAATGAACACTGCTGACAATGCTAGCACGTGATTCTCCGCCCATCGAAGAATCCTTGTGGCTTCTGCCATAGCCATCCTGCTTCTTGTGCCGCCCTGGCGGTTTACATGGGCGACCGCCGTGATGTTGTCTGACTGAATCAGTGCAGATTGGTTTTGAAGCAGGGGCTCTGCTTGACTCAGGGCGTTGTAGATGGCCCTTAGTTCCAATATATTTATGTGTAGAGAAGACTCCAGACTTGACCACTGTCCCTGGAAGTTTCTTCCCTGAGTGACTGCCCCCCATCCTCGGAGGCTTGCATCCGTGGTCACCAGGATCCAAGTCCTGTATGCCGAACCTGCGTCCCTCGAGAAGATGAGCACTCTGCAGCCACCACAGCAGAGACACCCTGGCCCTTGGGGACAGGATGATCAACCGATGCATCTGAAGATGCGATCCGGACCATTTGTCCAACAGATCCCACTGAAAGATCCTTGCATGGAACCTGCCGAAGGGAATTGCTTCGTAAGAAGCCACTATCTTTCCCAGGACTCGCGTGCAGTGATGCACCGACACCTGTTTTGGTTTCAGGAGGTCTCTGACCAGAGATGACAATTCCTGGGAATTCTCCTCCGGGAGAAACACCTTCTTCTGTTCTGTGTCCAGAATCATTCCCAGGAAAAGCAGACGCGTCATAGGGATCAGCTGCGACTTTGGGATATTCAGAATCCAGCCGTCCTGTTGCAACACTTCCTGAGAGAGTGCTACGCTGACCAACAACTGCTCTTTGGACCTCGCCTTTATGAGGAGATCGTCCAAGTACGGGATAATTATAACTCCCTTTCTTCGAAGGAGTATCATTTCGGCCATTACCTTGGTAAATATTCTCGGAGCCGTGGAGAGACCAAACGGCAACGTCTGGAATTGGTAATGACAGATTTGTACCACAAACCTGAGGTACTCCTGGTGAGGTGGGAAAATGGGGACATGCAAGTAAGCATCCTTGATGTCCAGCGACACCATAAAATCCCCCTCTTCCAGGCTTGCAATAACCGCCCTGAGCGATTCCATTTTGAACTTGAACTTCTTTATATAAGTGTTCAAGGATTTTAAATTCAGGATGGGTCTCACCGAACCGTCCGGTTTCAGTACCACAAACATTGTGGAATAGTAACCCCTGCCCTGTTGAAGGAGGGGGACCTTGATCATCACCTGCTGGAGGTACAGCTTGTGAATTGCCGCCAGTACTACCTCCCTTTCCCTGGGAGCAGCTGGCAAGGCTGATTTGAGGTAACGGCGAGGGGGAGTCGCCTCGAACTCCAGCTTGTATCCCTGAGATACAATTTGTACAACCCATAGATCCACTTGTGAGCAAACCCACTGGTTGCTGAAGTTTCGGAGACGCGCCCCCACCGCACCTGGCTCCGCCTGTGGAGCCCCAACGTCATGCGGTGGACTTAGTGGAAGCAGGGGAGGATTTTTGTTCCTGGGAACTGGTTGCCTGGTGCAGCTTCCTTCCTCTACCCTTGCCTCTGGCCAGAAAGGATGCTCCTCTGACCCGCTTGCCTTTCTGAGGCCGAAAGAACTGCATTTTATAATACGGTGCTTTCTTAGGCTGTGAGGGAACCTGAGGCAAAAAAGTCGACTTCCCAGCAGTTGCTGTGGATACGAGGTCCGAGAGACCGTCCCCAAATAGTTCCTCACCCTTATAAGGCAAAACCTCCATGTGTTTTTTAGAATCAGCATCACCTGTCCACTGCCGAGTCCATAATACTCTCCTGGCAGAAATGGACATTGCATTAATTCTAGATGCCAGCAGGCAAATGTCCCTCTGTGCATCCCGCATATATAAGACGACGTCTTTTATATGTTCGATGGTTAGCAAAATAGTATCCCTGTCGAGGGAATCAATGTTGTCTGACAGGGTATCAGTCCATGCTGCTGCAGCACTACACATCCAGGCTGAAGCAATAGCAGGTCTCAGTAGAGTACCAAAGTGTGTATACACAGACTTCAGGATAGCTTCCTGCTTTCTATCCGCAGGATCCTTTAGGGCGGCGGTATCCTGAGACGGCAGTGCCACCCTTTTAGATAAGCGTGTTAGCGCCTTGTCCACCCTAGGGGATGTTTCCCAACGTAACCTATCCGTTGGCGGGAAAGGGTATGCCATCAGTAACCTCTTAGAAATCACTAGTTTCTTATCAGGGGAACTCCACGCTTCTTCACACAAATCATTTAATTCATCAGATGGGGGAAAAGTCACTGGCTGCTTTTTCTCCCCAAACATAAATACCCCTTTTGGTGGTAACCGGGTTAATATCAGAAATGTGCAATACATCTTTCATTGCAGTAATCATGCATCGGATGGCTTTTGTAGACTGTACATTTGTCTCATCCTCATCCACACTGGAGTCAGACTCTGTGTCGACATCTGTGTCTACCATCAGAGCTAGCGGGCGTTTATGAGCCCCAGGCGGCTTCTGAGTCGCCTGGGCAGGCGCGGGCTGAGACCCCGGCTGTCCCAAGGCTGCTGCGTCATCAAACCTTTTATGTAAGGAGTTAACACTGTCGGTTAAGACCTTCCACATATCCATCCAATCAGGTGTCGGCCCCGTCGGGGGCGACACCACATGTATCTGCCCCTGCTCCGCCTCCACGTAACCCTCCTCATCAAACATGTCGACACAGCCGTACCGACACACCGCACACACAGGGAATGCTCAGACTGAGGACAGGACCCCACAAAGTCCTTTGGGGAGACAGAGAGAGTATGCCAGCACACACCACAGCGCTATATAACAGGGATTTACACTGCTAATAAGTGATTTTCCCAATAGCTGCTTTTTTTTATCGATTTGCGCCTAAATTTATGTGCCCCCCCCCTCTCTTTTTAACCCGTCTTGTACCTGGATACTGCAGGGGAGAGCCTGGGGAGCATGCTTCCAGCGGAGCTGTGAAGGGAAAATGGCGCTGGTGTGCTGAGGAAGAAGGCCCCGCACCCTCAGCAGCGGGCTTCTGTCCCGCGTTTTCTTTAAGTTAATGGCGGGGGGTTTTACACTTATACAGTTAGCCGACTGTATTATGTGTATATTTAGCCAAAAGGTAATATAATTGCTGCCCGGGGCGCCCCCCCCAGCACCCTGCACCCTACAGTGACCGGAGTGTGTGGTGTGCTGTGGGAGCAATGGCGCACAGCTGCAGTGCTGTGCGCTACCTTAATGTGCACACCAGATAGTACCTAATCTTTCTTTTAGAGTGCCCAGTCTCCTGCGGAGCCCGTCTATTCCCATGGTCCTTACGGAGTTCCCAGCATCCACTAGGACGTCATAGAAATACTTATCTCTTCCGATGTTGGGACTGTATTCCCCTCATCCATGCTGCTCTGCCTTCCTCATCTGTGCCGTTTCTTTCCAACTGTACTGCTCTTACCCCTCCCACATCTGTGCTGCTCTTTCCCCCTCATCCACACAGCTCTGTCTTCCCACCATCTGTGCCACTGTCTTTCCCCCATCTGTTGCACTCTGTCTTACCTCCCACCATCTGTGGGGGTAATTCAGAGTTGATCGTAGATGTGTTAAATGTAGCACATCTACGATCACTTACTCTGACATGTGGGGGAGACGAACAGGGATAGTCCACCCCGCATGTCAGCCCCCCCCCCCCCCCCCACACAGGTATAAAAGCATTGCACGGCGGCGATGCTTTTGTACCTGAAAAGTAGCTCCCTGGCAGTGCAGCTCCTGCGCGCTTAGCAGGGGGATAACCGACGCAGCCCGCCCCCAATGGTCCGGAAACGCCTCCGTTGTGCTCACTATGCCCCTCCAATGGCATTCTAGTGCCGTTGGCATGCCCCCCTCCTTCCCCGCAACCGCCTCTGCCTGTCAATCAGGCAGGGTGATCGCAGCCAGTGAGATGCTGATAGCATCTCTCTGGTCTCCCGGGGAACGCATGCGCAGTGCGGCCATTGCGCATCCCACAAACTAATTCAGGCTGTGATCGCTGCTGCTGCGGTCTGAATTATCCAGTGTTTCTTTGCCCCCCCCACCCCCAACAGTGCTGCTTAGTGTTCCCTCTATCCACACACTTCTGTTCCCCCATCCACAATGCTCTGTCTCCTCCCTCCAACCAACAACACTCTTACCTCATCCGAGCAGCTTTGTCTTCCGCTCAGACCTTCAGTTGCATAGACTGCATGTGTGTATTCCAATGAGCACACAAATCTGTGAATTAGCAGCTCCACCATTGTGTGAGTGACAGCAATCTCACTCTGTGAGAGTGCTGAATCTGCACTTACCCACAGGCTGTGATGGCATACCATATCTGTATTGCGCAAGGAACACGTCCATTAAGGCGTCAGCCTTAATGATCGGAATTTCATCGCTTTTTGGAGTTTGAGTGGAAGAGTTACAACAGGTTTCTGAAATGCTAGATCATGTGTAAGAAGCCTTAATGGGACATGTGAAACCGTAAGGTTTTTTGTCTATGGAATAAATATATATATATATATATATATATATATATATATATATATATATATATATACACATACATACATACATATATATATATATATACACATATAGATAGATAGATAGATAGATAGATAGATAGATATCTATCTATCTATCTCCAAGCAATGGTAGCACTCACATCTTCATGGAATGCAAACACTGGGGTGTCCACTCAAATACCAGGGTATCCAAATTGTATAGAGAATTCAGAGGGGGCACTCTCCAGATTTTTTGTAAATATATCAATTCATTTTATTTGTAGTATACGTTACATATTTCAGCGTGATAGCAAGGTTTTTCCTCAAGCGCTTTCGGCCCTCCACGGGCCTTCCTCAGGAGGCACTGCACATCAAATAGCAACTTCCAATAAGAAAGGAACAAAACTCCAAGCATCCAGCAGTCACGCTGGTCCTGCCTGACTGGCTCTAAATACCCTCATGGCTCAAAAAGGCGCCAAAAAAACTATGATGTCATCAAGGTGGGACATTAATTATATAATAATTGATTAGCAACTCTCAGGGGGTCATATATTGTTGCCATAATCCCGATCAGCAGGTCTGCCTATCTGTTTAAACAAATTGAATGCGCCAAAGATATGTTAGCAAGACTCTAAAGTCAATCGCGTCCCAACACCGAGCACTTCCGGTGTATGGAACGCAAGCGTCATCCGGCCGGAAGTGTCCGCATGCCGAATGGAACGCAAACAGGAAATGAGGCGCTCAGTCCTACGGACGGAGCGTAAGCTAAACAGAACTAGTGTAACTCATTATTAAAAAGCAGGTTACCAGATCCATACAACAAATTGATCTTCCCCATCCATCAACAACAAGTATATAAGCATATCAATGCGTTTATGGTCATGTATATATCTATTATATTAAACGAGGGTAAAAGCCAGGCAGTGCAGTTAAAAACATTCCCCACAAATAACCAACTCTATACATAGTATATAGTGGTAGATCAACAAGATGCACTGGAAGAGCGACAGCGGCCCAACCCAGATAAATAACCCAATCAGGGCATAATTAGTTATAACTTAGTACGGCCATTCCGTCTCTCCTCCACTGCACCCAGAGGATCAAAACCACATAATTAAAATGAGCCAAACAGGGCTCAAATAACATATAAATGAACCCCTAACAAGCAAAAACATGCAATAAATAAACAATACATGTGGAATGCATCGGGCAAAAAAACACCTACTGGATCTCCAAAGACTCTCATCGTAAAAAAACGTTTAATGGGTTTGACTCATTCAGTCCATTTGGGGTCACTGAACCCAATCTATACATTCACCTTGCTTCCAATTTTTTTAGGAGGAGGGATCGATCACCCCCTCTCTTGGGCACCGGAACCCAATCAATGATCCTGCACTTAAGTGATGCCACTTGGTGTCCCTCATTTAAAAAGTGCTGAGCCACCGGTTTATCCGTACGGCCTGTTTGCAACGCTTGATGGATTGAACTGCGATGGTTGGCCATCCGCTCTCTGAATGTACAAGTGGTCATCCCCACATATGGAAGCCCACACAGGCACAATAGCATGTAGATAACATGGTCCATCCGACAATGCAATCGGTGCCGAATAGTAATCGATCGTCCACTTCGTGGGTGTGGAAATTTCTCACCGACCAGCATTGAACGGCATGTCACACAGCCCAGGCATTTGAAGCAACCTTTTCTGTTCCTATTCAGCCAGTTGTCCTCAGGGCCAGACACTTGTCTAGCTGGATGCATCAATAGTTGCTTCAAATTACGCCCACGCCTATAGGCCAGCATGGGTGGATGTGCAAGGGAATTTTTGAACTTTGGATCTGAGTTAAATATAGGCCAATGCTTCCTTATTGATGCTCTGACAGCAGGCTATTTTGCATCAAACTGTGTGACATATATCATCCGCGGCTCCTTGGTCGGTTTGGCCATCACCATTCTTGATCGAGCCTTGTCCAGACACCTGTTGATAGTGCTCATAGTATACCCCCCTCTGAATGAAGCGAGTTTCCATTTCCATGATCTGTTCCTCTGCAATCATTGGATCAGTGTCGTTTCTCAGGACCCGCATAAATTGCGAGATCGGCAGACTAGCTCTTAAAGATGGTGGATGATTGCTCGTAGCATGCAGGATCGTGTTGCGATCCGTTTCTTTTCTATATAGAGTCGTACCCAGGTGAGTACCATTCCTAAAGATGGTCAAGTCCAAAAAATTAATGGAATTGGAGTCTGAATGTCCCGTAAATCGTACAGTGGAATCCAGATTATTTAGATGTTCTAGCATATCATTAAATTCTAATTCGTTACCGTCCCACAACAAAAAAACATAATCTATGAAACGTCTATAGTATATAATTTTATTCCCATAGCTCGGCATGATGTTAGTAGTCTCATACTCATGCATAAATATACCTGCATACATAGGGGCCACATTCGAGCCCATAGCTGTCCCCGAACACTGCATGTAGTACTCCCCTTGGTACATAAAATGATTATTTGTCAAAATAATCTCTAGGAATTCCAAAATACAGTCTATGGGGACAGTGGTTATATCAGATGAGACTAATAGATTCTTCACGGCCTCAAGACCCTTACTGTGGGGAATGATAGTATACAACGATGATACATCAAGTGTTGCAAGTAACACGTCTCCCTTAATCTCGCCCTTGGGGAGATAAAGGGAGACGTGTTACTTGCAACACTTGATGTATACTATATACGTTTCATAGATGATGTTTTTTTGTTGTGGGACGGTACCGAATTAGAATTTAATGATATGCTAGAACATCTAAATAATCTGGATTCCACTGTACGATTTACGGGACATTCAGACTCCAATTCCATTAATTTTTTGGACTTGACCATCTTTAGGAATGGTACTCACCTGGGTACGACTCTATATAGAAAAGAAACGGATCGCAACACGATCCTGCATGCTACGAGCAATCATCCACCATCTTTAAGAGCTAGTCTGCCGATCTCGCAATTTATGCGGGTCCTGAGAAACAACACTGATCCAATGATTGCAGAGGAACAGATCGTGGAAATGAAAACTCGCTTCATTCAGAGGGGGTATAGTATGAGCACTATCAACAGGTGTCTGGACAAGGCTCGATCAAGAATGGTGATGGCCAAACCGACCAAGGAGCCGCGGATGATATATGTCACACAGTTTGATGCAAAATCGATTGGGTTATTTATCTGGGTTGGGCCGCTGCCGCTCTTCCAGTGCATCTTGTTGATCTACCACTATATACTATGTATGGAGTTGTTAGTTATTTGTAAAGTTAGAATTTTTTATTGAGAATGAACAGTGTCTAAAACAACAATAGGTAGGTTGTACAGGTTGAGGGCATAAACAGGTATACGTGGTGTGTACATATCATACCATCTTAGTAAAGACAATTCTATGGAGCTGAAGGTGAACCGGTAACATCAAAATGTGTCTTATAAAAGTCCACCTGTGAACCTAAACAATTCTCAATTTATTTTTTATTTATCGGATTGATTCTATATCCAAACTGAGTGTAAATCTATGGAGGGTAGAAGCAAGAAAGAGAAGGAGGGGGAAGGGAGTGGAGAAACGAGAAAACGGGAGTTGGTAGAGGAGGAAGATTAAGAAGGTTCCCTATAAGGAAGCAAGAGGTTAGGGGTATTCTTCTGTTTTGGTACTAGAAGGAGGGACAATTGGTGAGCTAGAGGAAATAGTAATGCTAGCGGTATTAGCAGTATTAGCTATATTAGTGATATTAGCAGTCCTAGCAGAGTCCGGGCATCAGTAGAGAGCGGGCGAGGTACCAAGGAGACCAGGTGTTGTGGAACTGCGCCACAGTGTTATTCCTTAGGCTTGTAATGTATTCCATATTGGCTATGTGATTAATCTTAGTCATCAGCACAGCCTTGGAGGGTGGCTTATGGTCTTTCCAGCATTTAGCGATCAGTGCTTTAGCCGCTATGCAAAGTTGCATGATTAGCTTGTCTTGGGTTTTGGGCATTGACTGTATGGGGGCGTGAAGCAAAGCAATGTCGGGGGAGAGGTCAAAGGAATGTCCGCAGGTTTGAGCAATAAGTGCTCCGACCGTGTTCCAGAAGGGGCGGATTGAGGGGCAAGTCCACCATATGTGAAAAAAGGTTCCCTCCTCTCCACATTGTCTCCAGCACAGATTAGAGGTTGTGGGGAAAATGGCGTGAAGTCTGGAGGGGACCAAATACCACCTGGTGTAGACCTTATAACATGTTTCCTTAAGTGCTACACTAATTGAAGCCTTAGCGATACGCATTCTAATTTCCTCCCATTGATTGTCTTCCAACGGCTGGGAGAGATCTGATTCCCAGGCTAATTCGTGGGGTTCTCGGATTGGGGGGTCTGGTGCCAAGATTGAGTTGTATATTGTTGAGATATTCCCCTTTTTGCCAATTGAACGTAAACACATATACTCATAGGAGGTGGGTGTTTTCAGAGGGGTGGTTTTAAGCTGTGATTTGAGGAAGCTGAGAATTTGGATATAATGGTATTGACACGAGGATGGGATACCAAAGCGCTCTTGAATGTCTCCAAAAGTGGTCGGAGCTGAGTGGCCTTTAACATGGAGGAATCTCGTGATACCCTGGGATTGCCATGGGGCCGCCATTCTTCGCTCGCATCCTGAGGGAAAGGCGGGGTGACCCCAGATGGGTGATAAGGGTGAGGGGTATGAAGATAGATTATGGGTGCTGCGGAGTTTATCCCACAGTCGGAGTGTGAATTTAATCGTGGGGACTGAGCAGGCCGAGGCTGGTCTGCAAGACCTGGGGAGCCAGGTAAGAGAGTCGAGGGGGACTCCCTGATATAGCGAATTCTCGATATCTACCCATTTTCTGGGTAGATAGAGTGCCAGGACACTGTGGTTAAGGTGACATGCGTTAAAATAAGCCTGAAGGTCAGGGTATCCCAAACCCCCTGAGGTGGCACTCTTAGTCAACCTAGCTCGTCGTAATCGAGATTTACGATGAGCCCAGACAAATTTGTTACACTGTGATTGCAAGGACGCCAAAGTCACTCTGGGCACCATTATTGGAATGGTCTGAAACAGGTAAAGAATACGGGGGAGGAGATTCATTTTTAGGGCATTGATCCGCCCGATCCATGAAATAAATAAACGGTCCCATTTATCTAGATCTTGTGTGAGAGTTTTAATTATGGGAACATAATTAGCCTGAAATAGGCTGGTGTAGGATTTGGTAATAAATATGCCAAGGTATTTAATAGCTGAGGGTCTCCAAAGAAAAGGGAAAGAAGACGTTAGAATCCTATGGGTATGGGGTGGAACATTAAATGTGAGGGCCTCGGATTTGGTATGATTTATTTTGTAGCTAGAGAGGGAACCATATAAAAGTAGTTCTCTCTGTAAGTTAGGGAGAGATATCAAAGGGTTAGTAAGAGTCAAGAATAAGTCGTCTGCAAACAAAGATATTTTATACGGATTCTGACCCACTATAACGCCCCCAATATCCGTATTAAGTCTGATTCGGGCTGCAAGAGGTTCAATGCATAGGGCAAAAAGTAGGGGCGAGAGGGCATCCCTGCCTAGTACCATTCTTCAGGTTGATTCGATGTGACCTCAAGCCATTGGTCAGGACCGCTGATGAGGGGCTAGAATAGAGAGCCGCTATTGCTGTGATAAAGTGTCCATGAAAGCCAAATGCGGATAAGGTAGAAAACTAAAAGGGCCAAGAGATGCGATCAAATGCCTTTTCGGCATCTAGAGCCAGAGCAATCGCTGGTGTTTTTGTCGTGTTTATTTGGTGAATCAAGTTAACAATACGTCTGGTGTTGTCTGAGGCCTGACGGCCGGGAACAAATCCTACTTGATCAGGATCTATTAGTGACGGCAGTACAGCGTTTAGGCGTGATGCCAGTATTTTGGCAAAAAGTTTGAGATCGGTGTTTATCAAAGATATGGGTCTGTAGTTTGAGCAATACGAGGGATCCTTTCCGGGTTTTGGGATTACTATAATACGGGATGTCGTTGAGTCCGTGTGAAATGGTGTGCCCTGGAGTATTTTATTAAACAAAGAAACCATATGAGGTATAAGTTGAGGGGCGAAGGTTTTATAGTACACCATCGGATATCCATCCGGGCCAGGTGCTTTAGAGGGTTTCTGGGTTTTTAATGCAGCCTCAATTTCCTCAGCAGAGATGTCGGCATTAAGAGCAATGTTAGTCTCCTCGTCTAACCGGGGGAGAGCGCATGTGTCTAGGTATTGTTGTGTCCGATCGGCTTGTGCTAAAGGGTCGGACGGGGGATCAAGATTATAGAGTGTCTTATAATAATCAAAAAAGACACTATTGATTTTTTTGGGGTCGTAAGTAATATTACCTGAGGGCTGTCTTATTGAGTGGATGCATTGGTTAGCCTTTTTGGCGCGCAAGCGATTGGCCAACAAGGTGTGTGCTTTATTACCTTTGTCGTAGAACGTTTGGTTAGCCCATCGAAGTGAGCGCTCGACGTTCTCCGCCAAAAGTGATTGTAGGCCATCGCGTGCCTTAGAGAGTTCGGCTAGAGTTTTTTTAGAGCGTGTACGTTTGTGTTCCTGATCCAATGTTGCAATGTTATTTGTTAATAAAGCAATTTGGTTTTCCCGCGTTTTCTTACGGCGGGATGCAAATTGTATAATAGACCCCCTGATGACCGCCTTATGGGCTTCCCATATAGTGGCTATGCTGCAATCACTTTCCACATTGACCGCAAAATATTCCTTAAGCTCAGTTTTAATTAAGTCTTGGAATTTAGGAATCTTCAATAACGTCTCGTTAAGTCTCCACGTCGGTCTACCGTCGGGGATATCAAAAATGTCAAATGTCGCAACTAAAGCCGCGTGGTCAGTCCAGGTAAGCGGGGTTATTGAGGAAGTGTGAGCGGTCCGGGAGAGGGGTGCACAACTCAAAAACATATCAATGCGAGAGTATACGTCATGTGGGTTGGAATAAAAAGTGTAGTCTCGGGTGGTCGGGTTAAGAAAACGCCATACATCGAACAAACCAGCCTCGGCCTTACACCTGTGTAATACTGAGGAGTTTAGGGTTTGACCGCTGCGCAAAGGGCCGGATCGGTCCATGTTTGTGAGAGCCATATTAAAATCACCTCCGACCAGTGTTTTGCCTCGTCTATATGAGTCAAGGTCGCGAAAAAACTTACGGAAGAATTTAGATTGGGCAGTGTTTGGAGCGTACAGATTAGCCAAGGTAACCTCCTCGTGTCCAATTTTTCCTCGTACCATTATGTAACGTCCCTCATTGTCGTGTTTACAATCTAGAAATTGGAAAGGGACTGACCCTTTTACCAAGATGGCCACCCCATGTCTTTTTGCTGCGTGATTGGAGTACCAGGCCATGGGAAATTGTTTAGACGTCAGGGAGGGGTGGGAGTCAGCTTTCAAATGTGTCTCCTGTAAGAAAACCACGTCACCTTTTAATGTTTTAAGAGATCTGTGGAGATGAGAGCGTTTCTGGGGAGTATTCAGTCCCTTAACATTGATGGACAGGCATGTTAACGACATGATTAAAGCAAGAGTGGGAGCAGTACGCTGGTAACTCCTAGGATCCCGGACTCCGCTAGGATAGACGAGAAGAACAAAGGAGAAAGGTAGAAAGAGAAGAATGCAAATGTATGTTACTGTACACGAACAGCACTTAATAACTAGGATTACTTGTCTGTGAACACAGATATGTCAACTTGCTGCTGTCTTGTAACGGGGGTCTAAGAGAGGAAGAAAATAGAAGAAAGAGAAGCAGATAAGAAATAAGCAGGCGTAGTATCCAGGAGGCAGGATACTCGACTGCCAAGATTGAGCTCTAGAAAAGAGAAAGAGCTCACTTGCGGGATATAAATGCAGTTTAGCAAAAGAGGGTATCAACCCGCTATGTTTGAATGTACCTGTGATCCCTATGAGTCGGGGGAGGATGTGTCAAGACAGAGCCCCGACACCCCCCACCCGAGACCATAAATACACCAAAAATAATAATAATGGACTTTCTTATAACTACCCAGAGCTTAGCTCCGGGGCGGATCAGTCCTAGATACCAAACGCTAGCGAAAAAGTGATGTTACAACCAGTATCAATAAGATAATAACATAATAACATTAGAGCATACAGTAACGTCGCCGAACAGGTCGGCGCCCAGAGACAGGCTCCATGGCGTCAACAATGGGGTCAATTCAGGACACCAACCACCGGGCCAAGTCTCCGAGCCGCCGGCCAGACCGGCGAAACAATAACGCTGCAATACGCGGAGTATAAAAGTCCGCCAACAAAAGCTTTATGTGATAACAGTAAGAGGGACGTTAGTATACTAATAAGTTATCCAAAACATGGATTACATGGCATTTGAGCAAAGTTGAGAACAAAATCAATCATACTAAACGTTATAAAAACATAGAGTTCAAACATAAACGTAATGAGCGACAGAACTATGAAGTAGCAGACGGGGACAGCTGCAGCTTTCGAAGAAGCTTGTCCCCTTCATCAGGAGAGCGGATGGTGTGAACTTTGCCATCAATCTCCACAATGAGGCGAAATGGAAAACCCCAGCGGTATTTGTATCCATTGTCGCGCAGTGTAGAGGTGACAGCACGTAAATCACGCCGTTTGGCAATGGTCACCGGTGACAAGTCTTGGTAGATCTAAATCCGGGAGTCTTCAAATAAAATTGTAGTTGAATTCCTGCACGCCAGTGTGATACTATTTTTGATCTTAAAGGACAGAAACCGGAGGATGACGTCGCGAGGAGGGTCAGAATCCTTCGGTTTAGGTCTCAGGGCGCGGTGCGCTCTATCGAGATGGCTGAATCCGTAAGTGACGGGATCAAGTGAAGGAACAAGCGACGGGAGGTATGGTTCCAGTTCGGAAGTTGAGACAGATTCTGGAATATTGCGGACGCGTAAATTGTTCCGTCTTTCGCTATCCTCCACCTTATCCTTGAGGATTTCCAGCTCGCTGGATAGGTGGGTATTGTCTTCGCCCACTTGTTTACGGAAGTTCTGATGGTGGTCTTCCCTTGATTCCAGCGCGGTTGTGCGGGAGTCTAGAGCCGCCATATCTGATTTTAATTCCCTGATCGCTGATTGAAGAGCTGTCGTGAAGGAGTTCTTAAGGTCTAAGATCATGTTTTGAAGGGATTGAATGTCCGCCTTGGTTGAAGGTGCTTCCGCCTGATCCATGATGGGGGTAGGCATTGGTGGGGGTGGAGATGAGGTTTCAGATAGTTTTTCCCGGCGTGAGAAATGTTGCGAGATATCTTGTGAAGCTCCCGGTTTTTTTGCTCTGGTGTTCGCTCTGCTCATAATATCTGGTAGGATAAAAACGTCCGTTTAAGGGTTGGTTTCGAGAAAGGTCTACTCGGATGTTACGTGTTCAACAATTGGTCCGGGTGAGGGAGAAAGTCGGGCATCCGTAGTGCTACATCGTTTACAGGACCTAGGTCCTAGTAATCTGTGAGATCAGTGAGAGGGATTCCCAGGAGAGAGTCCCGGTGCAACACACTTCTTTCTTTGGGGTTATGGAATGGTATAGCAGCAGCTGCAGGGTCTGGGGTGTTAAAATCACTTGGAGTAATTCTGTTGGGACTAGGAGCGTGTTTCCACTTAGCTCCAGCGGGGGCAGCACCATTCAGGGAAGAGGGGCCTATCCTGCCACCTCCAAGATGGCCGACGTCCTTGCTGTGCAGCGTTTTTCACACACTTCGTTTTCCAACCGTATCTCCGTGGTGCCAGACCCTTCCTGACCTCCAGGTACCCGCCGCACCCTCCGCTAGTTCTCCCCTATCACCGCCGCGGCCCGCCGTTTAGTTGTGCCAGTGCGGCGCCTGCTTTTCGGCAGACGCCACATCCAAGATGGCCGCCGCCACCGGACCTCCGCAGCTCGTCTCCGGCCTTGCAGCTCCCGGGGCTCCCCGGCTCACCTCAGCCCCACCTCTAAAGCTCTCCAAGTAAGGGGCACCCAGCAGGACGTCGGGGTAGGTTTTGTGCAGTGTCTTAAGGCGGCCGGAAGTCGATCATTCTCGGGCGGGGGTGGACGAAAATTGAGGTCCCGGCTTCACCTCGTGGGGAGGGCCGCAACCTGCAAGCACAGGGCAGGCCTGTGCTCCGGCTCCGCAGCTCTCTCCTAACGTGTCCCTAAATGTAAATGTAGATAGTAGTGTGGGACAGTGTTTTAGGGTCTGTAGGCAGCGTGAGGGCAATTTTAAAGTAGAATGGGAGCTTGTACTAGCAGGAGCTCTCCAGGGGCACGTCCTCTCAGTCAGGCCACAAGCCACGCCCCCCCGTGGGGAATGTTTTTAACTGCACTGCCTGGCTCTTTTACCCTCGTTTAATATAATAGATATATACATGACCATAAACGCATTGATATGCTTATATACTTGTTATTGATGGATGGGGAAGATCAATTTGTTGTATGGATCTGGTAACCTGCTTTTTAATAATAAGAATTTACTTACCGATAATTCTATTTCTCGGAGTCCGTAGTGGATGCTGGGGTTCCTGAAAGGACCATGGGGAATAGCGGCTCCGCAGGAGACAGGGCACAAAAAAGTAAAGCTTTACTAGGTCAGGTGGTGTGCACTGGCTCCTCCCCCTATGACCCTCCTCCAGACTCCAGTTAGGTACTGTGCCCGGACGAGCATACACAATAAGGGAGGCATTTTGAATCCCGGGTAAGACTCATACCAGCCACACCAATCACACCGTACAACTTGTGATCTAAACCCAGTTAACAGTATGACAACAGAAAGGGCCTCTTAAAGATGGCTCCTTAACAATAACCCGAATTAGTTAACAATAACTATGTACAAGTATTGCAGATAATCCGCACTTGGGATGGGCGCCCAGCATCCACTACGGACTCCGAGAAATAGAATTATCGGTAAGTAAATTCTTATTTTCTCTATCGTCCTAAGTGGATGCTGGGGTTCCTGAAAGGACCATGGGGATTATACCAAAGCTCCCAAACGGGCGGGAGAGTGCGGATGACTCTGCAGCACCGAATGAGAGAACTCCAGGTCCTCCTTTGCCAGGGTATCAAATTTGTAAAATTTTACAAACGTGTTCTCCCCCGACCACGTAGCTGCTCGGCAGAGTTGTAATGCCGAGACCCCTCGGGCAGCCGCCCAAGATGAGCCCACCTTCCTTGTGGAGTGGGCTTTTACAGTTTTAGGCTGTGGCAGGCCTGCCACAGAATGTGCAAGTTGAATTGTGTTACAAATCCAACGAGCAATCGACTGCTTAGAAGCAGGTGCGCCCAACTTGTTGGGTGCATACAATATAAACAGCGAGTCAGATTTTCTGACTCCAGCCGTCCTTGCAATGTATATTTTTAAGGCTCTGACAACGTCCAACAACTTGGAGTCCTCCAAGTCGCTAGTGGCCGCAGGCACCACAATAGGTTGGTTCAGATGAAATGCTGATACCACTTTAGGGAGAAAATGCGGACGAGTCCGCAGTTCTGCCCTATCCGAATGGAAGATTAGATAAGGACTTTTATAAGATAAAGCCGCCAATTCAGATACTCTCCTGGCAGAGGCCAGGGCTAGTAACATAGTCACTTTCAATGTGAGATATTTCAAATCCACCTTTTTCAATGGTTCCAACCAATGGGATTTGAGGAAATCTAAAACTACATTTAGATCCCACGGTGCCACCGGAGGCACCACAGGAGGCTGTATATGCAGTACTCCCTTGACAAAAGTCTGGACCTCAGGGACAGAGGCCAATTCTTTTTGGAAGAATATTGACAGGGCCGAAATTTGAACCTTAATGGATCCCAATTTGAGACCCATAGATAATCCTGATTGCAGGAAATGTAGGAAACGACCCAGTTGGAATTCCTCCGTCGGAACCCTCCGATCCTCGCACCACGCTACATATTTTCGCCAAATGCGGTGATAATGTTTCACGGTGACTTCCTTCCGTGCCTTAATCAAGGTAGGAATGACTTCTTCTGGAATGCCTTTCCCTTTTAGGATCTGGCGTTCAACCGCCATGCCGTCAAACGCAGCCGCGGTAAGTCTTGAAAAAGACAGGGACCCTGCTGTAGCAGGTCCCTTCTCAGAGGTAGAGGCCACGGTTCGTCCGTGAGCATCTCTTGAAGTTCCGGATACCAAGTCCTTCTCGGCCAATCCGGAACCACTAGTATTGTTCTTACTCTTCTTTGCCGTATGATCTTCAATACCTTTGGTATGAGCGGCAGAGGAGGAAACACATACACTGACTGGTACACCCAAGGAGTTACCAGTGCGTCCACAGCTATTGCCTGTGGATCTCTTGACCTGGCGCAATATTTGTCCAGTTTCTTGTTGAGGCGAGACGCCATCATGTCTACAATTGGTCTTTCCCAACGGTCTATTAACATGTTGAAGACTTCTGGATGTAGACCCCACTCTCCCGGATGAAGATCGTGTCTGCTGAGGAAGTCTGCTTCCCAGTTGTCCACGCCCGGGATGAACACTGCTGACAGTGCTATCACGTGATTCTCCGCCCAGCGAAGAATCTTGGCAGCTTCTGCCATTGCACTCCTGCTTCTTGTGCCGCCCTGCCTGTTTACATGGGCGACCGCCGTGATGTTGTCCGACTGAATCAACACCGGCTTTCCTTGCAGGAGAAGTTCCGCCTGGCTTAGAGCATTGTAGATTGCTCTTAGTTCCAGAATGTTTATGTGAAGAGACTTTTCCAGACTCGTCCATACTCCCTGGAAGTTTCTTCCTTGTGTGACTGCTCCCCAGCCTCTCAGGCTGGCGTCCGTGGTCACCAGGATCCAATCCTGAATGCCGAATCTGCGGCCTTCTAATAGGTGAGCCTTCTGCAACCACCACAGAAGTGACACCCTTGTCTTTGGTGACAGGGTTATTCGCAGGTGCATCTGCAGATGCGACCCTGACCATTTGTCCAACAGATCCCTTTGGAATATTCTTGCATGGAATCTGCCGAATGGAATTGCTTCGTAAGAAGCCACCATTTTTCCCAGGACTCTTGTGCATTGATGTACTGACACTTTTCCTGGTTTTAGGAGGTTCCTGACCAGATCGGATAACTCCTTGGCTTTTTCCTCTGGAAGGAAAACCTTTTTCTGAACCGTGTCCAGAATCATTCCTAGGAACAGCAGACGAGTTGTCGGGATTAAATGGGATTTTGGAATATTCAGAATCCACCCGTGTTGTCTTAGCACCTCTTGAGATAGTGCTAAAGCTGTCTCCAGCTGTTCTCTGGACCTTGCCCTTATTAGGAGATCGTCCAAGTATGGGATAACTAATACGCCTTTTCTTCGAAGAAGAATCATCATCTCGGCCATTACCTTGGTAAAGACCCGAGGCGCCGTGGACAATCCGAACGGCAGCGTCTGAAACTGATAGTGACAGTTTTGAACAATGAACCTGAGGTACCCCTGGTGTGCGGGGTAAATCGGAACGTGTAGATACGCATCCTTGATGTCCAAGGATACCATAAAGTCCCCTTCTTCCAGGTTCGCTATCACTGCTCTGAGTGACTCCATCTTGAACTTGAACTTTTTTATGTAGAGGTTCAAGGACTTCAGATTTAGAATAGGCCTTACCGAGCCATCCGGCTTCGGTACCACAAATAGAGTGGAATAATACCCCTTTCCTTGTTGTAATAGGGGTACTTTGACTATCACCTGCTGAGCGTACAGCTTGTGAATGGCTTCCAACACCCTCTCCCTTTCGGAAGAGACGGTTGGTAAGGCAGACTTCAGGAAACGATGAGGAGGATCCGTCTCTAATTCCAACCTGTACCCCTGAGATATTATCTGCAGGATCCAGGGGTCTACCTGCGAGTGAGCCCACTGCGCGCTGTAATTTTTGAGACGGCCCCCCACTGTCCCCGAGTCCGCTTGAGAGGCCCCAGCGTCATGCTGAGGTTTTTGCAGGAGCCGGGGAGGGCTTCTGTTCCTGGGAAGGAGCTGCCTGTTGGTGTCTCTTCCCTCTTCCTCTGCCTCGTGGCAGGTACGACAAGCCCTTTGCTCTCTTATTTTTGTAGGAGCGAAAAAGCTGCGGTTGAAAGGTCGGTGCCTTTCTCTGTTGGGGAGTGACTTGAGGTAAAAAAGTGGATTTCCCGGCAGTAGCCGTGGCCACCAAGTCTGATAGACCAACTCCAAATAACTCCTCCCCTTTATACGGCAAAACCTCCATGTGACGTTTTGAATCCGCATCGCCTGTCCACTGTCGTGTCCATAAGGCTCTTCTGGCTGAAATGGACATAGCACTCACCCGAGATGCCAGAGTGCAAATATCCCTCTGTGCATCACGCATATAGATAAATGCATCCTTTATTTGTTCTAACGACAGTAAAACATTGTCCCTATCTAGGGTATCAATATTTTCAATCAGGGGTTCTGACCAAACTACTCCAGCACTGCACATCCAGGCAGTTGCTATAGCTGGTCGTAGTATAACACCTGCATGTGTGTATATATTCTTTTGAATAACTTCCATCTTTCTATCTGATGGATCCTTAAGTGCGGCCGTCTCAGGAGAGGGTAACGCCACTTGTTTGGATAAGCGTGTGAGCGCCTTGTCCACCTTAGGGGGTGTTTCCCAGCGCGCCCTAACCTCTGGCGGGAAAGGGTATAATGCCAATAACTTTTTTGAAATTATCAACTTTTTATCAGGAGCAACCCACGCTTCATCACACACGTCATTTAATTCTTCTGATTCAGGAAAAACTGTTTGTAGTTTTTTCACACCATACATAATACCCTGTTTTACGGTATCTGTAGTATCAGCTAAATGTAACGTCTCCTTCATTGCCAAAATCATATAACGTGTGGCCCTACTGGAAAATACGTTTGAATTTCTACCGTCGTCACTGGAATCAGTGCCCGTGTCTGGGTCTGTGTCGACCGACTGAGGCAAAGGGCGTTTTACAGCCCCTGACGGTGTTTGAGGCGCCTGGACAGGCATTAATTGATTGTCCGGCCGCCTCATGTCCTCAACTGACTGTTTAAGGGAAGATAAACCATCACGTAATTCCACAAATAAAGGCATCCATTCTGGTGTCGACCCCCTGGGGGGTGACATCTGCATATTTGGCAATTGCTCCGCCTCCACACCAATATCGTCCTCATACATGTCGACACCACGTACCGACACACACCGCAAACTCACAGGGAATGCTCTAATGAAGACAGGACCCACTAGCCCTTTTGGGGAGACAGAGGGAGAGTCTGCCAGCACACACCACAAAGCGCTATATATACAAGGGATATCCTTATATTAAGTGCTCCCTTATAGCTGCTTTAATATATATATATATATATATATAGCCATTAATGTGCCCCCCCTCTCTGTTTTACCCTGTTTCTGTAGTGCAGTGCAGGGGAGAGACCTGGGAGCCGTTCTGACCAGCGGAGCTGTGACAGAAAATGGCGCCGTGTGCTGAGGAGATAGGCCCCGCCCCTTTTTCGGCGGGTTCTTCTCCCGCTATTTTTCCAGTCAGGCAGGGGTTAAATATCTCCATATAGCCCCTATGGGCTATATGTGAGGTATTTTTAGCCTTGTATAAGGTTTATATTTGCCTCTCAGAGCGCCCCCCCCCAGCGCTCTGCACCCTCAGTGACTGCCCAGTGAAGTGTGCTGAGAGGAAAATGGCGCACAGCTGCAGTGCTGTGCGCTACCTTATGAAGACTGAGGAGTCTTCAGCCGCCGGTTTCCGGACCTCTTCACGCTTCAGCATCTGCAAGGGGGTCGGCGGCGCGGCTCCGGGACCGGACTCCACGGCTGGGCCTGTGTTCGATCCCTCTGGAGCTAATGGTGTCCAGTAGCCAAGCAGCAAATCCACTCTGCATGCAGGTGAGTTTACTACTTTCCCCCTAAGTCCCACGTTGCAGTGATCCTGTTGCCAGCAGGACTCACTGTAAAGAAAAAAACCTAAACTAAACTTTCTCTAAGCAGCTCTTTAGGAGAGCCACCTAGATTGCACCCTTCTCGTTCGGGCACAAAATCTAACAGGAGTCTGGAGGAGGGTCATAGGGGGAGGAGCCAGTGCACACCACCTGACCTAGTAAAGCTTTACTTTTTTGTGCCCTGTCTCCTGCGGAGCCGCTATTCCCCATGGTCCTTTCAGGAACCCCAGCATCCACTTAGGACGATAGAGAAAATGAGTTACACTAGTTCTGTTTAGCTTACGCTCCGTCCGTAGGACTGAGCACCTCATTTCCTGTTTGCGTTCCATTCGGCATGCGGACACTTCCGGCCGGATGACGCTTGCGTTCCATACACCGGAAGTGCTCGGTGTTGGGACGCGATTGACTTTAGAGTCTTGCTAACATATCTTTGGCGCATTCAATTTGTTTAAACAGATAGGCAGACCTGCTGATCGGGATTATGACAACAATATATGACCCCCTGAGAGTTGCGGATATTATATATATACACACACACACACACACACACACACACACACACACACACACATACATAGCTATTGAAGCTGACTTGCATTTTAGATGTCTTTTGATCACAAGCTAACGGGTCAAGAGAGCATTAACTTCCACATATAAACATTCTCCTCAGCTGCATTCATTGATAAAGGGATTAAAAATGTATACTGTCGGTGCCATTCTAAATTACTGGCTTTCTGCTCTCCTCAATGTACACTTTTGGTACAGTGAAATTATTTTAATGCATCACAAGTCATACAACACACCAATTAAGAAACAGCATTTTGAGATTGAGATAAACTGGTAGAAATTTTACCTGAAGTGGACTCATGTGGTTTTGAGAATAAGCTGGAACTCTGCTGGACTGCACTGGGCTGTGCTTGTACAGAGACAACAGTAGGAAAGGATGTAGGGATAGTTGGTGCCATGGAAAATGCTATATTGGGAAAGAGTATTTGTAATAAGTCATTAATAACAAGAACGGTGCTCAAATAGAAATAAAAATACTGAAATGTTTAATAAAGGATACCTGAAGACTGCAAAGGAGTGTTCACTGTTTGAGGGGTGGGAGCGACTGCTGCTGTAGTAGGGGGAATGGTTGTTGCCACTGGACCAGAGAATGAGAAACCCCCCATACTGGGAGCAGCTGGTTGTGCTTGAGCAGTTACTGTTCCAAATGCAAAACCTGATGTCTGAGCAGTCTGTGTGGTTCCACCGATACTATTTCCAGCAGCCGGCTGTGTCCCAATTCCTAAGCTCAGCTTAGGGACATTGTTCCTGCAAAGAATCAAACATTTGTACTGTACAGTAGATGTTGTGAACCAAAAGCTGTGAAGACTTGAAAAACATATTTCTTACATTATGGAGTTAAACTGACGTCCTGTAAATCAGGAATTAATATATTTTTCAAATGAGTTTAGTATGAAATACCTACAATCAAAATCCCTACAATTGACAGACGGTCAAAAAACCCAACAAGGTCAAAATCCGACATTTAAAATCCCGACAGGTCAAAAAGTCGGCAAGTCTTTCATTGTTTTGGTGTGTATGTCGACATGGACACCGTATAAGTGTACCGCATCCCCTCGTGTTGCGCTCGGCACACTATTATATTGGTAGCCGTTCAGATGGTCCCACTCCAGGTCCACTGGGGATGATAAAGTAGTCGGTTTCAAAGAAAAAACATTCATGAAAGACTCATGTAGACATTTTGACCTGCCAACATTTCAAATGTCGGTATTTTGACCTTGTCTGTATTTTAAATGTCGGTATTTTGACCTTGTCAGGAATTTGACCGTCGGTCAATGATTGTCGGGATTGTGAAGGAAGGTAAATTGACAGCATCCCTTTAAAAATACACACACACACACATTAAAAACGACTTCAATTTCTTACTACAGGTTGAGTATCCCATATCCAAAATGCTTGGGACCAGAAGTATTTTGGATGTTGGATTATTCCGCATTTTGGAATAACTGCATACCATAATGAGATATCATGGTGATTGGACCCAAGTCTAAGCACAGAATGCATTTATGTTTCATATACACCTTATATACACAGCCTGAAAGTAATTTTAGCCAATATTTTTAATATATTTGTGCATTAAACAAATTGTGTGTACATTCACCCAATTCATTTATTTTGTATATACATCTTATATACACAGGCTGAAGGTCAGTTAATACAATATTTTTTATAACTGTATTAAACAAAGATTGTGTACATTGAGCCAACAGAAAACAAAGGTCTCACTATCTCGCACTCACTAAAAAAATTCCGTATTTCAGAATATTTGGATATGGGATACTCAACCTCCAAAAAACAAGATAGGATTTTATGCTCTCCTGAAAGTTATGTTTTACCCAAATATCCACACTTTCAAACCATTTAAGGTACAAGCAGGATATTACATGTATTGGGGGGGGGGGGGGGGGGGGAGAAAAAAAAAGTGCGTTGTTCAGAAGGCAAGATGAAGTGTCACAGTGCACCGCCTAATGTAAACATTACACACTTATAAAGTGCAACAAAAAATAAAATAAAATATAAACAATGAAGTGCATAGAGGACACGCTGCGCTCGCTGTTGGGATTCTAGCTGTCGGGATCCTGGCGTCAGTCTCCTGACTGACTATATCCCATACTGATCCCGCCCTAAAGGGCTGGTGGTGTGTGGCTAATACTAGTGTGACAAGGTCCATGTAGATCAGCCACTTAGCTTTGCCCAGATAGTTGAAAAGGGTCCTTAAGAGTTCAGTAATTCAGCATAGCAAGCAGCACAACGCGTTTTGGATCATACAGGTCCTTTTTCAAGTGCGTATTTGCATGTTGCACAGTTCGCTATTTATACTCTAAATCCGGATGTTTTGCCCCCTGTGTTTTCGTTTGTTATCCCGTTGTTTGCATTCCTGAGGCACTGCAAAGGGAGTTTACTGGCTGGTTTTTGAATTGCTCTGGTTTACAATTCCGGTTTGATTGTGAAGTTCAATTTGATACATTAATAAGGAAGTTTACAGACTTACCTTTGATTCCCATTGGTTTACACCTCATTTATGAGGCTCAATCAGATGTATTAAAAAGGAAACATTCACAGCAATTCCATGTACTGTGTATATAGATACATGTTGGTGAAGCCAAATTGACAACTTACCCATCTGAATATTGTCTTGGCTCTGTCTGGATGGGACATTGAAATTTGCAAAAACTGTTATTTGATGATAACCCCTGATGAAGTCCTAACGGACGAAACGCGTTGGATTTCTATGAATTTGTGATTAAATCTCACACCTGAATTCTGGTTGTAGAATTTAACACTTCACCTAACAGACAACTTTAAATGAATATATAACAGATTATTGCCAATGGATGTATAATTCAATTAACATGTATGATCTATCTATCTATGCTATGGAAGTTATGACAATACTGTAATATATTGTTTTTTAAATAAATGATAATTTTTTTATTGTATGTTTTAGATATCTGTGGTGGTTAAGCTCCCAAGAGAATAATATATATATATATATATATATATATATATATATATATATATATATATATATATATACACATACATACATACACACATATACATATCTATATATCAACTGGAATCGGCCCGGCACTCCACTGCAAAAGGTAACAACTGCTGAGGTGCCTTCCCAGTGGGGGATGCTTGCAATCCCAAGTAGATAGTGTTGGTAGTATGGGCGGCACTCATACAGACTCCACAGCATGTGTAGAATATTTTACTTTAAAAGGCTAACATGTTTCGGGGACGTAACCCCGTCCTCAGGGCCAGAGGTCAGGGTTACGTCCCCGAAACATGTTGGCCTATTAAAGTAAAATATTCTACACATGCTGTGGAGTCTGTATGAGTGCCGCCCATACTACCAACACTAAATATAATATAATAAATATATATATATATATATATATATATATATATATATATATATATATATATATATATATATAAAATTTACTCACCGGTAATTCTATTTCTCGTAGTCCGTGGTGGATGCTGGGGACTCCGTAAGGACCATGGGGAATAGACAGGCTCCGCAGGAGACTGGGCACTCTAAAGAAAGATTCAGTACTATCTGGTGTGCACTGGCTCCTCCCTCTATGCCCCTCCTCCAGACCTCAGTTAAGGAAACTGTGCCCGGAAGAGCTGACATTACAAGGAAAGGATTTTGGAATCCAGGGTAAGACTCATACCAGCCACACCAATCACACTGTACAACTTGTGATAAACTTACCCAGTTAACAGTATGAACAACTGAGCATCACTCAACCGATGCTACATAACCCTTTGTTAAGCAATAACTATATACACGTATTGCAGAAAGTCCGCACTTGGGACGGGCGCCCAGCATCCACTACGGACTACGAGAAATAGAATTACCGGTGAGTAAATTCTTATTTTCTCTAACGTCCTAGTGGATGCTGGGGACTCCGTAAGGACCATGGGGATTATACCAAAGCTCCCAAACGGGCGGGAGAGTGCGGATGATTCTGCAGCACCGAATGGGCAAACACCAGGTCCTCCTCAGCCAGGGTATCAAACTTATAGAATTTTGCAAATGTGTTTGAACCCGACCAAGTAGCAGCTCGGCAAAGCTGTAATGCCGAGACCCCTCGGGCAGCCGCCCAAGAAGAGCCCACCTTCCTTGTGGAATGGGCTTTCACTGATTTTGGATGCGGCAATCCAGCCGCAGAATGAGCCTGCTGAATCGTGTTACAGATCCAGCGAGCAATGGTTTGCTTTGTAGCAGGAGCACCCAGCTTGTTGGATGCATACAGGATAAACAGCGAGTCAGTTTTCCTGACTCCAGCCGTCCTGGCAACATAGATCTTCAAAGCCCGGACTACATCAAGCAACTTGGAATCCTCGAGTAGCCGCAGGCACCACAATGGGTTGGTTCAAATGAAAAGATGACACCACCTTTGGAAGAAACTGCGGACGAGTCCGCAATTCTGCCCTATCCATATGGAAAACCAGATAGAATTGGCGGCTTTGTCATGTAAAAGCCCCTGACACACGCCTAGCTGAAGCCAAGGCCAACAGCATGACCACTTTCCACGTGAGATACTTTAGCTCCACGGTCTTAAGTGGCTCAAACCAGTGGGATTTCAGGAAACCCAAGACCACGTTAAGATCCCAAGGTGCCACTGGTGGCACAAAAGGAGGCTGAATATGCAGCACTCCCTTAACAAACGTCTGAACCTCAGGCAGTGGAGCCAGTTCTTTTTGAAAGAAAATGGATAGGGCCGAAATCTGGACCTTTATGGACCCTAATTTTAGGCCCATAGTCACACCTGACTGTAGGAAGTGCAGGAATCGACCCAGCTGGAATTCCTCTGTAGGGGCCTTCCTGGCCTCACACCAAGCAACATATTTTCACCATATACGGTGATAATGTTTTGCCGTCACGTCCTTCCTAGCCTTTATCAGCGTAGGAATAACTGCATCCGGAATGCTCTTTTCTGCTAGGATCCGGCGTTCAACCGCCATGCCGTCAAACGCAGCCGCGGTAAGTCTTGGAACAGACAGGACCCCTGTTGCAACAGGTCCTGTCTGAGAGGCAGAGGCCATGGGTCCTCTGTGAGCATTTCTTGCAGTTCCGGGTACCAAGTCCTTCTTGGCCAATACGGAACAATGAGTATTGTTCTCGCTCCTCTTTTTCTTACGATTCTCAGTACCCTGGGTATGAGAGGAAGAGGAGGAAACACATAGACCGACTGGAATACCCACGGTGTCACCAGTGCGTCCACAGCTATCGCCTGAGGGTCTCTTGACCTGGCGCAATACCTCTTCAATTTTTTGTTGAGGCGGGACGCCATCATGTCCACCTGTGGCAGTTCCCATCGATTTACAATCTGCGTGAAGACTTCTTGATGAAGTCCCCACTCTCCCGGGTGGAGGTAGTGTCTGCTGAGGAAGTCTGCTTCCCAGTTGTCCACTCCCGGAATGAACACTGCTGACAGTGCTTGCACGTGATTCTCCGCCCAACGAAGAATCCTGGTGGATTTCGCCATTGCCACCCTGCTTCTTGTGCCGCCCTGGCGGTTTACATGAGCGACTGCCGTGATGTTGTCTGAATGAATAAGCACTGGTTGTTCTCGAAGCAGAGGCTCCGCTTGACTCAGGGCGTTGTATATGGCCCGTAGCTCCAGGATATTTATGTGCAGACAAGTCTCCTGACTTGACCACAGCCCTTGGAAGTTTCTTCCTTGAGTGACTGCCCCCCCACCCTCGGAGGCTTGCATCCGTGGTCACCAGGACCCAGTCCTGTATGCCGAATCTGCGGCCCTCGAGGAGGTGAGCACCTTGTAGCCACCACAGGAGAGACACCCTGGCCCTGGGGGACAGGGTGATCATCCGATGCATCTGAAGATGCGATCCGGACCACTTGTCCAACAGATCCCACTGAAAGATCCTCGCATGGAACCTGCCGAAGGGAATGGCTTCGTACGATGCCACCATCTTTCCCAGGACTCGTGTGCAGTGATGCACAGACACCTGTTTTGGCTTTAGGAGGTCTCTGACCAGAGTCACGAGCTCCTGAGCCTTCTCCTCCGGGAGAAACACCTTCTTCTGGTCCGTGTCCAGAATCATGCCCAGGAAGGGCAGACGAGTCGCAGGAATCAGCTGCGCTTTGGAATGTTCAGAATCTAGCCGTGCAGACGCAACACTTCCTGAGAGTGTGCTACGCTGATCAGCAACTGCTTCCTGGACCTCGCCTTTATGAGGAGATCGTCCAAGTATGGGATAATTGTAACCCCTTGCTTCCACAGGAGCACCATCATTTCCGCCATCACCTTGGTAAAAACTCTCGGTGCCGTGGACAGGCCAGACGGCAACATCTGGAATTGGTAATGACAGTCCCGTGCCACAAACCTGAGGTACTCCTGATGAGGCGGATAAATGGGGACATGCAAGTAAGCATCCTTGATGTCCAGAGACACCATAAAATCCCCCTCTTCCAGGCTTGCAATGACCGCTCTGAGCGATTCCATTTTGAACTTGAATTTCTTCAGATAAATGTTCAGGGATTTTAAATTTAAAATGGGTCTGACCGAACCATCCGGTTTCGGTACCACAAACATAGTGGAATATTAGCCCCTTCCCCGTTGAAGGGGGGGAACCTCTACCACCACCTGCTGGAGAAAAAGTTTGTGAATTGCCGCCAACACTATCTCCCTTTCCATGGGGGAAGTTGGTAAGGCCGATTTTAGGTAACGGTGAGGAGGCGTCACTTCGAATTCCAGCTTGTATCCCCGAGACACAATTTGTATAGCCCAAGGATCCACCTGTGAGCGAACCCACTGGTGGCTGAAATGTCGGAGACGCGCCCCCACGGCTCCTGGCTCCGCCTGTGGAGCCCCAGCGTCATGCGGTGGATTTAGCAGAAGCCGGGGAAGACTTTTGTTCCTGGGAACTAGCTGCATGGTGCAGATTTTTTCCTCTACCCCTGCCTCTGGCAAGAAAGGACGCACCTCTGACCTTCTTGCTCTTCTGAGAACGAAAGGACTGCATTTGGTAATACGGTGCTTTCTTAGGCTGTGGAGGGACATAAGGAAAGAAATTTGACTTCCCAGCCGTAGCTGTGGAAACTAGGTCGTCCCCAAACAATTGCTGGCCTCAGCAGTGTGCCAGAAAGTGTATAAACAGACTTCAGAATAGCTTCCTGCTTTCTATCCGCAGGATCCTTTAGGGCGGCCGTATCCGGAGACGGCAGGGCCACCTTCTTAGACAAGCGTGTCAACGCCTTGTCTACCCTAGGAGAGGATTCCCAGCGTAACCTGTCGGTTGGCGGGAAA